>NC_090390.1:84327749-84638530 GCF_036365525.1 Heterodontus francisci
CCCCCCAAACCCCTCGATTAGATTCCAGTCTGTAACTCACTCCCGGGTATCTGTTATTCTATATATAAACCATCCGAACCCCTCGATTAGATTCCAGTCTGTAACTCACTCCCGGGTATCTGTTATTCTATATATAAACCCCCCGAACCCTTCGATTAGATTCCAGTCTGTAACTCACTCCCGGGTATCTGTTATTCGATATATAAACCCCCCGAACCCCTCGATTAGATTCCAGTCTGTAACTCACTCACGGGTATCTGTTATTCTATATATAAACCCCCTGAACCCCTCGATTAGATTCCAGTCTGTAACTCACTCCCGGGTATCTGTTATTCTATATATAAACCCCCCGAACCCGTCGATTAGATTCCAGTCTGTAACTCACTCCCAGGTATCTGTTATTCTACATATAAACCACCCGAACCCCTCGATTAGATTCCAGTCTGTAACTCACTCCCGGGTATCTGTTATTCAAATATATAAACCACCCGAACCCCTCGATTAGATTCCAGTCTGTAACTCACTCCTGGGTATCTGCGTTTCTACATATAAAACCCCGAACCCCTCGATTAGATTCCAGTCTGTAACTCACTCCCGGGTATCTGTTATTCTATATATAAACCCCCCGAACCCCTCGATTAGATTCCAGTCTGTAACTCACTCCCGGGTATCTGTTATTCTATATATAAACCGCCCGAACCCCTCGATTAGATTCCAGTCTGTAACTCACTCCCGGGTATCTGTTATTCAAATATATAAACCCTCTGAACCCCTCGATTAGATTCCAGTCTGTAACTCACTCCCGGGTATCTGTTATTCTATATATAAACCGCCCGAACCCCTCGATTAGATTCCAGTCTGTAACTCACTCCCGGGTATCTGTTATTCTATATATAAACCGCCCGAACCCCTCGATTAGATTCCAGTCTGTAACTCACTCCCGGGTATCTGTTATTCTATAAATAAACCGCCCGAACCCCTCGATTAGATTCCAGTCTGTAACTCACTCCCAGGTATCTGTTATTCTATATATAAACCATCCGAACCCCTCGATTAGATTCCAGTCTGTAACTCACTCCCGGGTATCTGTTATTCAAATATATAAACCACCCGAACCCCTCGATTAGATTCCAGTCTGTAACTCACTCCTGGGTATCTGCGTTTCTACATATAAAACCCCGAACCCCTCGATTAGATTCCAGTCTGTAACTCACTCCCAGGTATCTGTTATTCTATATATAAACCACCTGAACCCCTCGATTAGATTCCAGTCTGTAACTCACTCCCGGGTATCTGTTATTCTATATATAAACCGCCCGAACCCCTCGATTAGATTCCAGTCTGTAACTCACTCCCGGGTATCTGTTATTCAAATATATAAACCCCCCGAACCCCTCGATTAGATTCCAGTCTGGAACTCACTCCCGGGTATCTGTTATTCTATATATAAACCGCCCGAACCCCTCGATTAGATTCCAGTCTGTAACTCACTCCCGGGTATCTGTTATTCTATATATAAACCGCTCGAACCCCTCGATTAGATTCCAGTCTGTAACTCACTCCCGGGTATCTGTTATTCTCTAAATAAACCGCCCGAACCCCTCGATTAGATTCCAGTCTGTAACTCACTCCCAGGTATCTGTTATTCTATATATAAACCGCCCGAACCCCTCGATTAGATTCCAGTCTGTAACTCACTTCCGGGCATCTGTTATTCTATATATAAACCGCCCGAACCCCTCGATTAGATTCCAGTCTGTAACTCACTCCCGGGTATCTGTTATTCTGTATATAAACTGCCCGAACCCCTCAATTAGATTCCAGTCGATAACTCACTCCCGGGTATCTGTTATTCTATATATAAACCCCTTGATTAGATTCCAGTCTGTACCTTACTCCCGGGTATCTGTTATTCTATATATAAACCCCTCGAACCCCTCGATTAGATTCCAGCCTGTGACTCACTCCCGGGTATCTGTTATTCTTTATATAAACCCCTCGATTATTTTTCAGCCTGTAACTCACTTCCGGGCATCTGTTATTCTATATATAAACCCCTCGAACCCCTCGATTGGATTCCAGCCTGTAACTCACTCCCGGGTATCTGTTATTCTATATATAAACATCCCGAAGCCCTCGATAAGATTCCAGCCTGTAACTCACTCCCGGGTATCTGTTATTCTATATATAAACATCCCGAAGCCCTCGATAAGATTCCAGCCTGTAACTCACTCCCGGGTATCTGTTATTCTATATATAAACCTCCCGAAGCCCTTGATAAGATTCCAGTCTGTAACTCACTCCCGGGTATCTGTTATTCTATATATAAACATCCCGAAGCCCTCGATAAGATTCCAGTCTGTAACTCACTCCCGGGTATCTGTTATTCTATATATAAACCCCCCAAACCCCTCGATTAGATTCCAGTCTGTAACTCACTCCCGGGTGTCTGTTATTCTATACATAAACCCCTCGAACCCCTCGATTAGATTCCAGTCTGTAACTCACTCCGGGGTATATGTCATTTTATATATAAACCCCTCGAACCCCTCGATTGGATTCCAGTCTGTAACTCACTCCGGGGTATATTTTATTCTATATATAAACCCCTCGAACCCCTCGATTAGATTCCAGTCTGTAACTCACTACTGGGTATTTGTTATTCTATATATAAACCACCCGAACCCCTCGATTAGATTCCAGCCTAAAACTCACCCCCGGGTATCTGTTATTCGATATATAAACTCCCTGAAACGGTTAGATTCCAGTCTGTAACTCACTCCCGGGTATCTGTTATTCTATATATAAACCACCCGAACCCCTCGATTAGATTCCAGTCTGTAACTCACTCCCGGGTATCTGTTATTCTATATATAAACCCCCCCGAACCCGTCGATTAGATTCCAGTCTGTAACTCACTCCGGGTATCTGTTATTCTATATATAAACCACCCAAACCACTCGATTCGATTCCAGTCTGTATCTCACTCCCGGGTATCTGTTATTCTTTATAGAAACCCCCCGAACCCCTCGATTAAATTCCAGCCTGCACAAGATGTATATGAACCATCTAAGTCCTTCCTTGTGATATTCTGTGAGCATATTGTCCAGGTTGACTCTCCTAGTGCAGTACTGAGGGAGTGCTGTACTGTCAGAGGTGCCGTCTTTCAGAGGAGATGTAAAACTGAGGCTCTGCCCTCTCAGGTGAATGTAAAAGATCCCATGGCCATTCTTCAAAGAAGGGCAGAGCAGTTCTCCTCAGCGTCCCGGGACAACATTTAGTTGTCAACCAGATGTCACTAAAAACAGATTACCTGGTCATTATCGCATTGCTGTTTGTGGGATCTTACTGTGCTGTGTTTCCTACATTACCACAGCAACTGTCCTTCAAAAGTAATTCATTAGCTGCAAAACGCTTTGGGATGTCCAGTGGATGTGAAAGGTGCTGTAGAAATGCAAGTCTTTGTTTACCTTCTGGAAGAGTTTGTGGTCGGGCGTGGTGGAGACGGCTGCTCTGTGTGGGCCTCGGCTGTTGGGTTCCTGAGCCTTGTCGAATGGGTAATTTGCCACCACAGCCCCTCCGTGCATGTTAGCTGACAGGATGAAGTTGTAACTTTGCACCCAGCGGATGATGGCGTACGTTTCCTGCTCTGCCTGTGAGAGAGATGATTAGTGTGAAAGCTTCATCGCCGGCTCACCACAATCTGGGCAAAGCATTCAATCAAAGATTCTCTATTGACAGAGGAGTTGTTCCTGCCTCTCGCACATCCCCCGATTTCCTTCACTCTGACATGCCATGCCTTCAGCTACCTGGGCCCTGAGCTCTGGAATTCCCTCCCGAAACCTCTCGGCTTCTCTCTTCCTTAAAATCTACCTCTTTGACCAAGCTTTTGGTCACCATCGAACCATAGAATAATTACAGCAAAGAAGGAGGCCATTCAGCCCATCACGCTCGTGCCAGCTGAAAAACTAGCCGCCCAATCTAATCCCACCTTCCAGCATCTGGTCCATAGCCTTGCCGGTCACAGCACTTCAGGTGCAGATCCAGGTATCTTTTAAAAGAATTGAGGGTTTCTGCCTCCACCACTGTTCCTGGCAGTGAATTCCAGACACCCACCACCCTCTGGGTGAAAAAGTTTTTCCTCATGTCCCCTCTGATCCTTCTACCAATCACCTTAAATCTGTGCCCCCTGGTAATTGACCTCTCTGCTACGGGAGACAGGTACTTCCTGTCTACTCTATCTGGACCCCTCATAATTTTGTACACCTCAATTAAGTCACCCTTCAGCCTCCTCTGTCCCTCGTGCCTCCCACCGAGTCTCCTCTCATCCCCACGGCGGAACTCCAGGATTTCCTCGTGGCTTGCAGGGGTTGCCGCAATAAAGTTCAGCTGGCCCTCGGCCATTGGTCGAGTCTGGCGCTGATCATCCAGTCCGCCCGTGCTGCCTTCAAGAAAGCGGCAAGGGTGCGGGCGTGAAACTGGTTGAGAGGCACCGATTTAATGCGTTCCTCAATGGGTTGCTGGGGGAGTGGAAGGCCAGGTGCACTTCCACTCCCTCCTCACAGTGAGGTGTTGGTGACGGTTTTTAAGTACCTTTGACATGAAGATAACCAAAGCCAGCCTCAACATCAACGGCAGCAGGGGGTCTCACCGCAGATTTCACAATCTCTCATTCCTTAGGGAAGGGAGATACGCGGTGAGCTTTCTGCAGGAAACCCACACCGTTCCGGGAGACGAAGCCACCTGGCTCCTAGAGTGGCAGGGTGGGGTCTACATGAGTCACCTCACTCCTATTTCTAGTGGGGTGGCTATCTTGTTGACCCCAACTTTTCAGCCAGAGATCTTAGGGGTCAAGGAGCTCGTGCCAGGCCGCTTGCTCCACCTTGCCGTTCGCCTGGGTAGCGTGCCGCTCCACTTTGTGAACGTGTACGCGCCCAGGCCCGGCGTGTTGCAAGCGCTTATCTTTGAAGAAGTGTCCGCTCTCTTGAGCTCCATCGATAGCGGCGAGTGCATCATCCTCGGGGGGGATTTTAACTGTACCCTCGAGGTGGGGGATCGCTCCGGTCCACAGCGCAGCCAAGCGTCGGTGGAGAAGATGAGGGGACTGATCAGCTCCCTTAACTTGGTGGACGTCTGGCGGAATCTCCATCCCGACTCCAGCGCATTCACGTGGAGGTCTGGAGTAGGAGGGTTCCGAATCGACCGCGTACGTCTCCCGCGTCTCGACGGCCTCCATGCGGCTGGTGCCGTGCTCGGACCACCACCTGGTGAGGACGGAGTTCACTCCGTTCCGCACGCGGGCGGGGTCCGCGTACTGGCACTTTAACAACCGGCTGCTGAAGTCGAGTGATTCCAGGACTCGTTCTGTCGATTCTGGGCTGACTGGAGAAGGAAGCAGGGGGGCTTCCCCTCCTTGAGGCTATGGCGGGATGTGGGCAAGACTCTGTCAGGAGTACGCGAAGGGGTTGACCAAGAGGCGGGAGGCCGAGATCGGGTGCCTTGAGAGGGAGGTGCTCGACTTGGAGTCCCGCCTCGGTCATGCCGTCACGGACCTGGCCCTGTGGCAGGCGTACAAAGAGAAGAAGGGCGCACTGTTGGACCTGCAGCTCATAGGGTCCCAAGCCGCGTACGTGAGGTCGCGGATCCAGATCCTGGAAGATTTGGACCGCGCTTCACCCTCCTTCTACTCGCTGGAAAAATGGCGGGGGGTCCGTAAGCAGCTCGTTGGGCTGCTGGCCGACGACGGATCCTCCATCACGGATCCGGAGGGAATGGGCCTCCTGGTCCATACTTATTACAGTGCATTGTTCTCTCCGGATCCATCCAGCGAGGATGCGCGCAGAGTTTTGTGGGAGGACCTGCCGCAGGTCAGCCCGGAGGGCATCGAAGGATTGGAGGCTTTGCTCACGTTGGCGGAGCTGACGAGCGCCCTCCACCAGCTCTCGAGGGGCAAATCCCCGGGGTTATATGGGCTGACCGTGGAGTTCCTCAGGACGCTCTGGGATGTCCTGGGGGACGATTATGGACGGGTCCTGGGGGAAAGCCTGGCGACCGGGTAGATGCCCCTCTCGTGGCACAGGGCGGTCATCGTCCTGCTGCCGAAGAGGGGCGATGTCCGCCTGCTTAAAAACTGGCGCACGGTCTCCCTCCTCAGCACTGAGTACAAAATCTTTGCCCGGGCTTTGTCTACCCGCCTGGGCTCTGTGCTGGCCCACATGATCCACCCCGACCAGTCCTACACGTTCCTGGGCCGGTCCATCCAGGACAACATCCACCTAGTCCGGGACCTGACCCATCTTTCCCAGAGGACTGGTCTGTCGGTTGCCTTTCTCTTCCTCGATCAGGAGAAGGCGTTCGACAGGGTGGATCACGATTACCTTTTCGGGACTCTGCGCGCTTTCGGACTCAGGCCGCATTTCGTGGCCCGGGTCCGACTTTTATACGCCATCACAGAGTGTCTGGTCAACGTTAACGGGTCCTTGATGTCGCCCCTTCGCTTTGGGAGAGGAGTGCGTCAGGGGTGCCCCATGTCCGGCCAATTGTATACCATCTGCGTGGAGCCCTTCCTGTGCCTGCTTTGCAGGAAGTTAGCGGGATTGGCTCTGCATGAGCCAGCCATGCAGGTTGTCCTCTCGGCTTACGCCGATGACGTGCTCCTCGCGTTCCCTGTCCCATTGACTTGCGGAGAATGTGCGACTGCCAGCAGACCTTTTCTGCCGCGTCCTCCACGAGGATCCGTTGGGAGAAATGTTCCGGACTCCTGGTGGGTCGGTGGCGGGTGGACTCGCTGCCAGAGGAGTTAACACCTTTTGCGCGGAGCACCACGCACCTCCTCTATCTGGGATTCCACCTTAGCCCCGCTGAGGAAGCCTGGCCGGCAAACTGGCAGGAGCTGGAGGCGAAAGTCACCACTCGGCTGGGACGCTGGACAAGACTGCTCCGAGTGCTTTCCTACAGGGGCCGAGCGCTGGTCATAAACCAACTGGTGGCCTCCATGCTGTGGTACCGGTTGGTCACTTTGGCCCCGCCCCCCGCATTTGCCACCAAGATCCAGAAGAAGCTTGTTGATTTCTTCTGGGGCAAGAGGAAACACTGGGTCTCTGCCGCGGTCCTGAGTCTCCCGATTGAGGAGGGCGGTCAGTCGCTGGTGTGCGTCCGCACCCAGGCTGCAACTCTCCGCGTTCGGACCCTGCAGAGATACCTGTACGTGGAGCGTCCTCCCAAATGGTGTGTGCTGGCGACGTATTTTTTTCCGCCAGTGTCACTGCCTTCAAGACGACACATAGTTCCCGGCGGAGTCTGTTAGCCGCGCCTCTCTGAGGGAGTTGCCTGTCTTTTACCGGGATCTATTCAGAGTCTGCAACATGGTCACCTCCAGTAAGGGCGTTGCCCCGCCAGCGGAGGAGAGCGCCTCGGCTGTCCGGGCGGCCAACTCCGGGGATGGTCCGGCGGGCGGAGGAGTAGCCGAAACCCCCGGACGCCCCTCACTGCGGGTGGCGAGGGGGCTCGGGAGTGTGGAGTGCTCCCAGCCGAGCTGACTCCCACTCGGCTGGAACTGCCCCGAAACCCTCCTTGGGAGCCGGTCCCGCACAACCCGAGCCGCCTCTCGGAAATGCCCTCCGTGCCATTCCAATCGGTGCGAAGGGGTTTCCTGTCCGAGATGCTCCTGCACACTCTCCTCTTCCTTGCCCTCGTCAGCCGGCCGGACACGCCCTGGCGGTCCGCATTGCCATCTGGCAGTGAGGGGAAACCCCGATGGAGGTCTCTCTATGCGGGAGTCTTCCCCCTTTACATCGGGGACCTGGGGTGGAGGGTGTTGCACAGAGCAGTCCCGTGCAATAGACTTTTAAGTAGGTTCACGGACTCCCAGGCCGCCTGTAATTTCTGCGGCCTGGACAAGTCCGTGTTCCATGTATATACTGAGTGTGCGAGGTTGCAGCCCCTCTTTGAGTATCTGAAGGGGCTGCTCCTCAAGTTCTGGCTGCACTTCAGTCCCACACTCCTGATCTTTGGGCACCTGGTACGGAGGGGCGTGGACCGGGAGGAGGATCTCATCGTCAGTCTGCTCCTGGGCCTGGCCAAGGTGGCAATTCACAGATCCAGGCTGCGGGCCGTCGGGGGATCCGTCCTCCCCGATTGCCTGCCCCCCTTCCGCGGTTACGTTAGTGCCCGGGTGTCCCTGGAGAAGGAGCATGCGGTGTCTGCCGGTACGCTTGAGGCCTTCCGCGACCGGTGGGCACCGCAGGGACTGGAGAGCATTGTCGACGCTGAGAATGGCATTTTAATTTGAGTTTTTGTTTATTTCTGTTTTTAATAAAGTTATTTTAAAAAATATAAGTATGTATATAAAGGGGGCCTGAGCAATAAAGGCCCCCTCGACATAAAATATATAAAAGGGGCCTGGGGTATAAAGGCCACCTTGATAAAAAAAAACGGGGTTAGATACAGAGTAAAGCTCCCTCTACAAAAGAAAGGAAAAAAATGGGTTATAACTCAGGGTCACTCCCACCCCCCATTTCCATTGGCCTATCGGAATTGCCACCCTGTGATCTGTGGAACTGACCTGTTCCTGCCAGTTAGCAGCGAGTGACACATGGTGGTTCCTGTCCTTCAGCTTCTGGAGGCCTACGTGAAGGTCGGGAAAGTTGCGGTTCAGGTCCACCCCTCGGGCATTTGCACGGCCTGTCAAGTAGGAGTTTGCCTCTGAGCCCTGGGGAGCAAAACACAGAAAGAGCAGCCAAAAACAGAGAGATATATGGAGCAGAAGGCAAGTGGCTTTGAGAGGAAATACACTGTCTGGTCTGCTCACATCCTAACTGCACAATGTCTCATTCATCCATCATCCCCACGCTCCTGGTCCGCCAATACCTCAATTTAAGATTCACCTTACAGCAGAGAAGGTTAAGGGGAGATTTACTAGAGTTACAAAAGTGCTTCTATATTTTTTGTTCAGTATATTTTTTTGAGGACTTATAATTAAATTGTGAAGATAGATTCATTGAAAGACTGAAGATTTCATAGAAGCTGGACTTTGCTTTGTTGTTGACATTTCATTGAAAGGACACTGAGATGTTGCTTAAAAACAGCCTTGCTGGAAGTCATATGCTTTAAGCAATAAACAACAGAAATCTTGGTGACCTGGGGAAGATGTTTACGGAGAAGTAACAGGTCAAGATTTACAGGGATCAGATGGCTTGACTCTTGAGATAGTGTTTGTGGTTTTGCTTTGGACAGTGTGTTGGGGTGTGAACTGTTTTGAAGACAGTTGGAGAAAACCATCCAAGAGAACAGCCACCATCAGCTCACCCTCCTCCATCTCTTTGAGAACTTCCCGAGAATCAAGTGTAAGAAATAGAGAAACCAATGCTCAATTTCTCCTGGAAAGCCTGCCAAACTGATGTTCAACGTCACCTGAAAAGAACGGCTCTAGAAAGATCTTGGTGACAGCTGTCCACGCGTATTTGAGGTGCCAGACCAAAAAGGGACAACTGACATCTTTCCATAGCTTCTCTTTTTTTGCTTCAAGAATTAGCAAGTATTTGGCCAAAGTATTCTTTTTTTGTCTTTTTTTTAATGTAACAGACCCCTGCAGAGAGAATTTCTATACTTTTTTCAGTGTGTGTGTGAGTTTGTGTGTGGGCAATTTAAAAAGGGGAACTTTCATATTTCAATCTGTGTGTTAATGCTTTGCTTCATTACTGGTTAAGTCTTGGTTTATAATAAACTGATAATTTTGTTTATTAAGGAAACCTGGTTGGTGTATTTTATTCTGGGATAAAGAGTGGAGTATATGATTGACTGCATTGGTAACAGGGTAAACATTAAAAAAAATATATATTGTGACATGCGGAGAAGTGGAACTCCTCCCGCCTCAGTCGTAACACTAGGATGGTACCAGGGATGAGGAACTTCAGTTATGAAAGAGAGACTTGCATTTCTAAAGTGCCTTTCTTCACCTCAGGATGTCCCAAAGCTGTTCAAAGCCAATTAAGTACTTTTTGAATTGTAGTTTCTGTTGTAATGTAGGAAATGTGGCAGCCAACTTGTGCACAGCAAGATCCCACTAACAGCAATATGATAATGACCAGGTGATCTGTTTTTGCGATGTTGATTGAGGGATAAATATTGGCCCCAGGACACCGAGGAAAAACTCCCCTGCTGTTCTTGAAAATAATGCTGTGGGATCTTTCACACCCACCTGAGACAGCAGACGGGGTCTTGGGTTAGCATCCTTTCCAAAAGATGTGGAGAGACTGGAGAAACTGGCATTATTCTCCTTCCAGCTGAGAAGGTTAAGCGGGAGGTTTCATGGGTGTTCAAAATGATGAAGACTATCGATTGAATCATTAAGGAGAAACTGTTTCCAGTGGCAGGAGGGTCAGGAACCAGAGGACACTGATTTAAAATATTTGGCAAAAAAAATCCCCGGGGTGGGGCCAGGGATGAGGGGGAAGATGAGAGAAATTTGTTATTTACACAGTGAGTTGTTGTGATCTGGAATGCGATGCCTGAAAGGCCAATGCAAACAGATTCAATCATAACGTTCAAAATTGAATTGGATAAATACCTGATAAGGAACATTTACAGGACTTTGAGGAAAGAGAGGGACTGTGGGACTAATTGGAGAGCTCTTTCAAAGACCCAGAACAGACAAAATGGGCCAAATGGCCTCCTTATGTAAAGCGATAAAACCCCTCTCCCCAAAAAGCCTTGCATTCAGACAGCGCCTCATCCCATCCCTCAGAAACATCGTTTCATTCTCAGGATGTGATTGTTGCAGGCGAGGCCAGCATTTATTGTCCATCCCTAATTGCCCTTGAGAAGGTGGTGGTGAGCTGCCTTCTTGAACCGCTGCAGTCCATTTGGGGTATGGGCATTTTCATCACATGATCTCCTGCCTCCGATCTGCCCCGCCCCCACTCTCCCATCTTTGGTCACCTGACACATCCATCTTCATGGCACCCCAACTCCCCACAGCCAATGGAAAAGTAAACAAACTCTTTCCCACCAGATTGGATGATTTCTAACAGTCAAACAGCCTTCTCCGCCTGCACTATGTCCACGAAACTCTCCAACCCCGCTGTGTCCACTATCTTCTCCACCCCCACTCTGTCCACAATGTTCTCCACCCCCACGATGTCCACTATCCTCTCCAACCCCACGATGTCCACTATCTTCTACAGCCCCACTATGTCCACTAGCTTCTCCACTCCCACTACGTCCACTGTCTTCTCCACCCCTACTGTGACCACTATCTTCTCCACCCCACTATGTCCACTAACTTCTCCACACCAACTACGTCCACTATCTTCTCCACCCCAACTATGTCCGCTATCTTCTCCACCCCACAATGTCCACGATCTTCTCCACCCCACTATGTCCACTAACTTCTCCACCCCCACTATGTCCACTATTTTCTCCACCCCACTAAGTCCAATATCTTCTCCAGCCCCACTATGACTACTACCTTCTGCGCACCCACTACGTTCACTATCTTCTCCAGCTGAACAATGTCAACTATCTTATCAACCTGCACTATGTCCACTATTGTCTCCACCCCACAATGTCCACTATCTTCTCCACCCCCACTATGTCAACTATTTTCTCCACCCCCACTATGTCCACTATCTTCTCCACCCCCACTATGTCCACTATCTTCTCAAACTGCACAATGTCCACTATTTTCTCCACCCCACTATGTCCACTATCTTCTCCACCCCCACTATGTCCACTATCTTCTCAAACTGCACAATGTCCACTATTTTCTCCACCCCACTATGTCCACTATCTTCTCCACCCCCACTATGTCAACTATTTTCTCCACCCCCACTATGTCCACTATCTTCTCAACCCCACTATGTCCACTATCTTCTCAAACTGCACAATGTCCACTATTTTCTCCACCCCACTATGTCCACTATCTTCTCCACCCCCACTATGTCCACTATCTTCTCAAACTGCACAATGTCCACTATTTTCTCCACCCCACTATGTCCACTATCTTCTCCACCCCCACAATGTCCACTATCTTCTGCACACCCACTATGTCCACTATCTTCTCAACCTGCACAATGTCCACTATCTTCTCCACCCCCCACAATGTCCACTATCTTCTGCACACCCACAATGTCCACTATCTTCTCAACCTGCACAATGTCCACTATTTTCTCCACCCCCACTATGTCCACTATCTTCTCCACCCCCACTATGTCCACTATCTTCTCAACCTGCACAATGTCCACTATTTTCTCCACCCCCACTATGTCCACTATCTTCTCCACCCCCACTATGTCAACTATTTTCTCCACCCCCACAATGTCCACTATCTTCTGCACACCCACTATGTCCACTATCTTCTCAACCTGCACAATGTCCACTATTTTCTCCACCCCCACTATGTCCACTATCTTCTCCACCCCCACTATGTCAACTATTTTCTCCACCCCCACAATGTCCACTATCTTCTGCACACCCACTATGTCCACTATCTTCTCAAACTGCACAATGTCCACTATTTTCTCCACCCCCACTATGTCCACTATCTTCTCCACCCTCACAATGTCCACTATCTTCCCCAGCCCCACTATGTCCACTATCTTCTCCACCCCCACAATGTCCACTATCTTCTGCACACCCACTATGTCCACTATCTTCTCAACCTGCACAATGTCCACTATCTTCTCCAACCCCACTATGTCCACTATTTTCTCCACCCCCACAATGTCCACTATCTTCTCCACCCTCACTATGTCCACTATCTTCTGCACTCCCACTATGTCCACTATCTTCTCTACCCTCACTATGTCCACTATCTTCTCCACCCCCACTATGTCCACTATTTTCTCCACCCCCACAATGTCCACTATCTTCCGCACACCCACAATGTCCACTATCTTCTGCACACCCACTATGTCCACTATCTTCTCAACCTGCACAATGTCCACTATCTTCTCCACCCCCACAATGTCCACTATCTTCTGCACACCCGCAATGTCCACTATCTTCTCCACCCCCACAATGTCCACTATCTTCTGCACACCCACTATGTCCACTATCTTCTCAACCTGCACAATGTCCACTATCTTCTCCACCCCCACAATGTCCACTATCTTCTGCACACCCACTATGTCCACTATCTTCTCAACCTGCACAATGTCCACTATCTTCTCCACCCCCACTATGTCCACTATCTTCTGCACACCCACAATGTCCACTATCTTCTCAACCTGCACAATGTCCACTATCTTCTCTACCCTCACTATGTCCACTATCTTCTGCACACCCACTATGTCCACTATCTTCTCAACCTGCGCAATGTCCACTATCTTCTCCACCCCCACTCTGTCCACTATTTTCTCCACCCCCACAATGTCCACTATCTTCTCCACCCCCACTATGTCCACTATTTTCTCCACCCCCACTATGTCCACTATCTTCTCCACCTGCACAATGTCCACTATCTTCTCCACCCCCACTATGTCCACTATCTTCTCCACCCACATTATGTCCACTATCTTCTACACCCCCATTATGTCCACTATCTTCTCCACCCACATTATGTCCACTATCTTCTACACCCCCACTACGTCCACTATCTTCTCCACCCCCACTATGTCCACTATCTTCACCACCCATATGATGTCCACTATATTCTCCACCTGCACAATGTCCACTATCTTCTCCACCTCCACTAAGTCCACTATCATCTCCACCCACAATGTGTCCACTATCTCTCTACCTGCACTATGTCCACTATCTTCTCCACCCCCAATATGTCCACTATCTCTCCACCTCCACTACACCCACTATTTCCTCCACCTCCACAATGACCACTATCTTCTCCACCCCCACCATGCCCACTATCTTCTCCACCACCACTATGTCCACTATCTTCTCCACCCCCACCATGTCCACTATCTTCTCCACCACCACTATGTCCACTATCTTCTCCACCTCCACTATGTCCACTATCTTCTCCACCTCCACTACGTCCACTATCTTCTCCACCTCCACAATGTCCACTATCTTCTCCACCCCCACTATGTCCACTATCTTCTCCACCACCACTATGTCCACTATCTTCTCCACCCCCACCATGTCCACTATCTTCTCCACCACCACTATGTCCACTATCTTCTCCACCTCCACAATGTCCACTATCTTCTCCACCCCCACAATGTCCACTATCTTCTCCACCCCCACTATGTCCACTATCTTCCCCACCCCCACTATGTCCACTATCTTCTCCACCCCCACCATGTCCACTATCTTCTCCACCACCACTATGTCCACTATCTTCTCCACCTCCACTATGTCCACTATCTTCCCCACCCCCACCATGTCCACTATCTTCTCCACCCCCACTATGTCCACTATCTTCTCCACCCCCACCATGTCCACTATCTTCTCCACCACCACTATGTCCACTATCTTCTCCACCACCACTATGTCCACTATCTTCTCCACCCCCACCATGTCCACTATCTTCTCCACCTCCACTACGTCCACTATCTTCTCCACCTCCACAATGTCCACTATCTTCTCCACCCCCACTATGTCCACTATCTTCCCCACCCCCACCATGTCCACTATCTTCTCCACCACCACTATGTCCACTATCTTCTCCACCCCCACCATGTCCACTATCTTCTCCACCACCACTATGTCCACTATCTTCTCCACCCCCACCATGTCCACTATCTTCTCCACCTCCACTACGTCCACTATCTTCTCCACCTCCACAATGTCCACTATCTTCTCCACCCCCACTATGTCCACTATCTTCCCCACCCCCACTATGTCGACTATCTTCTCCTGCCCCAATATGTCCACTATCTTCTCCACCCCCACTATGTCCACTATCTTCTCCCGCCCCAATATGTCTACTATCTCTCCACCTCCACGACGTCCACTATTTCCTCCACCCCCACTATGTCCACTATCTTCTCCACACCAACGATGTCCACTCTCTTCTCCACCCCCACTACGTCCACTATCTTCTCCACCCCAACTTTGTATATTATCTTCTCCACCCGCACTATGTCCACTATCTTCTCCACACCAACGATGTCCACTCTCTTCTCCACCCCCACTACGTCCACTATCTTCTACACCCCCTCTACGTCCACTATCTTCTCCACCCCAAATTTGTCCACTATCTTCTCCACCCCCACTACATCCACTATCTTCTCCACCCCAACTTTGTCCACTCTCTTCTCCACCCCCACTACGTCCACTATCTTCTCCACCCCCACTACGTCCACTATCTTCTCCACCCCAACTTTGTATATTATCTTCTCCACCTGCACAATGTCCACTATCGTTTCCAACTGCACAATGTCCACCATCTTCTCCACCCCAACTATGTCCACTATCTTCTCCACCTGCACAATGTCCACTATCTTTTCCCCCTGACTATGTCCACTATCTTCTCCACTCCCACTGTGTCCACTATCCCCTCCACCCCCACTATGTCCACTATCTTCTCCACCTGCATAATGTCCGCCATCTCCTCCACCCCCACAATGTCCACTATCTTTTCCCCCTGACTATGTCCACTATCTTCTCCACTCCCACTACGTCCACTGTCTTCTCCACCCCTACTGTGACCACTATCTTCTCCACCCCACTATGTCCACTAACTTCTCCACACCAACTACGTCCACTATCTTCTCCACCCCAACTATGTCCGCTATCTTCTCCACCCCACAATGTCCACGATCTTCTCCACCCCACTATGTCCACTAACTTCTCCACCCCCACTATGTCCACTATTTTCTCCACCCCACTAAGTCCAATATCTTCTCCAGCCCCACTATGACTACTACCTTCTGCGCACCCACTACGTTCACTATCTTCTCCAGCTGAACAATGTCAACTATCTTATCAACCTGCACTATGTCCACTATTGTCTCCACCCCACAATGTCCACTATCTTCTCCACCCCCACTATGTCAACTATTTTCTCCACCCCCACTATGTCCACTATCTTCTCCACCCCCACTATGTCCACTATCTTCTCAAACTGCACAATGTCCACTATTTTCTCCACCCCACTATGTCCACTATCATCTCCACCTGCACAATGTCCACTATCTTCTCCACCCCCACTATGTCCACTATCTTCTCCACCCACATTATGTCCACTATCTTCTACACCCCCATTATGTCCACTATCTTCTCCACCCACATTATGTCCACTATCTTCTACACCCCCACTACGTCCACTATCTTCTCCACCCCCACTATGTCCACTATCTTCACCACCCATATGATGTCCACTATATTCTCCACCTGCACAATGTCCACTATCTTCTCCACCTCCACTAAGTCCACTATCATCTCCACCCACAATGTGTCCACTATCTCTCTACATGCACTATGTCCACTATCTTCTCCACCCCCAATATGTCCACTATCTTCTCCACCCCCAATATGTCCACTATCTCTCCACCTCCACTACACCCACTATTTCCTCCACCTCCACAATGACCACTATCTTCTCCACCCCCACCATGCCCACTATCTTCTCCACCACCACTATGTCCACTATCTTCTCCACCCCCACCATGTCCACTATCTTCTCCACCACCACTATGTCCACTATCTTCTCCACCCCCACTATGTCCACTATCTTCTCCACCCCCACTATGTCCACTATCTTCTCAAACTGCACAATGTCCACTATTTTCTCCACCCCACTATGTCCACTATCTTCTCCACCCCCACTATGTCCACTATCTTCTCAAACTGCACAATGTCCACTATTTTCTCCACCCCACTATGTCCACTATCTTCTCCACCCCCACTATGTCAACTATTTTCTCCACCCCCACTATGTCCACTATCTTCTCCACCCCCACTATGTCCACTATCTTCTCAAACTGCACAATGTCCACTGTTTTCTCCACCCCACTATGTCCACTATCTTCTCCACCCCCACTATGTCCACTATCTTCTCAAACTGCACAATGTCCACTATTTTCTCCACCCCACTATGTCCACTATCTTCTCCACCCCCACAATGTCCACTATCTTCTGCACACCCACTATGTCCACTATCTTCTCAACCTGCACAATGTCCACTATCTTCTCCACCCCCCACAATGTCCACTATCTTCTGCACACCCACAATGTCGACTATCTTCTCAACCTGCACAATGTCCACTATTTTCTCCACCCCCACTATGTCCACTATCTTCTCCACCCCCACTATGTCCACTATCTTCTCAACCTGCACAATGTCCACTATTTTCTCCACCCCCACTATGTCCACTATCTTCTCCACCCCCACTATGTCAACTATTTTCTCCACCCCCACAATGTCCACTATCTTCTGCACACCCACTATGTCCACTATCTTCTCAACCTGCACAATGTCCGCTATTTTCTCCACCCCCACTATGTCCACTATCTTCTCCACCCCCACTATGTCAACTATTTTCTCCACCCCCACAATGTCCACTATCTTCTGCACACCCACTATGTCCACTATCTTCTCAACCTGCACAATGTCCACTATTTTCTCCACCCCCACTATGTCCACTATCTTCTCCACCCCCACTATGTCAACTATTTTCTCCACCCCACTATGTCCACTATCTTCTCCACCCCCACTATGTCAACTATTTTCTCCACCCCCACTATGTCCACTATCTTCTCCACCCCCACTATGTCCACTATCTTCTCAAACTGCACAATGTCCACTATTTTCTCCACCCCACTATGTCCACTATCTTCTCCACCCCCACTATGTCCACTATCTTCTCAAACTGCACAATGTCCACTATTTTCTCCACCCCACTATGTCCACTATCTTCTCCACCCCCACAATGTCCACTATCTTCTGCACACCCACTATGTCCACTATCTTCTCAACCTGCACAATGTCCACTATCTTCTCCACCCCCCACAATGTCCACTATCTTCTGCACACCCACAATGTCCACTATCTTCTCAACCTGCACAATGTCCACTATTTTCTCCACCCCCACTATGTCCACTATCTTCTCCACCCCCACTATGTCCACTATCTTCTCAACCTGCACAATGTCCACTATTTTCTCCACCCCCACTATGTCCACTATCTTCTCCACCCCCACTATGTCAACTATTTTCTCCACCCCCACAATGTCCACTATCTTCTGCACACCCACTATGTCCACTATCTTCTCAAACTGCACAATGTCCACTATTTTCTCCACCCCCACTATGTCCACTATCTTCTCCACCCTCACAATGTCCACTATCTTCCCCAGCCCCACTATGTCCACTATCTTCTCCACCCCCACAATGTCCACTATCTTCTGCACACCCACTATGTCCACTATCTTCTCAACCTGCACAATGTCCACTATCTTCTCCAACCCCACTATGTCCACTATTTTCTCCACCCCCACAATGTCCACTATCTTCTCCACCCTCACTATGTCCACTATCTTCTGCACTCCCACTATGTCCACTATCTTCTCTACCCTCACTATGTCCACTATCTTCTCCACCCCCACTATGTCCACTATTTTCTCCACCCCCACAATGTCCACTATCTTCCGCACACCCACAATGTCCACTATCTTCTGCACACCCACTATGTCCACTATCTTCTCAACCTGCACAATGTCCACTATCTTCTCCACCCCCACAATGTCCACTATCTTCTGCACACCCACAATGTCCACTATCTTCTCCACCCCCACAATGTCCACTATCTTCTGCACACCCACTATGTCCACTATCTTCTCAACCTGCACAATGTCCACTATCTTCTCCACCCCCACAATGTCCACTATCTTCTGCACACCCACTATGTCCACTATCTTCTCAACCTGCACAATGTCCACTATCTTCTCCACCCCCACTATGTCCACTATCTTCTGCACACCCACAATGTCCACTATCTTCTCAACCTGCACAATGTCCACTATCTTCTCTACCCTCACTATATCCACTATCTTCTGCACACCCACTATGTCCACTATCTTCTCAACCTGCGCAATGTCCACTATCTTCTCCACCCCCACTATGTCCACTATTTTCTCCACCCCCACAATGTCCACTATCTTCTCCACCCCCACTATGTCCACTATTTTCTCCACCCCCACTATGTCCACTATCTTCTCCACCTGCACAATGTCCACTATCTTCTCCACCCCCACTCTGTCCACTATCTTCTCCACCCACATTATGTCCACTATCTTCCACACCCCCATTATGTCCACTATCTTCTCCACCCACATTATGTCCACTATCTTCACCACCCATATGATGTCCACTATATTCTCCACCTGCACAATGTCCACTATCTTCTACACCCCCACTACGTCCACTATCTTCTCCACCCCCACTATGTCCACTATCTTCACCACCCATATGATGTCCACTATATTCTCCACCTGCACAATGTCCACTATCTTCTCCACCTCCACTAAGTCCACTACCATCTCCACCCACAATGTGTCCACTATCTCTCTACCTGCACTATGTCCACTATCTTCTCCACCCCCAATATGTCCACTATCTTCCCCACCCCCAATATGTCCACTATCTCTCCACCTCCACTACGTCCACTATTTCCTCCCCCTCCACAATGTCCACTATCTTCTCCACCCCCACCATGCCCACTATCTTCTCCACCACCACTATGTCCACTATCTTCTCCACCCCCACCATGTCCACTATCTTCTCCACCACCACTATGTCCACTATCTTCTCCACCACCACTATGTCCACTATCTTCTCCACCCCCACCATGTCCACTATCTTCTCCACCACCACTATGTCCACTATCTTCTCCACCTCCACTATGTCCACTATCTTCTCCACCCCCACCATGTCCACTATCTTCTCCACCACCACTATGTCCACTATCTTCTCCACCACCACTATGTCCACTATCTTCTCCACCCCCACCATGTCCACTATCTTCTCCACCACGACTATGTCCACTATCTTCTCCACCCCCACCATGTCCACTATCTTCTCCACCTCCACTACGTCCACTATCTTCTCCACCTCCACAATGTCCACTATCTTCTCCACCCCCACTATGTCCACTATCTTCCCCACCCCCACTATGTCGACTATCTTCTCCTGCCCCAATATGTCCACTATCTTCTCCACCCCCACTATGTCCACTATCTTCTCCCGCCCCAATATGTCTACTATCTCTCCACCTCCACGACGTCCACTATTTCCTCCACCCCCACTATGTCCACTATCTTCTCCACACCAACGATGTCCACTCTCTTCTCCACCCCCACTACGTCCACTATCTTCTCCACCCCAACTTTGTATATTATCTTCTCCACCCGCACTATGTCCACTATCTTCTCCACACCAACGATGTCCACTCTCTTCTCCACCCCCACTACGTCCACTATCTTCTACACCCCCTCTACGTCCACTATCTTCTCCACCCCAAATTTGTCCACTATCTTCTCCACCCCCACTACGTCCACTATCTTCTCCACCCCAACTTTGTCCACTCTCTTCTCCACCCCCACTACGTCCACTATCTTCTCCACCCCCACTACGTCCACTATCTTCTCCACCCCAAGTTTGTATATTATCTTCTCCACCTGCACAATGTCCACTATCGTTTCCAACTGCACAATGTCCACCATCTTCTCCACCCCAACTATGTCCACTATCTTCTCCACCTGCACAATGTCCACTATCTTTTCCCCCTGACTATGTCCACTATCTTCTCCACTCCCACTGTGTCCACTATCCCCTCCACCCCCACTATGTCCACTATCTTCTCCACCTGCATAATGTCCGCCATCTCCTCCACCCCCACAATGTCCACTATCTTTTCCCCCTGACTATGTCCACTATCTTCTCCACTCCCACTACGTCCACTGTCTTCTCCACCCCTACTGTGACCACTATCTTCTCCACCCCACTATGTCCACTAACTTCTCCACACCAACTACGTCCACTATCTTCTCCACCCCAACTATGTCCGCTATCTTCTCCACCCCACAATGTCCACGATCTTCTCCACCCCACTATGTCCACTAACTTCTCCACCCCCACTATGTCCACTATTTTCTCCACCCCACTAAGTCCAATATCTTCTCCAGCCCCACTATGACTACTACCTTCTGCGCACCCACTACGTTCACTATCTTCTCCAGCTGAACAATGTCAACTATCTTATCAACCTGCACTATGTCCACTATTGTCTCCACCCCACAATGTCCACTATCTTCTCCACCCCCACTATGTCAACTATTTTCTCCACCCCCACTATGTCCACTATCTTCTCCACCCCCACTATGTCCACTATCTTCTCAAACTGCACAATGTCCACTATTTTCTCCACCCCACTATGTCCACTATCTTCTCCACCCCCACTATGTCCACTATCTTCTCAAACTGCACAATGTCCACTATTTTCTCCACCCCACTATGTCCACTATCTTCTCCACCCCCACTATGTCAACTATTTTCTCCACCCCCACTATGTCCACTATCTTCTCCACCCCCACTATGTCCACTATCTTCTCAAACTGCACAATGTCCACTATTTTCTCCACCCCACTATGTCCACTATCTTCTCCACCCCCACTATGTCCACTATCTTCTCAAACTGCACAATGTCCACTATTTTCTCCACCCCACTATGTCCACTATCTTCTCCACCCCCACAATGTCCACTATCTTCTGCACACCCACTATGTCCACTATCTTCTCAACCTGCACAATGTCCACTATCTTCTCCACCCCCCACAATGTCCACTATCTTCTGCACACCCACAATGTCCACTATCTTCTCAACCTGCACAATGTCCACTATTTTCTCCACCCCCACTATGTCCACTATCTTCTCCACCCCCACTATGTCCACTATCTTCTCAACCTGCACAATGCCCACTATTTTCTCCACCCCCACTATGTCCACTATCTTCTCCACCCCCACTATGTCAACTATTTTCTCCACCCCCACAATGTCCACTATCTTCTGCACACCCACTATGTCCACTATCTTCTCAATCTGCACAATGTCCACTATTTTCTCCACCCCCACTATGTCCACTATCATCTCCACCCCCACTATGTCAACTATTTTCTCCACCCCCACAATGTCCACTATCTTCTGCACACCCACAATGTCCACTATCTTCTGCACACCCACTATGTCCACTATCTTCTCAACCTGCACAATGTCCACTATCTTCTCCAACCCCACTATGTCCACTATTTTCTCCACCCCCACAATGTCCACTATCTTCTCCACCCTCACTATGTCCACTATCTTCTGCACTCCCACTATGTCCACTATCTTCTCTACCCTCACTATGTCCACTATCTTCTCCACCCCCACTATGTCCACTATTTTCTCCACCCCCACAATGTCCACTATCTTCCGCACACCCACAATGTCCACTATCTTCTGCACACCCACTATGTCCACTATCTTCTCAACCTGCACAATGTCCACTATCTTCTCCACCCCCACAATGTCCACTATCTTCTGCACACCCACAATGTCCACTATCTTCTCCACCCCCACAATGTCCACTATCTTCTGCACACCCACTATGTCCACTATCTTCTCAACCTGCACAATGTCCACTATCTTCTCCACCCCCACAATGTCCACTATCTTCTGCACACCCACAATGTCCACTATCTTCTCAACCTGCACAATGTCCACTATCTTCTCTACCCTCACTATGTCCACTATCTTCTGCACACCCACTATGTCCACTATCTTCTCAACCTGCGCAATGTCCACTATCTTCTCCACCCCCACTATGTCCACTATTTTCTCCACCCCCACAATGTCCACTATCTTCTCCACCCCCACTATGTCCACTATTTTCTCCACCCCCACTATGTCCACTATCTTCTCCACCTGCACAATGTCCACTATCTTCTCCACCCCCACTATGTCCACTATCTTCTCCACCCACATTATGTCCACTATCTTCTACACCCCCATTATGTCCACTATCTTCTCCACCCACATTATGTCCACTATCTTCTACACCCCCACTACGTCCACTATCTTCTCCACCCCCACTATGTCCACTATCTTCACCACCCATATGATGTCCACTATATTCTCCACCTGCACAATGTCCACTATCTTCTCCACCTCCACTAAGTCCACTATCATCTCCACCCACAATGTGTCCACTATCTCTCTACCTGCACTATGTCCACTATCTTCTCCACCCCCAATATGTCCACTATCTTCTCCACCCCCAATATGTCCACTATCTCTCCACCTCCACTACACCCACTATTTCCTCCACCTCCACAATGACCACTATCTTCTCCACCCCCACCATGCCCACTATCTTCTCCACCACCACTATGTCCACTATCTTCTCCACCCCCACCATGTCCACTATCTTCTCCACCACCACTATGTCCACTATCTTCTCCACCTCCACTATGTCCACTATCTTCTCCACCCCCACCATGTCCACTATCTTCTCCACCACCACTATGTCCACTATCTTCTCCACCTCCACTATGTCCACTATCTTCTCCACCCCCACCATGTCCACTATCTTCTCCACCACCACTATGTCCACTATCTTCTCCACCCCCACCATGTCCACTATCTTCTCCACCTCCACTACGTCCACTATCTTCTCCACCTCCACAATGTCCACTATCTTCTCCACCCCCACTATGTCCACTATCTTCCCCACCCCCACTATGTCGACTATCTTCTCCTGCCCCAATATGTCCACTATCTTCTCCACCCCCACTATGTCCACTATCTTCTCCCGCCCCAATATGTCTACTATCTCTCCACCTCCACGACGTCCACTATTTCCTCCACCCCCACTATGTCCACTATCTTCTCCACACCAACGATGTCCACTCTCTTCTCCACCCCCACTACGTCCACTATCTTCTCCACCCCAACTTTGTATATTATCTTCTCCACCCGCACTATGTCCACTATCTTCTCCACACCAACGATGTCCACTCTCTTCTCCACCCCCACTACGTCCACTATCTTCTACACCCCCTCTACGTCCACTATCTTCTCCACCCCAAATTTGTCCACTATCTTCTCCACCCCCACTACGTCCACTATCTTCTCCACCCCAACTTTGTCCACTCTCTTCTCCACCCCCACTACGTCCACTATCTTCTCCACCCCCACTACGTCCACTATCTTCTCCACCCCAACTTTGTATATTATCTTCTCCACCTGCACAATGTCCACTATCGTTTCCAACTGCACAATGTCCACCATCTTCTCCACCCCAACTATGTCCACTATCTTCTCCACCTGCACAACGTCCACTATCTTTTCCCCCTGACTATGTCCACTATCTTCTCCACTCCCACTGTGCCCACTATCCCCTCCACCCCCACTATGTCCACTATCTTCTCCTCCTGCATAATGTCCGCCATCTCCTCCACCCCCACAATGTCCACTATCTTTTCCCCCTGACTATGTCCACTATCTTCTCCACTCCCACTACGTCCACTGTCTTCTCCACCCCTACTGTGACCACTATCTTCTCCACCCCACTATGTCCACTAACTTCTCCACACCAACTACGTCCACTATCTTCTCCACCCCAACTATGTCCGCTATCTTCTCCACCCCACAATGTCCACGATCTTCTCCACCCCACTATGTCCACTAACTTCTCCACCCCCACTATGTCCACTATTTTCTCCACCCCACTAAGTCCAATATCTTCTCCAGCCCCACTATGACTACTACCTTCTGCGCACCCACTACGTTCACTATCTTCTCCAGCTGAACAATGTCAACTATCTTATCAACCTGCACTATGTCAACTATTTTCTCCACCCCCACTATGTCCACTATCTTCTCCACCCCCACTATGTCCACTATCTTCTCAAACTGCACAATGTCCACTATTTTCTCCACCCCACTATGTCCACTATCTTCTCCACTCCCACTATGTCCACTATCTTCTCAAACTGCACAATGTCCACTATTTTCTCCACCCCACTATGTCCACGATCTTCTCCACCCCCACTATGTCAACTATTTTCTCCACCCCCACTATGTCCACTATCTTCTCCACCCCCACTATGTCCACTATCTTCTCAAACTGCACAATGTCCACTATTTTCTCCACCCCACTATGTCCACTATCTTCTCCACCCCCACTATGTCCACTATCTTCTCAAACTGCACAATGTCCACTATTTTCTCCACCCCACTATGTCCACTATCTTCTCCACCCCCACAATGTCCACTATCTTCTGCACACCCACTATGTCCACTATCTTCTCAACCTGCACAATGTCCACTATCTTCTCCACCCCCCACAATGTCCACTATCTTCTGCACACCCACAATGTCCACTATCTTCTCAACCTGCACAATGTCCACTATTTTCTCCACCCCCACTATGTCCACTATCTTCTCCACCCCCACTATGTCCACTATCTTCTCAACCTGCACAATGTCCACTATTTTCTCCACCCCCACTATGTCCACTATCTTCTCCACCCCCACTATGTCAACTATTTTCTCCACCCCCACAATGTCCACTATCTTCTGCACACCCACTATGTCCACTATCTTCTCAATCTGCACAATGTCCACTATTTTCTCCACCCCCACTATGTCCACTATCTTCTCCACCCCCACTATGTCAACTATTTTCTCCACCCCCACAATGTCCACTATCTTCTCCACCCCCACTATGTCCACTATCTTCTCAAACTGCACAATGTCCACTATTTTCTCCACCCCCACTATGTCCACTATCTTCTCCACCCTCACAATGTCCACTATCTTCTCAACCTGCACAATGTCCACTATCTTCTCCAACCCCACTATGTCCACTATTTTCTCCACCCCCACAATGTCCACTATCTTCTCCACCCTCACTATGTCCACTATCTTCTGCACTCCCACTATGTCCACTATCTTCTCTACCCTCACTATGTCCACTATCTTCTCCACCCCCACTATGTCCACTATTTTCTCCACCCCCACAATGTCCACTATCTTCCGCACACCCACAATGTCCACTATCTTCTGCACACCCACTATGTCCACTATCTTCTCAACCTGCACAATGTCCACTATCTTCTCCACCCCCACAATGTCCACTATCTTCTGCACACCCGCAATGTCCACTATCTTCTCCACCCCCACAATGTCCACTATCTTCTGCACACCCACTATGTCCACTATCATCTCAACCTGCACAATGTCCACTATCTTCTCCACCCCCACAATGTCCACTATCTTCTGCACACCCACTATGTCCACTATCTTCTCAACCTGCACAATGTCCACTATCTTCTCCACCCCCACTATGTCCACTATCTTCTGCACACCCACAATGCCCACTATCTTCTCAACCTGCACAATGTCCACTATCTTCTCTACCCTCACTATGTCCACTATCTTCTGCACACCCACTATGTCCACTATCTTCTCAACCTGCGCAATGTCCACTATCTTCTCCACCCCCACTATGTCCACTATTTTCTCCACCCCCACAATGTCCACTATCTTCTCCACCCCCACTATGTCCACTATTTTCTCCACCCCCACTATGTCCACTATCTTCTCCACCTGCACAATGTCCACTATCTTCTCCACCCCCACTATGTCCACTATCTTCTCCACCCACATTATGTCCACTATCTTCTACACCCCCATTATGTCCACTATCTTCTCCACCCACATTATGTCCACTATCTTCTACACCCCCACTACGTCCACTATCTTCTCCACCCCCACTATGTCCACTATCTTCACCACCCATATGATGTCCACTATATTCTCCACCTGCACAATGTCCACTACCTTCTCCACCTCCACTAAGTCCACTATCATCTCCACCCACAATGTGTCCACTATCTCTCTACCTGCACTATGTCCACTATCTTCTCCACCCCCAATATGTCCACTATCTTCTCCACCCCCAATATGTCCACTATCTCTCCACCTCCACTACACCCACTATTTCCTCCACCTCCACAATGACCACTATCTTCTCCACCCCCACCATGCCCACTATCTTCTCCACCACCACTATGTCCACTATCTTCTCCAACCCCACCATGTCCACTATCTTCTCCACCACCACTATGTCCACTATCTTCTCCACCTCCACTATGTCCACTATCTTCTCCACCCCCACCATGTCCACTATCTTCTCCACCACCACTATGTCCACTATCTTCTCCTCCTCCACTATGTCCACTATCTTCTCCACCCCCACCATGTCCACTATCTTCTCCACCACCACTATGTCCACTATCTTCTCCACCCCCACCATGTCCACTATCTTCTCCACCTCCACTACGTCCACTATCTTCTCCACCTCCACAATGTCCACTATCTTCTCCACCCCCACTATGTCCACTATCTTCCCCACCCCCACTATGTCGACTATCTTCTCCTGCCCCAATATGTCCACTATCTTCTCCACCCCCACTATGTCCACTATCTTCTCCCGCCCCAATATGTCTACTATCTCTCCACCTCCACGACGTCCACTATTTCCTCCACCCCCACTATGTCCACTATCTTCTCCACACCAACGATGTCCACTCTCTTCTCCACCCCCACTACGTCCACTATCTTCTCCACCCCAACTTTGTATATTATCTTCTCCACCCGCACTATGTCCACTATCATCTCCACACCAACGATGTCCACTCTCTTCTCCACCCCCACTACGTCCACTATCTTCTACACCCCCTCTACGTCCACTATCTTCTCCACCCCAAATTTGTCCACTATCTTCTCCACCCCCACTACGTCCACTATCTTCTCCACCCCAACTTTGTCCACTCTCTTCTCCACCCCCACTACGTCCACTATCTTCTCCACCCCCACTACGTCCACTATCTTCTCCACCCCAACTTTGTATATTATCTTCTCCACCTGCACAATGTCCACTATCGTTTCCAACTGCACAATGTCCACCATCTTCTCCACCCCAACTATGTCCACTATCTTCTCCACCTGCACAATGTCCACTATCTTTTCCCCCTGACTATGTCCACTATCTTCTCCACTCCCACTGTGTCCACTATCCCCTCCACCCCCACTATGTCCACTATCTTCTCCACCTGCATAATGTCCGCCATCTCCTCCACCCCCACAATGTCCACTATCTTTTCCCCCTGACTATGTCCACTATCTTCTCCACTCCCACTGTGTCCACTATCCCCTCCACCCCCACTATGTCCACTATCTTCTCCACCTGCATAATGTCCACCATCTCCTCCACCCCCACTATGTCCACTATCTTCTCAAACCACATTATGTCCACCATCTTCTACACCCCCACTACGTCCACTATCTTCTCCACCCCAACTTTGTCCACTATCTTCTCCACCCCCACTACGTCCACTATCTTCTCCACCCCAACTTTGTCCACTATCTTCTCCACCCCAACTTTGTATATTATCTTCTCCACCTGCACAATGTCCACTATCTTTTCCAACTGCACAATGTCCACCATCTTCTCCACCCCAACTATGTCCACTATCTTCTGCACCTGCACAATGTCCACTATCTTTTCCCCCTAACTATGTCCACTATCTTCTACTGCCCCACTATGTCCACCATCATCTCCAACCCCACTACGTCCACTATCTTCTCCACCCCCACTATGTCCACTATCTTCACCACCCATATGATGTCCACTATATTCTCCACCTGCACTATATCCACTATCTTCTCTACCCCCACTATATCCACTATCTTCTCCACCTCCACTAAGTCCACTATCATCTCCACCCACTATGTGTCCACTATCTCTCTACCTGCACTATGTCCACTATCTTCTCCACCCCCAATATGTCCACTATCATCTCCACCCCCAATATGTCCACTATCTCTCCACCTCCACTACACCCACTATTTCCTCCACCTCCACAATGACCACTATCTTCTCCACCCCCACCATGCCCACTATCTTCTCCACCACCACTATGTCCACTATCTTCTCCACCCCCACCATGTCCACTATCTTCTCCACCACCACTATGTCCACTATCTTCTCCACCTCCACTACGTCCACTATCTTCTCCACCTCCACTACGTCCACTATCTTCTCCACCTCCACAATGTCCACTATCTTCTCCACCCCCACTATGTCCACTATCTTCCCCACCCCCACTATGTCGACTATCTTCTCCTGCCCCAATATGTCCACTATCTCTCCACCTCCACAATTACCACTATCTTCTCCACCCCCACTATGTCCACTATCTTCTCCACCCCCACTATGTCCACTATCTTCTCCCGCCCCAATATGTCTACTATCTCTCCACCTCCACGACGTCCACTATTTCCTCCACCCCCACTATGTCCACTATCTTCTCCACACCAACGATGTCCACTCTCTTTTCCACCCCCACTACATCCACTATCTTCTACACCCCAACTTTGTCCACTATCTTCTCCACCCCCTCTACGTCCACTATCTTCTCCACCCCAACTTTGTCCACTATCTTCTCCACCCCCACTACGTCCACTATCTTCTCCACCCCAACTCTGTCCACTATCTTCTCCACCCCAACTTTGTATATTATCTTCTCCACCTGCACAATGTCCACTATCGTTTCCAACTGCACAATATCCACTATCTTTTCCACCCCAACTATGTCCACTATCTTCTCCACCTGCACAATGTCCACTATCTTTTCCCCCTGACTATGTCCACTATCTTCTCCACTCCCACTGTGTCCACTATCCCCTCCACCCCCACTATGTCCACTATCTTCTCCACCCCAACTTTGTATATTATCTTCTCCACCTGCACAATGTCCACTATCGTTTCCAACTGCACAATGTCCACCATCTTCTCCACCCCAACTATGTCCACTATCTTCTCCACCTGCACAATGTCCACTATCTTTTCCCCCTGACTATGTCCACTATCTTCTCCACCCCCACTATGTCCACTATCTTCTCCACCCCAACTTTGTATATTATCTTCTCCACCTGCACAATGTCCACTATCGTTTCCAACTGCACAATGTCCACCATCTTCTCCACCCCAACTATGTCCACTATCTTCTCCACCCCCACTATGTCCACTATCTTCTCCACCCCAACTTTGTCCACTATCTTCTCCACCCCCACTATGTCCACTATCTTCTCCACCCCAACTTTGTCCACTATCTTCTCCACCCCCACTATGTCCACTATCTTCTCCACCCCAACTTTGTCCACTATCTTCTCCACCCCCACTATGTCCACTATCTTCTCCACCCACATTAAGTCCACTATCTTCTCCACCCCCACTATGTCCGCTATCTTCTCCACCCACATTATGTCCACTATCTTCTCCACCCCCACTATGTCCACTATCTTCTCCACCCACATTAAGTCCACTATCTTCTCCACCCCCACTATGTCTGCTATCTTCTCCACCCACATAATGTCCACTATCTTCTCCACCCACATTATGTCCACTATCTTCTCCACCCCCACTATGTCCGCTATCTTCTCCACCCACATAATGTCCACTATCTTCTCCACCCACATAATGTCCACTATCTTCTCCACCCACATTATGTCCAGTATCTTCTCCACACACATTATGTCCACTATCTTCTCCACCCCCACTACGTCCACTATTTTCTCCACCCCCACTATGTCCACTATCTTCTCCACACCCACTATGTCCACTATCCTCTCCACCCCCACTATGTCCACTATCCTCTCCACCCCCACTATGTCCACTATCCTCTCCACCCCCACTATGTCCACTATCTTCTCCACCCCCACTATGTCCACTATCTTCTCCACCCCCACTACGTCCACTATCTTCTCCACACCCACTATGTCCACTATCCTCTCCACCCCCACTATGTCCACTATCCTCTCCACCCCCACTATGTCCACTATCATCCCCACCCCCTACTATGTCCACTATCTTCTCCACCCACACAATGTCCACTATCTTCTCCACCCCCACTACGTCCACTATCTTCTCCACACCCACTATGTCCACTATCCTCTCCACCCCCACTATGTCCACTATCCTCTCCACCCCCACTATGTCCACTATCATCCCCACCCCCTACTATGTCCACTATCTTCTCCACCCACATTATGTCCACTATCTTCTCCACCTCCACTATGTCCACTATCCTCTCCACCCCCACTATGTCCACTATCCTCTCCACCCCCACTATGTCCACTATCTTCTCCACCCCCACTATGTCCACTATCTTCTCCACCTCCACTACGTCCACTATCTTCTCCACCCCCACTACGTCCACTATCTTCTCCACACCCACTATGTCCACTATCCTCTCCACCCCCACTATGTCCACTATCTTCTCCACCTCCACTATGTCCACTATCTTCTCCACCCCCACTATGTCCGCTATCTTCTCCACCCACATAATGTCCACTATCTTCTCCACCCACATTATGTCCACTATCTTCTCCACCCCCACTATGTCCACTATCTTCTCCACCCCCACTATGTCCACTATCTTCTCCACCCACATAATGTCCACTATCTTCTCCACCCACATTATGTCCACCATCTTTTCCACCCCCACTATATCCACTATCTTCTCCACCCCCACTATGTCCACTATCTTCTCCACCTCCACTACGTCCACTATCTTCTCCACCCCCACTACGTCCACTATCTTCTCCTCACCCACTATGTCCACTATCTTCTCCACCCCCACTACGTCCACTATCCTCTCCACCCCCACTTTGTCCACTATCCTCTCCACCCCCGCTATGTCCACTATCATCCCCACCCCCTACTATGTCCACTATCTTCTCCACCCACATAATGTCCACTATCTTCTCCACCCACATTATGTCCACCATCTTTTCCACCCCCACTATATCCACTATCTTCTCCACCCCCACTACGTCCACTATCTTCTCCTCACCCACTATGTCCACTATCTTCTCCACCCCCACTATGTCCACTATCTTCTCCACCTCCACTACATCCACTATCTTCTCCACCCCCACTACGTCCACTATCTTCTCCACCCCCACTATGTCCACTATCCTCTCCACCCCCACTATGTCCACTATCTTCTCCACCCCCACTATGTCCACTATCTTCTCCACCTGCACTATGTCCACTATCCTCTCCACCCCCACTATGTCCACTATCCTCTCCACCCCCACTATGTCCACTATCTTCTCCCCCCCACTATGTCCACTATCTTCCCCACCCCCGCTATTTCCACTATGTTCTCCACCCCCACTACGTCCACTATCTTCTCCCCCCCCCACTGTGTCCACTATCTTCTCCACCCCCAGTTTGTCCACTATCTTCTCCATCTCCACTATGTCCACTATCTTCTCAACCCCCAATATGTCCACTATCTTCTTCGCCTGCACTAGGTCCACTATCTTCTCCACCCCCACTAGGTCCACTATCTTCTCCACCCCCACTAGGTCCTCTATCTTCTCCATCCCCACTAAGTCCACTATTTTCTCCACCTGCACAATGTCCACTATCTTCTTAGCCTGCACTAGGTCCACTATCTTCTCCACCCCCACTAGGTCCACTATCTTCTCCACCCCCACTAGGTCCTCTATCTTCTCCACCCCCACTAGGTCCACTATCTTCTCCTGCCCCACTGTGTCCACTATTTTCTCCACCTGCACAATGTCCACTATCTTCTCCACCCCCACTATGTCCACTATTTTCTCCACCTGCACAATGTCCACTATTTTCTCCCCCCCCCCCGCTATGTCCACTATTTTCTCCACCTGCACAATGTCCACTATCTGCTCCACCCCCACTGTGTCCACTGTCTCCCTGCATTCCAAAAGTGACCACACTTCAAACAACACATCATTGTCTTTCAAGGGCTTTGAGTTTTCCTGAGGTTGTGAAAGGCACTATATAAATGCAAGTTTCTTCTTTTGAAGTGAATAAACAATAAAGTGTTAGTTTAAAGCCATTTTATGTGCCCCTATGATGTTCCTCCCCGGCCTTTGCTCACAGCAGTTTCCTGGGGATTAATTGTTAATTCCAGGCGATTCCAGGGCAATCCTGGAGCTTTGGCTATCCCACTCCTAATCCTTCTCTTGCCTTTTGCCCTCTGGTTGGTGACCCGTTGCTGACCTGTCTGGCTCTGAACGCAAGTAATGGTGCATCAATGAAATGGAGATCTCCCATCCCACTGACTCAAGCCAGGGAGGTGTACCAACTCAGTGACAATGCCTACATATGAGACAGGAGCAGGAGTAGATCACATGACCCATTGTGACTGCTGTGCCAGCAATGGAAAGAGAAGATTCTCCAAGGTGGAATATGTCCCAGCGACAGGGCAGTGAAGTTGGAGCATTAGTGGATTGAGGGGACCATTGGAAGGGTCTCTGATGAGTATGGGGATTTAGAGCAGTGAGAAGGGGATTGCTGGGGTCTGGCTCTTTGCCATTGGGTTGTCTGTGTCCTCACTGGGTCCTCCCATTTCTGCTCTCAAAATTCATCGCTCAAACAAGTCCCCCTTATTTCCTCTGGTCTCACACACACTTCCCTCCATTTTCCCCCTGCCTCTGTTCTGCAATTGCCTTTTTGTTCATCCTTTGTGTCTCTTTTTCACACTGTATCTCTCACTTTCCTTGCATCCTGGTCTGAACCTCTCCTATACTCTCTCTCTCACATCTAGACGCTATCCCTTTCTCGCTCACTAACTCCGTCTCACAACACACACGTCCTCAATCTCTCTCTCCACCTCTCCTTCTCTGGCTTACTCTTCATCTCCCATGCCTCCTTCACTTCCCCCCATCGGTGTTCATTCTCTAATCTCCCCGATCTCGTCCCCCTCTCTCTGTGTCTCCTCTGTTCCTCCTGCTGTTTTCCCCACTCTGTACCCCACCATCTCCCCTCCACTCATCTCTTCTGTGCCTCCATCCCCCCCCACCCCCTGTCTCTCCCCCTCCATCTTGTCTGTCCGTCCCTTTCCACTATCTCCCCTGCCTCCTCTCCTTGCCATCTCTGCTCCCACTTTCCAATATCCATGCTAGGATTACAGTGCCACTCAGGTAATCAACTGACTGAAGAACAGTAAAGTCAGCTCTCTGTCAGCTGGTATTACAAAAGCTTTAATCTTCTCCTTTACGCTCTCTCCTCAAAAAGAAAATTTCCTCCAAAAGCTGCCAGGCGGCTATTTAATTCTAACCACTTACTGGAGATCCAGCTTGAAAGCATTTGAATGCAAGTTAAACCTGTCTTTTTAAGCACTGCATTTAGAATAATGTGTAAAAGAGGGGCTGGGCGGTGCAGTGGAATAAATCAGCATTTCATCCTTGGCACCTTGGTTAGATGCAACCCAGACTGAACAGATCAAAGTCTGTGTGTGCTGAATGAACGGCTGGGGGAAGAATGTTAATCCAGGCACTGTGTGGGCGGCAGTGTGCTAATACCAGAAACTGAAGCGTATTGTTAGGACAATGTAGAGGGAGCTTTACTCTGTATCTAACCCCGTGTTGTACCTGTTCTGGGAGTGCTTGATGGGGACAGTGTAGAGGGAGCTTTACTCTGTATCTAACCCCGTGTTGTACCTGTTCTGGGAGTGCTTGATGGGGACAGTGTAGAGGGAGCTTTACTCTGTATCTAACCCCGTGCTGTACCTGCCCTGGGAGTGCTTGATGGGGACAGTGTAGAGGGAGCTTTACTCTGTATCTAACCCCGTGCTGTACCTGTTCTGGGAGTGCTTGATGGGGACAGTGTAGAGGGAGCTTTACTCTGTATCTAACCCCGTGTTGTACCTGTCCTGGGAGTGTTTGATGGGACAGAGGGAGATTTACATTAATGTGCTCAATACAAGAGAGACAATGCTTCAAAAGTATTTCATTGGCTTTTCTGAGCTCACAAAAGGGAGTGTGTACAGACAAGGTCTTTGTATTTTTCAGATGTTAGAACAATGAACAAGCTGTGTCTGGTTGACCCTAGACCCGTATTAAACCTCTTTTAGGTTAGAAATGAGATTTGTTGAGTAGTTCCAGTGAGGTGAGGGGACAATGCCAAGGATTTGGAGAATGGCGAGGTCTGGTCCCAGTATGTTCTCGAGGTCGGTGGTCCCAGTAAAGGATGAGTTACCGAGTGATGGTGGAATGAATTTTGATTACATTTAGCATGGGGCCGTGTGATTGGAGTTTAGGAGGATCTAGAGATATTGAGCAAGAGTAGTGTTTGTGATTAAGGAGAGACAAGATGGAGTGAGTTTAGAGGCTGGAAGCGAGAGCAGGGGCCAAGACTTCTTAATAATCACACCCCTAACCCCAGGAGCCTCTGGGTGCCACTAGTTGAAGCAAACAATTACCTGATCAGCTGCCACCTCGTAACCATCAGGGTTCATGGAGGGCAGGATATGTATGCGGGTCTGGTGGATCATCTGGGTGATGCGCGGGTTCCTGAGGTTGTACTCCTCACACAGGTACTGTGCCAACTGGATCAGCAGCTCCCGGCCCAGCACCTCATTACCGTGCATATTGCCAACATACTTAAACTCCGGCTCAACTGCAAGCACATCAAGGGACACCATCAGCAGCAACCTCCCATGTTCGTTTGTCAACTTTCTCCCCTCCTCTATAAGATCTTGCAGCACAGACACAGGCCATTCGGCCCATCGTGCCTCTGCTAGCTCTTTGAAAGAGCTATCCAATGAGTCCCAATCCTCCCTTACTTTTCCAGATAACCTGCAAAATTTTCCCCTTCAAGTATTTGTCCAATTTCCTTTTGAAAGTTACGATTGAATCTGCTTCCACCGCCCTTTCAGGCAGCGCGTTCCAGATCACAACAACTCACAGTGTAAAACGACCTGCTCTCCTCATCTCCCCCTCTGGTTCTTTTACCAATTATCTTAAATCTGTGTCTCTCTGGTTACTGACCCTCCTGCCACTGGAAACAGATTCTCTTTCTTTACTATATCAAAACCATTCATTATTTTGAGCCACTCTATTAAATCTCCCATTAATCGTCTCTGCTCTCCGGAGAAAAATTCCACTTTCTAAAGTCTCTCCACATTAACTGAAGCCCCTCACCCTGGTACAATTCGAGTAACTTTCCCCTGCACCCTCTCCAAGGCTTTGACGTCCTTCCGAAAGTGTGATGCTCAGAAGTGAACAGAATACTCCAACTGAAGCCGAACTAATGATTTGTAAAGGTTTTGTGTAACTGCCATACTTTTACACTCCATGCTTCTGTTTATAAAGCCATCGATCCCATGTGCTTTTTTTAAAAAAAACCCTCCTTACCTTGTCCAGTCACCTTTAATAATTTGTCTACATAGACTCCCAGGTCCCTCTATTCCTGCTCCCCCTTTAAATTGTACCAGTCAGTTTATACTGCCTCTCCTCATTCTTCCTTCCTTTCTTCGGTCAGGGCGGCACAGTGGCACAGTGGTTAGCACCGCAGCCTCACAGCTCCAGCGACCCGGGTTCAATTCTGGGTACTGCCTGTGTGGAGTTTGCAAGTTCTCCCTGTGTCTGCTTGGGTTTCCTCCGGGTGCTCCGGTTTCCTCCCACATGTCAAAAGACTTGCAGGTTGATAGGTAAATTGGCCATTATAAATTACCCCTAGTATAGGTAGGTGGTAGGGAAATATAGGGACAGGTGGGGATGTGGTAGGAATATGGAATTAGTGTAGGATTAGTATAAATGGGTGGTTGATGGTCGGCACAGACTCGGTGGGCCGAAGGGCCTGTTTCAGTGCTGTATCTCTCAAACAAAAAAATAAGTTCCACCAGGAACTCGGGTTCACCTCCATTTCCTTCTTGTGTGTACAGTTCCACAGATGCCCAGACTTTCTTGCACCTCACTGGAGTAATCCACAGGAGAGCCATATGAAGCAATAATAAGACAAGTGCCCAAACACTTAGTCAAAGAGGTAGATTTTAAGCAGGGTCTTGAAGGAAGACAGAGAGGCTGAGAGGTTTAGGGAGGGAATTCTGGAGCTTAGGGCCCAGGCAACTGAAGGCACAGCCGCCAGTGGTGGAGAGATTAAAATCGGGAACGTGCAAGAGACCAGAATTGGAGGAATACAGAGATAGGGAGGGGTGTAGGGACTGGAGGAGGTTACAGAGATAGGGAGGGGTGTAGGGGACTGGAGGAGGTTACAGAGATAAGGTGGGGTGTAGGGGCTGGAGGAGGTTACAGAGATAGGGAGGGGTGTAGGGACTGGAGGAGGTTACAGAGATAGGGAGGGGTGTAGGGACTGGAGGAGGTTACAGAGATAGGGAGGGGTGTAGGGGCTGGAGGAGGTTACAGAGATAGAGAGGGGTGTAGGGGTTGGAGGAGGTTACAGAGATAGGGAGGGATTTGGCCATGGATGGGTTTGTAAATAAGTAGGAGGATTTTAAAAATGGAGGCATTTCTGGACTGCGGAGGTAATGTCGGTCAGGGAGCATGGTAGAGGCCTGCTTTAGGTCGGGAAAAAGAACCCGACCTGAATGTGACCGAACCACAGTTGACCCAAGCCTGACCCGGCCCGAGTCCCTCCGATTTTGCCCCGAGCCTGACCCGACCCGAACCCGCCACTACCTGACCCGACCCGACCATCCCTTTACTTACCTTCGGACTCGGAACCTCCAGGAAACTGCAGCGCATGCGTGATGACGTCATAGTGATGTCACTCGCTCACTGCGCAGACTCAGTTTCGTCCCAGACTCCCAGCTCAGGTAAGTTTTTTATTTTTAATATTTACTGGCAGAGCATTTACCGTGGGTGTCCGGCCCGACCCGACCCGACCCGACCCGACCCGACCCGACCCGACCCGAACCGAACCCGACCCGACCCGACCCGACTCAATCCGGACTCGACCTGACCCGAGCCCGGAAGCCGGCTCTGGAAGATGGGCCCAAACCGTCCTGAACTTGACACGTGTCATCGGGTCCCGTCGGGTGCGGGTCGGGGAGGGGGGGTGGTCACGGGTGAACAGAAGTTGGAGCGAGTTTGGAAACGACAGTTTTAGATGAGCTGTCGTCTATGGAGGGTGGAAGATGGGAGGCCGGAGAGGAGAGAAGTGGAATAATCGAGTCAGGAGGTAACAAAGACATGGATGAGAGTTTGAGTAGCAGGTGGGTGAAGCTGGAGCAGGGATGGGCAATGTTACAGATGTGGAAGCAGGCGGTCTTGGTAATGGATACGCGATCGGAAGCTCAACTTTGGGTCACATCGGACGCACAGTCTGGTTCCAGCTCAGACGGTGGTCAGGGAGAGAGCTGCAGTTGCTCTTTATATGATACAGAGTCTGTTTCCCCTGGCTGCAGAGTCTAGAACAAGGATCTCAGGGGTCGGACATTTGGGATTGAGCTGAGGAGAAATTTCTTCACTCAGAGGCTTGTGAATCTTTGGAATTGTCTACCCCAGAGAGCTGTGAATGCTCAGTCACTGAATATATTCAAGACTGGGGTTGATAGATTTTTTGCTATTCATGGAATTAAGGAATATGAGGAGCTGTGGGGAGGTGGAGTTGGGGTCGACGATCAGCCATGATCGTGTTGAATGGAGGATCAGGCTTGAGGGGCCGAATGACCTCCTCCTGTTCATATTTGTTATGTTCTTGTGATACCGTCCTTCCAGTGAGAAAGCACCAGGTTAAAAACAGGAGTCTCTGTGATCATTCCGGACCTCTGTGAGTGTTTACCTCAGATTCTGAGAGAAGGGGAGGGGGGGAGGGGAGATGCAGAGGAACAGACAGGTAGGGTCTTTGTGCAGCTGTCCTTGTTGGTTGCCCGCCAAGCGGAGCAGGCTGCAGACAGCAGCAGTCCTTGTGCGGGATTCATTCGCAGACAGTAGGCCCTTTTTGTGAGGCACACAAAGATCTCACTGCAGAATTCTGGACAAGCAAAGCCTCCAGGCCGAATGAGCCATCCTACAGAGTCAGTGCAGCTGGAGCCTGGAATCCCAGGCTAACTGAACAGCCAACCAGACACTGAGCAGAAAAGGCAGAAATATCCTGCGTTAAAATACAAAGGTGCAGTTCACCCTCTGACCTCCCAGTTGCTCAGTGGATAACTGCCCCATTCGCTGTGCTGCCCTGTCCAGGCCAGCTTTGATCCCTGGAGTCCACTCGTTGGGTTAGCTGACCACAGTCTGGGTGCTGGGGATAATGTACCATATTGGGATGCAGTGTTCCTAGATCTGAGAGCGTTCCCTCCTCCTCATCAGTTGCCCCCACCCCACCTGTTCTTCAGGAATCTCCACTAGGAAACACATGCAGGTGGATTTTGCAGGATGGAACCTGGCCTCATGGTGGGCTCTGCCTTGGTCAAACACTCTGCGGACAGTGTTCCGGTATCGCACCCTGTGACATAACAGCCAGGCTGTTTGGTGGAGACCCTCGGATCAGGCCCGATCTTGTCCTCCAGTCACACTCACTTCCCATCAGTAGTCACTGGACTGGAATCAGAGTGGGAACTGTGCCCGGTGTTTCCTTGCTGTAGCCCAGGAGATCGGAACACAGCTTAGCAACACAACCACAAACCCCGGCCGAGGTCACCTAATTCAGCATTTGTGGCAGACAAATATCACACGGGACCTTCAGAGGCAGACTGCAACCTGTATCAATTTACCTGCTCAGTGTCAGCGTACACAATCCTCCCCTGCCCCGACACACACACATCGACACAACCCCGCCGATACACACACGCACACACACAAACCGACACACACACAAACCGACACACACACGCACACACACCTCCCCAACACACACACACACACTGACACACTGACACACACACAAACCGACACACTGACACACACACAAACCGACACACTGACACACTGACACACACACAAACCGACACACACACACACACTGACACACTGACACACACACAAACCGACACACACACACACACTGACACACTGACACACACACACTGACACACACACACTGACACACTGACACACACACACTGACACACACACACACACACTGACACACACACACACAAACCGACACACCCACACACTGACACACACACACACCCACACAAACCGACACACACACACACAAACCGACACACACACACACACACACAGACAAACACACAAACCAACACACACACACACACACTGACACACTGACACACACACACTGAGGATGGTGGGGGGAGGAAGTTGGGGCTGAGGGGTGAGGATGGTGGGAGTGAGGGGGGATGGTGGGGGTGATGGGTGAGGATGGTGGGGGTGAGGGGGGGATGGTGGGGGTGAGGATGGTGGGGGTGAGGGGAGGATGGTTGGGGTGAGGGGGTATGGTGGGGGTGAGGGGTCAGGATGGTGGGGGTGAGGGGAGGATGGTGGGGGTGAGGGGTGAGGATGGTGGGAGTGAGGGGGGATGGTGGGGGTGAGGGGTGAGGATGGTGGGGGTGAGGGGGGGATGGTGGGGGTGAGGATGGTGGGGGTGAGGGGAGGATGGTTGGGGTGAGGGGGTATGGTGGGGGTGAGGGGTGAGGATGGTGGGGGTGAGGGGGGGATGGTGGGGGTGAGGGGTGAGGATGGTGGGGGTGAGGGGGGGATGGTGGGGGTGAGGGGTGAGGATGGTGGGGGTGAGGGGGGGATGGTGGGGGTGAGGATGGTGGGGGTGAGGGGAGGATGGTTGGGGTGAGGGGGTATGGTGGGGGTGAGGGGTCAGGATGGTGGGGGTGAGGGGAGGATGGTGGGGGTGAGGGGTGAGGATGGTGGGAGTGAGGGGGGATGGTGGGGGTGAGGGGTGAGGATGGTGGGGGTGAGGGGGGGATGGTGGGGGTGAGGATGGTGGGGGTGAGGGGAGGATGGTTGGGGTGAGGGGGGGATGGTGGGGGTGAGGGGTGAGGATGGTGGGGGTGAGGGGGGGATGGTGGGGGTGAGGGGTGAGGATGGTGGGGGTGAGGGGGGATGGTGGGGGTGAGGGGTGAGGATGGTGGGGGTGAGGGGGGGATGGTGGGGGTGAGGATGGTGGGGGTGAGGGGAGGATGGTTGGGGTGAGGGGGGGATGGTGGGGGTGAGGGGTGAGGATGGTGGGGGTGAGGGGGGGATGGTGGGGGTGAGGGGTGAGGATGGTGGGGGTGAGGGGGGGATGGTGGGGGTGAGGGGTGAGGATGGTGGGGGTGAGGGGGGGATGGTGGGGGTGAGGGGTGAGGATGGTGGGGGTGAGGGGGGGATTGTGGGGGTGAGGATGGTGGGGGTGAGGGGTCAGGATGGTGGGGGTGAGGGGAGGATGGTTGGGGTGAGGGGTGAGGATGGTGGGGGTGAGGGGAGGATGGTTGGGGTGAGGGGAGGATGGTGGGGGTGAGGGGTGAGGATGGTGAAGGTGAGGGGGGGATGGTGGGGGTGAGGGGAGGATGATGGGGGTGAGGGGTGAGGGGGGGATGGTGGGGGTTTGGGGAGGCTGGTCGGGTTGAAGGGGGGATGGTGGGGGTGAGGGGTGAGGATGGTGGGGGTGAGGGGAGGATGGTTGGGGTGAGGGGGGGATGGTGGGGGTGAGGGGAGGATGGTGGGGGTGAGGGGTGAGGATGGTGGGGGTGAGGGGAGGATGGTTGGGGTGAGGGGAGGATGGTGGGGGTGAGGGGTGAGGATGGTGAAGGTGAGGGGGGGATGGTGGGGGTGAGGGGAGGATGATGGGGGTGAGGGGTGAGGGGGGGATGGTGGGGGTTTGGGGAGGCTGGTCGGGTTGAAGGGGGGATGGTGGGGGTGAGGGGTGAGGATGGTGGGGGTGAGGGGTGAGGGGGGGATGGTGGGGGTGAGGGGAGGCTGGTCGGGTTGAGGGGGGGATGGTGGGGGTGAGGGGTGAGGATGGTGGGGGTGAGGGGAGGATGGTGGGGGTGAGGATGGTGGGGGTGAAGGGAGGATGGTGGGGGTGACGGGAGGATGGTGGGGGTGAGGAGGGATGGTGGGGGTGAAGGGGGGATGGTGGGGGTGAGGGGAGGATGCTGGGGGTGAGGGGTGAGGGGGGATGGTGGGGGTGAGGGGAGGATGGTGGGTGTGAGGGGAGGATGGTGGGGGTGAGGGGTGAGGGGGGATGGTGGGGCTGAGGAGAGGATGGTGGGGGTGAGGGGTGAGGGGAGGATGGTGGGGGTGAGGGGTGAGGGGGGATGGTGGGGGTGAGGGGAGGATGGTGGGGGTGAGGGGTGAGGGGGGATGGTGGGGGTGAGGAGAGGATGGTGGGGGTGAGGGGGGGATGGTGGGTGTGAGGGGAGGATGGTGGGGGTGAGGTGTGAGGGGGGATGGTGGGGGTGAGGGGAGGATGGTAGGGGTGAGGGGTGAGGGGGATGGGGGATGGGGGATGGTGGGGGTGAGGGGGGATGGTGGGGGTGAGGGGGGGATGGGGGTGAAGGGCATTTGGTGGGGATGGGGGGTGAGGAGGGTTGGTGGGGTTGAGGGGGATGGTGGGGGGTGAGGGGGGTTGGGGTGAGGGTGTTGGAGGGTGAGGGGGTTTGGTGGGGGTGAGGATGACAGTGGGGGCGAGGGGGGGGTTTGCTTGGGGTTGGTGGGGCTGAAGGGGGTTGTTGAGTGCGAGGGGGGGATGGTGAGACGGGGGATGGGGGGTGAGGTGGGTTGGTGGGGTGATTGCTGGGGTGAGGGGGGTTGGTGGGAGTGAATGGGGTTGGAGGGGTGAGGATGACAGTGGGGGTGAGGGGGGGATGGGGTGAAGGGGGGGTTGGTGGGGGTGAGGGGGGTTGTTGAGGATGAGGGGGGGATGGTGTGACGGGGGATGGTGGGGTGAGGGGAGTTGGTGGGGATGGGGGGGGTGAGGGGGGGGGTTGGAGGGAGTGAATGGGGTTGGAGGGGTGAGGATGAGAGTGGGGGTGAGGGACAGGCTCCATTTCCCCTTCCTCATTGCCCTGTTGCCCCAGGTACTCACGCAGCTCATGGATGCCAGGGTTGTCACTCAGTTCCAGGACATATAAGTGGTGACCCAGTGTGCTGCGGCCAATACTGTAGAGACGGCTGATAAAGGGACAGTCCCTCTGCACCCCGAGCAGTGCCTTCACCAGTCCGTCATAGCGATGGTGCCGGAAATCCACAGCCAGGGAAAGCTGGAGGTACAGAAACAACAGCCACAGGTTCGAGAGCCCAGACTGCATGCTGCAGCATTCCAGCTCCTGTCTGTCTGGCTCAGCATCTCTCCGAATAATCATTGACAGGAAACTAACTCAACAGTCACAGGGAAGGAAGTAAGTTAACCCCTCGCTGGCTGGAGATAAAGGGCTGAGTTCGGGGCAGGTCCCTTTATTTAAAGGGTCTGTGCCTCAGTAAGTGTCATAAAGTCATAGACATAGAGTTATATAAGGACGGAAACAGGCCCTTTGGCCCATCATGTCTGTGCCGGCCATCAAGCACATAACTATTTGAATTCCATTTTCCAGCACTTGGCCTGCAGCCTTGTAGGCTTTGGTGTTTCAAGTGCTCAAAGTGGCGCAGGGAACCCTGCAACCCACTGGCTTGATGTTTCCTGACCCTTGGCCATCGTGTTAGTGAGAGAAACGTTCCTTTATCTTCACTGCCGCCCTCATACAACAACAACTTACATTTATATAGCATCTTTAACATAGTAAAAACATCAAAAGCACTTCACAGGAGCAATTATCAGACTAAATTTGTCACAACCCACAGAGAGAATTTGTGACCAAAAGCTTGGCCAAAGAGGTATGTTTTAAGGAACATCTTAAAGGAGGAGAGAGGGGTAGAGAGATTTATATATGGAATAACCGATACCCGGGAGTGAGTTACAGGCTGGAATCTAATCGAGGGGTTCGGGGGGTTTATATATAGAATAACAGATACCCGGGAGTGAGTTACAGGCTGGAATCTAATCGAGGAGTTTGGGGGGTTTATACACAGAATAACAGATACCCGGGAGTGAGTTACATACTGGAATCTAATCGAGGGGTTCGGGGGGTTTATATACAGAATAACAGATACCCAGGAGTGAGTTACAGACTGGAATCTAATCGAGGAGTTTGGGGGGTTTATACACAGAATAACAGATACCCGGGAGTGAGTTACATACTGGAATCTAATCGAGGGGTTCGGGGGGTTTATATATAGAATAACAGATACCCAGGAGTGAGTTACAGGCTGGAATCTAATCAAGGAGTTTGGGGGGTTTATATATAGAATAACAGATACCCAGGAGTGAGTTACAGACTGGAATCTAATCGAGGGGTTCGGGCGGTTTATATATAGAATAACAGATACCCAGGAGTGAGTTACAGACTGGAATCTAATCGAGGGGTTCGGGCGGTTTATATATAGAATAACAGATACCCAGGAGTGAGTTACAGACTGGAATCTAATCGAGGAGTTTGGGGGGTTTATATATAGAATAACAGAGACCCGGGAGTGAGTTACAGACTGGAATCTAATCGAGGGGTTTGGGGGGTTCATATATAGAATAACAGATACCCAGGAGTGAGTTACAGACTGGAATCTAATCGAGGGGTTCGGGGGGTTTATATATAGAATAACAGATACCCAGGAGTGAGTTACAGGCTGGAATCTAATCGAGGGGTTCCGGGGGGTTTATATATAGAATAACAGATACCCAGGCGTGAGTTACAGACTGGAATCTAATCGAGGGGTTCGGGGGCTTTATATATAGAATAACAGATACCCGGGAGTGAGTTACAGACTGGAATCTAATCGAGGGGTTCGGGTGGTTTATATATAGAATAACAGATACCCGGGAGTGAGTTACAGACTGGAATCTAATCGAGGGGTTCGGGTGGTTTATATATAGAATAACAGATACCCGGGAGTGAGTTACAGACTGGAATCTAATCGAGGTGTTCGGGTTGTTTATATATAGAATAACAGATACCCGGGAGTGAGTTACAGACTGGAATCTAATCGAGGGGTTCGGGTGGTTTATATATAGAATAACAGATACCCGGGAGTGAGTTACAGACTGGAATCTAATCGAGGGGTTTGGGGGGTTTATATATAGAATAACAGATACCCAGGAGTGAGTTACAGACTGGAATCTAATCGAGGGGTTTGGGGGGTTTATATATAGAATAACAGATACCCAGGAGTGAGTTACAGACTGGAATCTAATCGAGGGGTTCGGGGGGTTTATATATAGAATAACAGATACCCAGGAGTGAGTTACAGACTGGAATCTAATCGAGGGGTTCCGGGGGGTTTATATATAGAATAACAGATACCCAGGTGTGAGTTACAGACTGGAATCTAATCGAGGGGTTCGGGGGGTTTATATATAGAATAACAGATACCCGGGAGTGAGTTACAGACTGGAATCTAATCGAGGGGTTCGGGTGGTTTATATATAGAATAACAGACACCCGGGAGTGAGTTACAGACTGGAATCTAATCGAGGGGTTCGGGTGGTTTATATATAGAATAACAGATACCCGGGACTGAGTTACAGACTGGAATCTAATCGAGGGGTTCGGGTGGTTTATATCTCGAATAACAGATACCCGGGAGTGAGTTACAGACTGGAATCTAATCGAGGGGTTCGGGTGGTTTATATATAGAATAACAGATACCCGGGAGTGAGTTACAGACTGGAATCTAATCGAGGGTTTCGGGGGGGTTTATATCTAGAATAACAGATACCCGGGAGTGAGTTACAGACTGGAAGCTAATCGAGGGTTTCGGGGGGTTTATGTATAGAATAACAGATACCCGGGAGTGAGTTACAGACTGGAATCTAATCGAGGGGTTCGGGGGTTTATATTTAGAATAACAGATACCCGGGAGTGAGTTACAGACTGGAATCTAATCGAGGGTTTCGGGTGGTTTATATATAGAATAACAGATACCCGGGAGTGAGTTACAGACTGGAATCTAATCGAGGGGTTCGGGTGGTTTATATATAGAATAACAGATACCCGGGAGTGAGTTACAGACTGGAATCTAATCGAGGGTTTCGGGTGGTTTATATATAGAATAACAGATACCCGGGAGTGAGTTACAGACTGGAATCTAATCGAGGGATTCGGGGGGTTTATGTATAGAATAACAGATACCCAGGAGTGAGTTACAGACTGGAATCTAATCAAGGGGTTCGGGGGGGTTTATATATAGAATAACAGATACCCGGGAGTGAGTTACAGACTGGAATCTAATTCGGGGGTTTGGGGGGTTTATATATAGAATAACAGATACCCGGGAGTGAGTTACAGACTGGAATCTAATCGAAGGTTTCGGGTGGTTTATATATAGAATAACAGATACCCGGGAGTGAGTTACAGACTGGAATCTAATTCGGGGGTTTGGGGGGTTTATATATAGAATAACAGATACCCGGGAGTGAGTTACAGACTGGAATCTAATCGAAGGTTTCGGGTGGTTTATATATAGAATAACAGATACCCAGGAGTGAGTTACAGACTGGAATCTAATCAAGGGGTTCGGGGGTGTTTATATATAGAATAACAGATACCCGGGAGTGAGTTACAGACTGGAATCTAATTCGGGGGTTTGGGGTGTTTATATATAGAATAACAGATACCCGGGAGTGAGTTACAGACTGGAATCTAATTCGGGGGTTTGGATGGTTTATATATAGAATAACAGATACCCGGGTGTGAGTTACAGACTGGAATCTAATCGAGGGGTTTGGGTTGGTTGATATATGGAATAACAGATACCCGGGAGTGAGTTACAGACTGGAATCTAATCGAAGGTTTCGGGTGGTTTATATATAGAATAACAGATACCCGGGAGTGAGTTACAGACTGGAATCTAATCGAGGGGTTTGGGTTGGTTGATATATAGAATAACAGATACCCGGGAGTGAGTTACAGACTGGAATCTAATCGAGGGGTTTGGGTTGGTTGATATATAGAATAACAGATACCCGGGAGTGAGTTACAGACTGGAATCTAATCAAGGGGTTCGGGGGGGTTTATATATAGAATAACAGATACCCGGGAGTGAGTTACAGACTGGAATCTAATCGAGGGGTTCGGGGGGGTTTATATATAGAATAACAGATACCCGGGAGTGAGTTACAGACTGGAATCTAATCAAGGGGTTCGGGGGGTTTATATATAGAATAACAGATACCCGGGAGTGAGTTACAGACTGGAATCTAATCGAGGGGTTCGGGGGGGTTTATATATAGAATAACAGATACCCGGGAGTGAGTTACAGACTGGAATCTAATCGAGGGGTTTGGGGGGTTGATATATAGAATAACAGATACCCGGGAGTGAGTTACAGACTGGAATCTAATCGAGGGGTTCGGGGGGGTTTATATATAGAATAACAGATACCCGGGAGTGAGTTACAGACTGGAATCTAATCGAGGGGTTCGGGGGTTTATATATAGAATAACAGATACCCGGGAGTGAGTTACAGACTGGAATCTAATCGAGGGGTTCGGGGGTTTATATATAGAATAACAGATACCCGGGAGTGAGTTACAGACTGGAATCTAATCGAAGGTTTCGGGTGGTTTATATACAGAATAACAGATACCCGGGAGTGAGTTACAGACTGGAATCTAATCGAGGGGTTCGGGTGGTTTATATATAGAATAACAGATACCTGGGAGTGAGTTACAGACTGGAATCTAATCGAGGGGTTTGGGGGGTTTATATATAGAATAACAGATACCCGGGAGTGAGTTACAGACTGGAATCTAATCGAGGGGTTTGGGGGGTTTATATATAGAATAACAGATACCCGGGAGTGAGTTACAGACTGGAATCTAATCGAGGGGTTCGGGTGGTGTTGCATGGACTAATTGTATTTATTGATGTCTTGTTTATTCCGCTGTGTGATCGAGTTTAGCTCCTGGAGCAAGGGCACTGGGACTGACGTAGCAGTTAGTGTTTCGCAATCTCTAGGGTCAAGGGTCAGCTGATGACACACATCGGTTCCATAACAGGAAAGATTAACCCTTTGAGGCCAGCAGCCAATCGACTGCGCTGTCTAAAATTCAGTACTCAATGTTTCAAGGACATTGTGCGATCATCAGTCCTCACACCAAATGGGTGGCTTGACGGATATTGACAACACATTGCTGGTGATCTCCTGTCCTTTGAAATTACATTTAACCATCTGTGTGTTCACTGTTCCTCTGTCCTTGGGTAGCACACTCCACTTGCCCTGCGTTGCACAGATTCCGTCACAGTAGCTGGTACACGGTGTCATTGCTGCTCAGTGAGCAGCTCTCTCACTCTCTCATCTCTGAGTCAGAAGTTTGTGAGTTCAAGTCCCACTCCAGTGACCTGCACATAAAATGCAGGCTAATGTGTCCAGTGCTGTACTGTTGGAGGTGCTGTCGTTAGGATGTGAAATTAAACTGAGCCCCAGTCTACCTTCCTCGGTAGATGTAAAAGATCCCTTGGTGCTATTTTGAAGAACAGAAGGGGAGTTATCCCCAGTGTCCTTGTCAATAGTTATCGCTCATCAATAAGGAACAGATGATGTGATAATTTTATCTCCTTGCTGCTTGTGGGAGCTTGCTGTGCACAAATTGGCTGCTACGTTTCCTAAAACAATCATTACACTTCAAAAATATTTCATTGGTGGTAAAGCACTTTGTAACTCGTGAAAGGTGCGATGGAAATCCATGTTCTTTCTTTCTTTCTTTCGTTCTTTCTTTCTTTCGTTCTTTCTTTCTTTCTTTCATTCTTTCTTTCGTTCTTCCATCTGTCATTATGACCATGCTTCTATATTTTTTGGTAAGTATTGTTTTGAGAACTCCTGTATTTTAGAATTGTGGACATTGTTTTATTTGGGAAAACTGAAAAAGATTCCATGGATTTTTTTCCCGCTGGGATCATTGAAAAGACACTGAGAGGTCTTGTTTGAAAACAACATTTGCTGGAAGTCACCTGTTGTCAGATAAATACCCAGCAGGGGCATTCTGACTTGGGGGAGATGTTTACTGAGAAGTGACAGGTCAAGATTTATAGGGATCAGGAGGCTTGACTCTTGAGATAGTGCTTTTTGTTTTGCTTTGGACAGTGTGTTGGGGTGTGAACTGTTTTGAAGACAGTTGGAGGAAACCAGCTAAGAGAGCAGCCACCATCAGCTCACCCATCTCTTTGAGAACCTCCTGAGAATGAAGTGTAAGAAATAGAGAAACTGATGCTGAATTTCTCCTGGAAACCCTGCCAGAAACTGATATTCAATGTCTCCCGAAAAGAACTGTTCTGGAAGGATCCCAGTGACAGCCATCTGTGCGTATTTGGGACGCCAGACCAAAAAGGGACACAAGAACACAAGAAGTAAGAGCTCTGCCATTCATTACGATCATGGCTGATCTTGGGCTTCAATTCCACTTTCCTGCCCACTCCCCTATACCCCCTGATTCCCTGCGAGACCAAAAATTCGTCAATCCCAGAAGCTTGTACGTCTCAATTAGATCGCCTCTCATTCTTCTAAACTCCAGAGAATCTTGGCCCAATTTAATCAGACTCTCATTATAGGACAACCCCCTCACCCCAGGGACCAATTTAGTAAATCTTTATTGCACTCCAGTGCAAGTATATCCTTTCATAAATGTGGAGACCAAAACTGCACACTGTATTCCAGGTGTGGTCTCACCAAATCCCTGTACAATTTTAATAAGACTTCTTTATTCCTGTACTCCAATGCCCTCGCAATAAAGGCCAACATGCCATTTGCCTTCTTACTAACCTGCTGCACCTACATGTTAACTTTGTGCGTTCCTTGTACGAGTACCCCCAAGTCTCTCTGAATATCAACACTTACAAGTTGCACACCTTTTAAAAAATATTCTGCTTTTCTATTTTTACGACCAAAGTGAACCAACGCTTCTCTACATTATACTCCATTTGCCATCTTGTTGCCCACTCACTTAACCTGTCTATATCTCTTTGTAGCCTCTCTACATCCTCCCCACAGCTTACCTTTCCACCGAGCTTTGTATCATCAGCAAACTTAGATACATTACTCTCTGTCTCTTCATCCAAGTCATTAATATAGAGTGTAAATAGCTGAGGCTCCAGCTCTGATCCTTGTGGCACTCCACTATTCACTGCCTGCCAACTTGAAAATGCCCCCTTTATGCCCATTCTCTGCTTCCTGTCTGTTAACCAATCCTCTATCCATGCTAATATATTACCCCCAACACCATGAGCCCTTATCTTGCCTATTAATCTTTTATGTGGCACCTTATCGAATGCCTTTTGGAAATCCAGGTATACTACATCTACTGGTTCCCCTTTATCTACCCTACTAGTTACATCCTCAAAAAACTCTAATAAATTTGTCAAACAGGATCTCCCTTTAGTAAAACCATGTTGATTTGCTCTAATTATACGATGCTTTTCCAAGTGCAATGTTAAGACTTCTTTAATAATAGTTACCAGCATCTTCCCAATGACTGATGTTAGGCTAACTGGCCTGTAGTTCCCTGTTTGCTCTCTACCTCCTTTCTTGAAAAGCAGTGTAACATTTGCACAACCGCCATTTTTCCATGTCTTCTCTTTTTTTCTTCAAGAATTAGCAAGTATTTGGCCAAAATATTCCTTCTTGTCTATATTTTTTATAACAGAGCTCTAAAGAGAAAATCTCTATTTTTTCGATTAACCGGTGTGTATGTGTATGTATGAAGGGCTAAGGTATAAAGGGAACTTTCATATTTCAATCTGTGTATTAATGCTTTGCTTCATTACTGGTGACGTCTTGTTTTATAATAAACTGATAATTTTGTTGTTTATTAAAGAACCCTCGTTGGTGTATTTTATTCTGGGATAAAGAGTAGAGTCTATGATTGACCAACTTGGTAACTGGGTAAACATTTCAATATATGTTGTGACCTGTCGAGAAGTGGAACTAGAAAAGAGAGTACACTCCTCCCACCTCGGTCGTAACACCGTCTATCTATCTTTTGCTGGGCAAATTCCCAGCAGGACTGGCAGCATCACAGACCTGTCCAAATCCTGCTTACCCTTCAACTCGCTGGCCTACAGTGTGCTTCCCAAGACAATGGGGGAGCAGTAATCACGGTTTTAGTTTATTCCTTCTCGGGGTGTGAGCGTGACTGGCAACACTGGTATTTATTGCCCATCCCTACCTCCCTTGAGAAGGTGGTGATGTGCCAGAGAAGGTGAGTAACTAATACAACTGAATGACCCATTTCTTTCATTCTTTCTGGTGATAGAGACATCACTGAGAAGGTTCTGATGAAATGCCATCGACCTGAAACGTTAACTTTGTTTCTCTTTTCACAGATGCTGCCAGACCTGCTGAGCATTTCCAGCACTTTCTGTTTTTATTTCAGACTTCCAGCATCCGCAGTATTTTGCTTTTATACCATTGAGAAGGTGGTAGTTGGCTATTCATGGAGTCAAGTGCTTCCACAGCGCTGTAAGGAAGTGAGTTCCAGGATTTTGACCCAGCAGCAGTGAAGGAACGGCGATATAGTTCCAAGTCAGGATGGAGGGGAACTTGCAGGTGGTGGTGTTTCCATGCATCTGCTTGTCCTTCTAGTTGGTAGAGGTCGTGGGTTTGGAAGGTGCTGTCTAAGGAGCCTTGGTGTGTTGCTGCAGTTCATCTTGTAGATGGTACACACTGCTGCCACTGTGCATCAGTGGTGGAGGGAGTGAATGTTTGTAGATGGGGTGCCAATCAAGTGGGCTGCTTTGTCCTGGATGGCGTTGAGCTTCTTGAATGTTGTTGGAACTGCACCCATCCAGGCAAATGGAGAGTATTCCATCACACTCCTGACTTGTGGCTTGTAGATGGTGGACAGACATTGGGGAGTCAGGAGGTGAGTTACTCGCCGCAGGATTCTCAGCTTCAAGGTGTGACAAAATGACGTGGGTAATTTGCATTGTGAACATTTGCATAGAACTTCATAATGGAAACAAGTTGACAGGAAGTGCATGCAGAGGTAAGATAACTATTTTGTAAAACACTGTACAAAATATTGCAGGAAGCGCTGTTTGGAAAGCAAACAGGAAACCTTACTTTGCAAAGCAATTGTAATTTTTATTTATTTTTCTTACAAAATATACATATTTGGACGGCTAAGCGTTTAGTATAGAGCAGCGAAGGAGATGCTTGCACAATGAAGTTACAGAATGACCTTGGTAGATGATCGAAACAGTACATGCCGTCACAAACACTTGTATACGGTTGGTTAGTGTGATTCATGGCGCAGGCTGAGTAGTCGGGGAAACAGCTGTGCCCTGGTTTCACTGAGCTCCTTGGCAGAGGTGGGTGTTTTGAGCGTGCATATTGTGAAAGGGAGTGGAGTGGGGAGGTGCACGGCTGGGAATGGAGGAGCACAGCATCAAGTGCCTATGTTTGGATCTTTCCATGCAGACTTGTGTGTGAGAGCGCGATGACAATTTACTTATTGGTTGAGGGAGGTTTGGGATTGGTACTCATGTGGCATCACGGCTGCCAGACCATGAGAGCTTTTTCAGGAACTTTAAAGGTAAATGAAACAGCTACCTTGGGAGGAAGGAGAGGATATTCCCAGGTCCTGCCAGAGCAATGTGACAGGAATACCTCACAAGAGTTACCACATTGCGGCCTTAAAGGGGCCATGCACTCTAGTTGCCCCACTCAGACGATGAACCATGAATGCAATCATCTCATTGGTCTGAGGGATGCAGGATTCCGTGATTGCATCCCACTTTATCTACAATAGTTATGGGTAAAGCTCCCGCTACACTGTCCCATCAGAAACTCCCAGAGCAGGTACAGCACGGGGTTAGATACAGAGTAAAGCTCCCGCTACACTGTCCCATCAAACACTCCCAGAGCAGGTACAGCACAGGGTTAGATACAGAGTAAAGCTCCCTCTCCACTGTCCTCATCAAACACTCCCAGGACAGGTACAGCACAGGGTTAGATACAGAGTAAAGCTCCCTCTCCACTGTCCTCATCAAACACTCCCAGGACAGGTACAGCACGGGGTTAGATACAGAGTAAAGCTCCCTCTACACTGTCCCATCAGAAACTCCCAGAGCAGGTACAGTACGGGGTTAGATACAGAATAAAGCTCCCTCTACACTGTCCCATCAGAAACTCCCAGAGCAGGTACAGTACGGGGTTAGATACAGAGTAAAGCTCCCTCTACACTGTCCTCATCAAACACTCCCAGGACAGGTACAGCACAGGGTTAGATACTCTCAACTCATTAAATTGAGCTGCATTCAAACAGAGATCCTAATGATCAAAGGATTCCATGCCATGGAATCCTCACACTGCCCATACTCCGGACCATAGCATCTATTGAAGATTTCCCTAAGATATGACATTGGATGCTGTACTGGACCTGGATCACTGCCTCTCCTGAGCTAAGGTGTTTTTTTGGGTGGGGTGTGGAATTCTCCCTCAGACATTGTCCTGTCAGATTCTTGTGCTATTTCTGGTGACTGCCTCACTGGGAATTTGGAGCCATGGTTTGAATCCTGTGCTCGGGCCATGTCCTTGACCTGAAATTCACCACATCAACAGATCAATTCCAGTTGCCAACCCTCCCAAATTGTCCTGGAGAGTCCAGGAATTAAACATTAATCTCTAGGACATAGCTGTGAACAACTCCCCGGAGAAATAACAACATAGGGTTATTAAGAAATTAATTTATTTTCTATTCTCTTTGGACTCTATTGTTTAATTGTGATAAAAATATCAGACAAGGGGGAAGGAAGGTTGTTTGACAAACAGTCAAGAATCATCCAATCGGGCAATCTGTTCAGATTCCAATGGAGAGGGGGAAGGCGGAGCATCGTGATGATGGACATGTGGGAAGGCGGGGCATCGTGATGATGGACATGTGGGAAGGCGGGCACCATGATGATGGATGTGTGGGAAGGCGGGGCAGTGTGAGGATGTACGTGTGGGAAGGTGGGGCATCGTGAGGATGGATGTGTGGGAAGGCGGGGCAGCGTGAGGATGGATGTGTGGGAAGGTGGGGCAGCGTGAGGATGGACGTGTGGGCAGGCGGGGCATCCTGATAATGGATGTGTGTGAAGGCGGGGCTTCGTGATGATGTAAGTGTGGGAAGGCGGGGCATCGTGAGGATGGACATGTGGGCAGGTGGGGCATCCTGATAATAGATGTGTGGGAAGGTGGGGCAGCGTGAGGAGGAACGTGTGGGAAGGTGGGGCATCCTGATGATGGATGTGTGGGAAGGCGGGGCTTCGTGATGATATCAGTGTGGGAAGGCGGGGCATCGTGAGGATGGACATGTGGGAAGGCGGGGCATCCTGATGATGGATGTGTGGGAAGGCGGGGCATCGTGAGGATGGATGTGTGGGAAGGCGGAGCAGGACATGTGGGAAGGTGGGGCATCCTGATGATGGACGTGTGGGAAGGCGGGGCAGGACATGTGGGAAGGCGGGGCATCCTGATGATGGACGTGTGGGAAGGCGGGACTTCGTGATGATGTAAGTGTGGGAAGGCGGGGCATCCTGAGGATGGACATGTGGGAAGGCGGGGCATCCTGATGATGGATGTGTGGGAAGGCGGGGCATCGTGAGGATGGATGAATGGGAAGGCGGGGCACCGTGAGGATGGTTAGAGGCAGGATGTGATTACACCTCCATGAGTAAATCCAACCAGAGCTGAACAACCCTACCTGCCACACAATGCAGAATACACTTAATGGAATCAGAGGATAAAGCACAGAAGAGGTCACTCAGTCCATCATGCCTGAGCCAGCTCATGGGTTATCCAATTAATCCCAGTGCCCTGTTATTTCTCCTACAGCCGTGCAATTCATTCCTTTTTAAGTATTTATCTCATTCCCTTTTGAAAGTTACGATTGAATTTTCTTCCACCGTCCTTTCAGTCAGCATATTCCAGATCACAACGATGTATAAAGCGTCCACTGGTTACTGACCCTTCTGCCACTGGAAACAATTTCTCCTTCTTCATGCGATCAAAACTCCTCATGATTTTGAACGCCTCTATGAAATTTCCTCTTAATCTTCTCTGCGCTCTAAGGAGGACAATCCCAGCTTCTCTAATCTGTCTATGTAACTCATAATAACTCACATCAAAGAACCACAAAGTGGTTGCAAGACAGAAGGAGATTATTCAGCCCATCATGTCTGTGCTGGGTCTCTGCAAGAGCTCTCAGCTCGTCACACTTGCCCACCTTTTCCCCATGGCCCGTCAAATCTTTCTCTTCAGATAATTATCCAATTCCATTTTGATTGAATCTGCCTCCACCACACTCTCAGGCAGTGCATTCCAGATCCTAACCACTCACTGCGTAACAAGATTTTCTTCATGTCACCATTGGTTCCTTTCCCAAACACCTTAAATCTGTGTCCTCTGGTTCTCGACCCTTCCTCCAATGGGAATAATTTCTCTCTATCTACTCTGTCCAGACCCTTCATGATTTTGAACACCTCTATCAAATCTCCTCTTAATCTTCTCTAAGAACATCCCCAGTTTCTTCAGTCTGTCCACATAACTGAAGTCCCTCATTGCTGGGACTGCCGAGTTCGGTAGACATATTTCATTCATTATCAATTTCTTGCTTATCCTGTGTCCCTCCTGCTCCCAAATCAGATTCAACTCACTCATACACATCTTAAAATTGCTGCTCTGGTGTTTAAATATCAGCCTGAAAGACCCTTCCCTAATTACTTGAGCATCAGCCAATAGACTGATGTAAAGTTAGTTCCAAGGCCCAGCCTATATTCTGCCACAATTTGGTTATCTGAGTTGATTCACAGCAGGTCCCTACAGAAAGCTTTATGTCATATGTGGACTAATATGCCTCGACTGAAGCTTCGGTCTTTCCGGCAGCACAGGTACAGTAGCTGTGCAATGCCATTGCCTGTGAAAGAGTACAGTAGGGAAAGAAATCAAATGGTTAAAATTTGTAAACACACCCAATCAATAATTCGGAAGGCCTTGTTTGCTCAAGCTATCGATTCATCTGTTGCAATTCAGTTAACATTTGGAGTCCTAAAAATAAGAAATGAACCTGAGCTCAAACTGGCAGAATTAGAGGAAAACAGATTCAAAAAAATCTGTGGGGAGGTGGCCTTTAAAGCCTTCTCCCTTGTTCCACAATTTGATTCTCCCTTTAGTGTATCAAAAGTTCCTCATGCCCCCGGCAACATCACTTCTTAGCTTTAAACCTCCTCAGTTTTTGATTTGTACCCGCTGGGGTTCAAACATCCTCATGACAGGGAACAATTTTCCCCAGTCAGCCTTTACCACTTACCTGTATCGCTTGGAAAGCCAATGGGAGAAGGCATATAGTCCGTGTTCCTGCCCATGGATGAGTTACCCGGTCTGCCCCGATAGGGCGATCTTCACTTAGGGAACTAGGGATTATTGAGTTTACACATTGGTCACAGGTGAGTGCAGGACGGGGCCTGTAACAACCTGAGGCTCAGTCAGACTGCAGCCTTCTGATTGGTTGGATTTTCACAAGAGATGCTGACTGGACCATTGTTGGAGCTTCGTAGAGCCTTTGATGTCCTTTGCAACTAGACTTTCTTAACTTCTGTTCTCTAAAATCTAAAAACGGTAAAGTGTCTTCTTTGTCTAATATGCATTCAAGGGTTTGTCTCTGAAAGGGATTAGCCTGAAATGCTTCAAGTTCCCCCTGCCCAAGCTGGTAATTCTCATGCTTGTGTTCAAATCCCTTTATGGCTTTGCCCCCCACCACCACCCCCACCCCCATCTCTGTAATCCATTCCAACCCTCCGAGTTCTCTACATTCCCTCATTTCTGGGCTGTGGCACATCACACGCTCTCGAACCCCAACATTGCTAACCGTGAGCCCTGGAATTCCCCCTTTAACCCTCTCTACCTCCGTCTCTATTCCTGTAAAATGCTCCTTGAAACCAAGAATTAAGTCACTTGTCCCAATGTCACTTTACATGGCTCCGGGTCAGATTTAGTTTGTTAATGTTCCTCAGAAGAGCCTTGGGAGATTTACTGGATCAAAGATGTTATATAAATGCAAGTTGTTCTTGTAGCTACACAATTTTTAAAAATTCCTGAAGTAATGAATGGATTCTTTGTCAAACCAATGATAAAATCTCCCTGCCACATATATATAAATGTTTAATAATATTGCTAAATTCACAATGCTTCTCCTTTGCACTCAGAAGGGCAGTGCCACTGCTGACATCATACATCAGCTGACAGCTGCTGCCAACACGGGCAGATTTCACCTTATGATATCAGGAAGGGACAGCTCACTCAACAGGTGAGGGTTCTTGAAGAAATTGCAGTAAAATTAGAGACAAATTTAGGATTGTCAAAGCGCACAGAAAGTTCTGATGAAACCTTTTTCCACATTTTGTGTCAGTCCCTGTGTGAGATGTCAGTGCAGGAGATGGAAGCACTTGCTATTTTAAGCACCAAATGTCAGCACAAACACTCCCAGGACAGGTTAGATACAGAGTAAAGCTCCCTCTACACTGTCCCATCAAACACTCCCAGGACAGGTACAGCACGGGGTTAGATACAGAGTAAATCTCCCTCTACACTGTCCCATCAAACACTCCCAGGACAGGTACAGCATGGGGTTAGATACAGAGTAAAGCTCCCTCTACACTGTCCCTGTCAAACACTCCCAGGACAGGTACAGCATGGGGTTAGATAGAGAGTAAAGCTCCCTCTACACTGTCCCTGTCAAACACTCCCAGGGCAGGTACAGCACGGGGTTAGATACAGAGTAAAGCTCCCTCTACACTGTCCCTGTCAAACACTCCCAGGACAGGTACAGCATGGGGTTAGATAGAGAGTAAAGCTCCCTCTACACTGTCCCTGTCAAACACTCCCAGGGCAGGTACAGCACGGGGTTAGATACAGAGTAAAGCTCCCTCTACACTGTCCCTGTCAAACACTCCCAGGGCAGGTACAGCACGGGGTTAGATACAGAGTAAAGCTCCCTCTACACTGTCCCTGTCAAACACTCCCAGGGCAGATACAGAAAAAAAAACGGGGTTAGATACAGAGTAAAGCTCCCTCTACAGTGTCCTATGAGAATTTGTTTGACCAGTCTGGTATTTGAATAGAGGTCACAGAGCTGAAAGAGGCAGTGAAGACTTTTTGTCAAAGGTAAGTTTTTGGTTAGTGGGCCTGGCTTCGTAAAGCAGGTTAAGGTGACAGATGGAGCATAGATGGCGGTTTTACTATTTTTGGTACCATTATATCTGCGATTATTGTATAAAGATGCTGATAGTGTGATACAGTAACATGCTGTGAAGAGCAGCGTGTCATCTGCAGTCGTGCGTGTGGATCATGACATGAGTTTCACAGCCACACTTCCATGAAGATTCTTGGTCACACCCTTCGCGCTCTCAACCAGCTCATGATGTCTGAGAAAATACAAACCGTGCATCACACAGGTACTTCTTTCTCCTCTCTGGCTATCGGAAAGTCCTACAAACAAATCAACCCTCACATCCAAATTTATTATGATCAGAGAAGGTGTAGCTCCCCATTGGACAAGTCCAAGACCCAAGGAAAGGCCCATCAATCAAAGCACCTGCCAAGGAAGGAGGGAAAGGAGTCAGAGGTCAACACCCTGTTGACCTCGGCTCCACCTCCGACCTCTAGATGACGTTCTCGAAAAGCTGCATCGACTTCATGATATTTTCATCCTAAACAAAAAAAAAGGATAAATATTTGGTGAGCGCACATAACTCACATTTTAAATTTTTTTTCATGGGGATGTGGGTGTCCCTGGCAAGCCCAGCATTTGTTGCCCATCCTTAATTGCCCCTTGACAACTGAGTGGCTTGCCAGGCCATTTCAGAGGGCAATTAAGAGTCAACCACATTGCTGTGGGTCTGGAGTCACATGTAAGGCCAGACCAGGTAAGGACAGCAGATTTCCTTCCCTAAAGGACAGTAGTGAACCAGATGGGTTTTTACAACAATCGACAATGGTTTCGTGGCACCATTACTGAGACTAGCTTTAATTCCAGATTTTTAAATTGAATTTATTAATTAAATTTAAATTCCACCAGCTGCCATGTTGGGATTTGAACCCATGTTCCCAGGAGTGTTGCCTGGACCTCTAGATTATTAGTCCAGTGACGTTACCATTACGTCACCATCTCCCACAATCACACAGACTCACACACTTACACAAACAAACTCACACTCACACACAACTGCAAACACACACACTCACAAACACACTCTCAGAAACACATACTCACACTCGCTTACTCGCTTGCTCACTTTGCATGTATACACCAATACACATTCACAAAAATCACTCAGGCCCCCGAATCAAGTATCTGTGTGTTTGAGACGTGTGGGTCCATTAATCCAGTTGGGACTCGCAGTGTAGTACTGAGGGAGCACCGAACTGTCTGAGGGGAGGACTGAGGGAGCGCCGTACTGTCCGAGGGTAGGACTGAGGGAGCATCACACTATTGGAGGGTCAGTTACAGAGGGAGTGCTGCACTGTCAGAGGGTCAACACTGAGAGAGTGCTGCACTTTCAGAGGGTCAGTACTGAGAGAGTGCTGCACTGTTGGAGGGTCAGTACAGAGGGAGTGCTGCACTGTTGGAGGGTCAGTACTGAGGGAGCGCTGCACTGTTGGAGTGTCAGTACTGAGGGAGCGCTGGACTGTTGGAGGGTCAGTACTAAGGGAGTGCTGCACTGTTGGAGGGTCAGTACTGAGGGAGTGCTGCACTGTTGGAGGGTCAGTACTAAGGGAGTGCTGCACTGTTGGAGGGTCAGTACTGAGGGAGTGCTGCACTGTTGGAGGGTCAGTACTAAGGGAGTGCTGCACTGTTGGAGGGTCAGTACTAAGGGAGTGCTGCACTGTTGGAGTGTCAGTACTGAGGGAGTGCTGCACTGTTGGAGGGTCAGTACAGAGGGAGTGCTGCACTGTTGGAGGGTCAGTACTGAGGGAGCGCTGCACTGTTGGAGGGTCAATACTGAGGGAGTGCTGCACTGCTGGAGGGTCAGTACTGAGAGAGTGCTCCAGTGTTGGAGGGTCAGTACTGAGGGAATGCTGTACTGTTGGAAATTCCATACTCAGAGAATGCTGCACTGTCGGAGGGTCAGTACTGAGGGAGCGCTGCACTTTCAGAGGGTCAGTACTGAGGGAGCGCTGCACTGTCAGAGGGTCAGTACTGAGGGAGTGCTGCACTGTCAGAGGGTCAGTACTGAGGGAGTGCTGCACTGTCAGAGGGTCAGTACTGAGGGAGTGCTGCACTGTTAGAGGGGCAGTACTGAGGGAGTGCTGCACTGTTGGAGGTTCCGTACTGAGAGAATGCTGCAGTGTTGGATGTGCCGTCTTTTGGATCAGTCGTTAAACTTGGAACTGTCTTCCTGTTAGGTGGATATAAAAGATCTCACGGCCGCTATTGGAAGAAGAACAGGGGAGTTCTCCCCGGTGTACGTCAATATTTATCCCTCATGCAACATCACTAAAAACAGATGATCTGGTCCTTTATGTCAATGCCTTTATGTATCTTTATGTGTTTTCCTACACAGCAGTTACTGACCTCCAAAAGCAAGGGGAGGGGCAATAACTGAGGAGAAATTTACAAAACAAGCAGTGTCAACATGGAGTGACACGGAGTGAGGAAGAGCTTGGATTGGATTCTGATCCTGTTCCATTCCACATGTGTCCAACATGGAGCATGAGGAAAACGAGCTGACTGAAAAACCGAGCAGCAGACAGTTAGCAGACAGTGAGCAGACAGGCAAGTGAGCAAACAGGCAGTCACCAGACAGACAGCAGGCAGACAGACAGTGAACAGACAGACAGTGAGCAGACAGACAGGGGTCAGAAAGACAGCAGGCAGAAAGACAGTGAGCAGACAGACGGCAGGCAAACAGTGAGCAGGCAGACAGCAAACAGACATCAGACAGATAGTGAGCAGACAGACAGTGAGCAGACAGGCAGCAAACAGACAGCAGACAGACAGTGAGCAGACAGATGGCAGGCAAACAGTGAGCAGGCAGACAGTGAGCAGACAGACAATGAGCAGACAGAAAACAGACAGGTAGACAGTGAACAGACAGACAGTGAACAGACAGACAGCAGACTGTGAGCAGACAGACAGTGAACAGACAGACAGTGAGCAGACAGACAACAGGCAGAAAGACAGCGAGCAGACAGACAGTGAGCAGACAGACAGGGGTCAGAAAGACAGCAGGCAGACAGGCAGTGAGCAGATAGACACCAGACAGTGAGCAGACAGACAGCAAGCAGACAGACAGCAGGCAGACAATGAGCAGACATACAGTGAGCAGACAGATAGCAGACAGACAGCAAGCAGACAGCAGACAGACAGTGAGCAGACAGACAGCAAACAGACAGCAGACAGACAGTGAGCAGACAGACAGCAAGCAGACAGACAGTGAGCAGATAGACAGTGCGCAGACAGACAGTGCGCAGACAGTGAGCAGATAGACAGTGAGCAGGCAGATAGCTGACAGATAGTGAGCAGACAGACAGCAGACAGTGAGCAGACAGACAGTGATCAGATAGACAGCAGACAGTGAGCAGACAGACAGCAGATAGACAGACAGTGAGCAGACAGACAGTGAGCAAACAGACAGCAGACAATGAGCAGAAAGACAGTGAGCAGACAGACAGTGAGCAGATAGACAGTGAGCAGACAGGAAACAGACAGTGAGCAGACAGACAATGAGCAGGCAGGTAGTAGGCAGACAGACAGTGAGCAGACAGACAGCAGTCAGACAGTGCAGAGACAAATAGTGAACAGACAGACAGAGAGCAGTCAGTGAGCAGGCAGACAGACAGTGAGCAGACAGGCAGTGGGCAGACAGACAGTGTGCAGGCAGACAGTGAGCAGGCAGATAGAAGGCAGACAGTGAGCAGATAGACAGTGAGCAGACAGGAAACAGACAGATAGACAGTGAGCAGACAGACAGTGAGGAGACAGACCGTGAGCAGACAGGTAGTAGGGAGACAGACAGTGAGCAGACAGACAGCAGCCAGACAGTGCAGAGACAGATAGTGAACAGACAGACAGTGAACAGACAGAGAGCAGACAGTGAGCAAGCAGACAGCAAATAGACAGCAGACAGACAGTGAGCAGACAGGCAGCAAACAGACAGACAGTGTGCAGGCAGACAGTGAGCAGGCAGTAAGCAGACAGACAGTGAGCAGACAGATAGCAGGCAGTGAGCAGACAGACAGCAGGCAGTGAGCAGACAGACAGCAGGCAGACAGACAGTCAACAGACAGATAGCAGGCAGACAGACAGTGAGCTGACAGACATTGAGCTGACAGTGAACAGATTGAGAGCAGGCAGACAGCAGACAGACAGCAAACAGAAAGTGAGCAGACAGACAGCAAACAGAAAGTGAGCAGACAGACAGCAAGCAGACAGACAGTGCACAGACAGACAGTGAGCTGACAGACAGTGAACAGACTGAGAGCAGACAGACAGGAGACAGACAGCGGACAGACAGTGAGCAGTGGGGAGATGGTGGTGTAGTGGTATGATCACTGGTAACCCAGAGACCCAGGGTATTTCTCTGGAGACAAGGGTTCAAATCCCATCACAGCAGAAGGTGGAATTTGAATTTAATTAATAAATCTGGAATTAAAAGCTAGTCTAATGGTGGCCATGAAACCATTGTCGATTGTTGTAAAAACCCATCTGGTTCACTAATGTCCTTTAGGGAAGGAAATTTGCTGTCCTTACCTGGTCTGGCCTACATGTGACTCCAGACCCACAGCAATGTGGTTAACTCTTACATGCCCTCTGAAATGGCCTAGCAAGCCACTCAGTTGTATTTAACCGCTACAAAGTCTATAAAAAGGAATGAAACTAGACGGACCATCCGGCATCGACCTAGGCACCGGAAATGACGATGGCAAACCCAGCCCTGTCGACCCTGCAAAGTCCTCCTTACTAACGTCTGGGGGCTTGTGCCACTGTTGGGAGAGCTGTCCCACAGACTAGTCAAGCAACAGCCTGACATAGTCATACTCACGGAATCATACCTTACAGACAATGTCCCAGACACTGCCATCACCATCCCTGGGTATGCCCTGTCACACCGGCAGGACAGACCCACCAGAGGTGGCGGGACAGTGGTATACAGTAGGGAGGGAGTTGCCCTGGGAGTCCTCAACATCGACTCTGGACCCCATGAAGTCTCATGGCATCAGGTCAAACATGGGCAAGGAAACCTCCTACTGATTACCACCTACCGCCCTCCCTCAGCTGATGAGTCAGTACTCCTCCATGTTGAACACCATTTGGAAGAAGCACTGAGGGTGGCAAGGGCACAAAATTTACTCTGGGTGGGGGACTTCAATGTCCATCACCAAGAGTGGCTCAGTAGCACCACTACTGACCGAGCTGGCCGAGTCCTAAAGGACATATCTGCTAGACTGGGTATGTGGCAGGTGGTGAGGGAACCAACAAGAGGGGAAAACATACTTGACCTCGTCCTCACCAATCTGCCTGCTGCAGATGCATCTGTCCATGACAGTATTGGTAGGAGTGACCAGTGCAGTCGTTGAGGAGACGAAGTCCCGCCTTCACATTGAGGATACTCTCCTTCGTGTTGTGTGGCCCTTTCTCTTTCTTTCTTTGGCCTCCTTGCCTTGAGAGACAATGGGTAAGTGCCTGGAGGTGGTCAGTAGTTTGTGAAGCAGCGCCTGGAGTGGCCATAAAGGCCAATTCTAGAGTGACAGGCTCTTCAACAGTGCTGCAGATAAAATTGGTTGACAGGGCTGTTACGCAGTTGGCTCTCTCCTTGCACTTCTGACTTTTTTGCTGCCAACTGCTAAGTCTCTTTGACTCGCCACGCTTTAGCCCCGCCTTTATGGTTGCCCGCCATGCTAAATGGGATAGATTTCGAACAGATGTAGCAATGCAAAACTGGGCATCCATGAGGCGCTGTGGGCCATCAGCAGCAGCAGAATTGTACTCAACCACAATCTGTAACTTCATGACCCGGCATATCCCCCACTCTATCATTACCATCAAGCCAGGAGACCAACCCTGGTTCAATGAAGAGTGCAGGAGGGCATGCCAGGAGCAGCATCAGGCATACCTCAAAATGAGGTGTCAACCTGGTGAAGCTACAACCCAGGACTACTTGCATGCCAACCTGCGTAAGCAGCATGCAATAGACAGAGCTATGCGATCCCATAACCAACAGATCAGATCTAAGCTCTGCAGTCCTGCCACATCCAGCCGTGAATGGTGGTGGACAATTAAACAACTAACTGGAGGAGGTGGCTCCACAAATATCCCCATCCTCAATGATGGGGAAGCCCAGCACATCAGTGCGAAAGATAAGATCTGGGGGTCCATGTCCATCGATCGCTCAAAGTTGCCACCCAAGTTGATAGGGTTGTTAAGAAAGCGTATGGGGTGTTGGCTTTCATTAACAGGGGGATTGAGTTTAAGAGCCGCGAGTTATGCTGCAGCTCTATGAGACCCTGGTTCGACCATACTTGGAATATTGTGTTCAGTTCTGGTCGCCTCATTATAGGAAGGATGTGGAAGCTTTAGAGAGGGTGCAGAGGAGATTTACCAGGATGCTGCCTGGACTGGAGGGCATGTCCTACGAAGAAAGATTGAGGGAGCTAGGGCTTTTCTCATTGGAGCGAAGAAGGATGAGAGGTGACTTGATAGAGGGGTACAAGATGATGAGAGGCATAGATAGAGAGGATAGCCAGAGACCTTTTCCCAGGGCGGAAAGGGCTATCACCAGGGGGCATAATTTTAAGGTGATTGGAGGAAGGTTTCGGGGAGATGTCAGAGGTAGGTTCTTTACACAGAGAGTGGTGGGTGCGTGGAATGCACTGCCAGCGGTGGTAGTAGAAGCAGATACATTCGGGACATTTAAGCGACTCTTGGATAGGTACATGGATGATAGTAGAATGAAGGGTAGGTAGTTAGTTTGATCTTAGAGTAGGTTAAAGGTTCGGCACAACATCGTGGGCCGAAGGGCTTGTACTGTGCTGTACTGTTCTATGTTCTATGTTCTATAAGGCTGAAGCATTTGCAACAAGCTTCAGCCAGAAGTGCCGAGTTGATGATGCATCTCAGCCTCCTCCTGACGTCCCCAGCATCACAGATGCCAGACTTCAGCCAATTCGATTCACTCCGCGTGATATCAAGAAATGACTGAAGGCACTGGATACTGCAAAGGCTATGGGCCCTGACAATATTCCAGCAATAGTACTGAAGACCTGTGCTCCAGAACCTGCTGCGCCTCTAGCCAAGCTGTTCTAGTCCAGCTACAACACTGGCATCTACCCTGCAATGTGGAAAATTGCCCAGGTATGTCCTGTACACAAAAAGCAGGAAAAGTCCAACCCGGCCAATTACCGCCCCATCAGTTTACTCTCAATCATCAGTAAAGTGATGGAAGGTGTCATCAACAGTGCTATCAAGCAGCACTTAATTAGCAATAACCTGCTCAGTGACGCTCAGTTTGGGTTCCGCCAGGGCCACTCAGCTCCTGACCTCATTACAGCCTTGGTTCAAACATGGACAAAAGAGCTGAACTCAAGGTGAGGTGAGAGTGACTGCCCTTGACATCAAGGCAGCATTTGACCGAGTATGGCATCAAGGAGCCCCAGCAAAATTGGAGTCAATGGGAATCAGGGGGAAAACCCTCCACTGGTTGGTGTCATACCAAGCGCAAAGGAAGATGGTTGTGGTTGTTGGAGGTCAATCATCTCAGCTCCAGGAAATCACTGCAGGAGTTCCTCAGGGTAGTGTCCTAGGCCCAACCATCTTCAGCTGCTTCATCACTGACCTTCCTTCAATCATAAGGTCAGAAGTGGGGATGTTTGCTGATGATTGCACAATGTTCAGCACCATTCATGACTCCTCAGATACTGAAGCAGTCCGTGTAGAAATGCAATAAGACCTGGGCTTGGGCTGATAAGTGGCAAGTAACATTTGCGCCACACAAGTGCCAGGCAATGACCATCTCCAACAAGAGAGAATCTACCAATCTCCCCTTGACATTCAATGGCATTACCATCGCTGAATCCCCCACTATCAACATTCTGGGGGTTACCATTGACCTGAAACTGAACTGGAGTAGCCATATAAATACCATGGCTACAAGAGCAGGTCAGAGGCTAGGAATCCTGAGGCGAGTAACTCACCTCCTGACTCCCCAAAGCCTGTCCACCATCTACAAGGCACAAGTCAGGAGTACGATGGAATACTCTCCACTTGCCTGGATGGGTGCAGCTCTAACAACACTCAAGAAGCTCGACACCACCCAGGACAAAGCAACCCGCTTGATTAGCACCCCATCTACAAACATTCACTCCCTCCACCACCGACGCACAGTGGCAGCAGTGTGTACCATCTACAAGATGCATTGCAGCAATGCACCAAGGCTCCTTAGACAGCACCTTCCAAACCTGTGACCTCTACCAACTAGAAGGACAAGGGCAGCAAATACATGGGAACACCACCACCTGCAAGTTCCCCTCCAAGTCACACACCATCCTGACTTGGAACTATATCACCGTTCCTTCACTGTCGCTGGGTCAAAATCCTGAAACTCCCTTCCTAACAGCACTGTGGGTGTACCTACCTCACATGGACTGCAACGGTTCAAGAAGACAGCTCACCACCACCTTCTCCAGGGTAATTAGGGATGGCAATAAAAGCTGGCCTGGCCAGTGACGCCCAGATCCCATGATGAATAAGAAAAAGAGAGACAGTGAGCAGACAGACAGCAGGCAGACAGACCGTGAGCAGGCAGTGAGCAGATAGATAGCAGACTGTGTGCAGACAGACAGTGAGCAGACAGATAGCAGACAGACAGTGAGCAGATAGACAATGAGCAGGCAGTGAGCAGATAGATAGCAGACAGACAGTGAGCAGACAGATAGCAGACAGACAGTTAGCAGATAGACAGTGAGCAGGCAGTGAGCAGATAGATAGCAGACTGTGTGCAGACAGACAGTGAGCAGATAGACAGCAGACAGTGAGCAGACTGATAGTGAGCAGACAGATAGCAGGCAGTCAGCCGGTGAGCAGGCAGCCGGAGACAGTAAGTGAGCAGACAGACAGCAGACAGAAAGTGAGCAGACAGACAGTGATCAGATCGGCAGCAGACAGTGAGCAGACAGACAGCAGACAGTGAGCAGACAGACAGTGAGAAGAAAGGCAGTGAGCAGATAGACAGCAGACAGTGAGCAGATAGACAGATAGCAGATAGACAGTGAGCAGACAAACCGCAGACAGAAAGTGACCAGACAGACAGCAGACAGAAAGTGAGCAGATAGACAGTGAGCAGACAGACAGTGAGCAGATAGACTGCAGACAGTGAGAAGACAGACAGCAGACAGTGAGCAGACAGACAGTAACCAGACAGGCAGTGAGCAGACAGACAGCAGAAAGCTAGCAGACAGACAGTGACGGGACAGTCAGTGAGCAGATAGACAGCAGACAGTGAACAGACTGAGAGCAGACAGACACCAGGCAGACAATGAGCAGGCAGATAACAGACAGTCAGCAGACAGACAGCAAGCAGACAGACAGTGAGCAGACAGACAATGAGCAGAAAGATAGCAGGCAGACAGACAGTGAGCAGACAGACAGCAGTCAGACAGACAGTGCACAGACAGTGAGCTGATAGAAAGTGAACAGAATGACAGCAGACAGACAGTGAGCAGACAGATAACAGATAGACAGACAGTGGCCAGACAGACAGTGAGCAGACAGACAGCAGACAGCGAGCTGACAGACAGTGAGAAGACAGGTAGTGAGCAGACAGACAGCAGACAGTGAGCAGATAGACAGTAAGCAGACAGACAGTGAGCAGACAGATAGTAGGCAGACAGTGAGCAGACAGACAGCAGCCAGCCAGACAGTGCACAGACAGTGAGCAGACAGACAGTGAGCAGACAGATAGCAGACAGACAGTGAGTAGACAGACAGTGAGCTGATAGACTGTGAACTGACTGAGAGCAGACAGTGAGCAGACAGAGAGTGAGAAGACAGACAGCAGGCAGACAGACAGTGAGCAGGCAGACAATGAGCAGACAGAGAGTGAGCAGTCAGATAGTAGGCAGACAGAGAGTGAGCGGACAAACAGCAGCCAGACAGACCGTGCACAGACAGACAGTGAGCAGACAGACAGCAGGAAGACAGACAGTGCATAGACAGTGAGCTGATGGACAGTGAACAGACTGAGAGCAGACAGACAGTGAGCAGATAGACAGACAGCAGACAGACAATGAGCAGACATACAGTGAGCAGACAGACAGCAGACAGGGAGTAGACAGACAGCAAACTGACAGCAAACAGTGAGCAGACAGACAGTGAGCTGACAGACAGCAAACAGACAGCAGACAGACAGTAAGCAGACAGACAGTGAGCAGACTGAGAGCAGACAGACAGTGAGCAGACAGACAGCAGACAGACAGTGAGCAGACAGACAGCAGACAGACAGTGAGCAGATAGACAGCAGACAGTGAGCAGACAGATAGTGAGCAGACAAATAGCAGGCAGATAGACAGTGAGCAGACAGACAGCAGACAGACAGTAAGCAGACAGGACAGGACACGAAAATTGGTGGTGTCGTAAATAGTGAGGAGGAAAACCTTAGATTACAGAATGATATAGATGGGCTGGTAAGATGGGATACTTGCCTTTTTTACAATGGATGGTAAGACCCTAGGAAGTACAGAGGGTCAGAGGGACCTTGGTGTACTTGTCCATAGATCACTGAAGGCAGCAGCACAGGTAGATAAGGTGGTTAGGAAGGCATATGGGATACTTGCTTTTATTAGCCAAGGCATAGAATATAAGAGCAGGGAGGTTATGATGAAGCTGTATAAAATGCTAGTTAGGCCATAGCTGGAGTACTGTGTACAGTTCTGGGCACCACATTATAGGAAGGATGTGATTGCACTGGAGAGGGTGCAGAGGAGATTCACCAGGATGTTGCCTGGGCTGGAGCATTTCAGCTATGAAGAGAGACTGAATAGGCTAGGTTTGTTTTCCTTAGAACAGAGAAGGATGAGGGGGACCTGATTGAGGCATACAAAATTATGAGGGGCATTGATAGGATAGATAGAAAGAAACTTTTACCCTTAGCGGAGGTGTCAATAACCAGGGGCATAGATTTAAGGTAAGGGGCAGAAGTTTTAGAGGGTATTTGAGGATAAATGATTTCACCCAGAGGGTGGTTGGAATCTGGAACGCACTGCCTGAAGAAGTGGTAGAGGCAGGAACCCTCACAACATTGAAGAAGTATTTAGATGAACACTTGAAAAGCCATAGCATACAAGGCTACGGGCCAAGTGCTGGAAAATGGGATTAGAATAATTAGGTGCTTGATGGCTGGACAGACACGATGGGCCAACGGGCCTGTTTCCATGCTGTATAACTCTATGACTCCATGACAGACAGTGAGCAGAAAGACAGCAAACAGACAGACAGCAGGCAGACAGACAGTGTGCCGACAGTGTGCAGATAGACAGTGAGCAGACAGACAGTGAGCAGATAGACAGCAGACAGTGAGCCGACAGACAGCAGACAGTGAGCAGACAGACAGCTGACAGTGAGGAGAAAGACAACAAACAGACAGACAGCAGGCAGACAAACAGTGCGCAGACAGACAGTGAGCAGACAGACAGCAATCAGACAGTCAGTTAGCAGGCAGACAGCAGACAGACAGGCAGTAAGCAGACACTGAGCAGACAGCCAGTGAACATATGGACAGATAGTGAGCAGACAGACAGCAGACAGTGAGCAGACAGACAGTGGCCAGACAGACAGCAGACAGTGAGCAGACAAACATCAGACTGACAAACAGTGAGCAGACAGACAGTGAGCAGGCAGATAGCAGGCAGACAGTGAGTCGACAAATGGCAGACAGACAGACAGTGAGCAGACAGGTACTGGTCACTGCAGTTATTTGACTTTGAGGTGTCTCCCTCCTGTGTACTTTCTGCCCTGGGGTCAGGGGTCACTCCCTCGATCCACAGATCAGTGAGGGAAGGCATCATGAATCACTGGGCAATGCCAAGATTCAGGTCTAATAGGCAGCAGAAAGAGCAGAAGACTGAGGGAGCTGAGCAAGTCTCCAGGTTTGAGGCCCCGGGACAGAATGAGAGGAGGAGAGTGAGTGTGTGCCTTGGGTTTAATGCAGCAGAGCTGCAGGGAGCGGGCAGTGTGTGTTACGGGGGATCTGGAACTTAGGACAACAGGTGAGGAAAGATCAGAACAGGGACTAGAAGAGTTGTCTCAATGGAATAGAATAGGTGAATGTCGACAGAGATAATGAGGCTGGAGATGAGAGCAGGATTACGCTTCGGAATTTAAACTCTTTCTTATGTAATAAACTACTATTTATAAAAAGTGCAGCCTCTGGGATTTACAGAACCAGAGTGAAGCACGGGGATCTTACTTGTGGCTACAGATATTACATGTTGGGTTTAGTGTCTCACCTTTTGACAAGTTTCAATAAACTCTTCGATTGTGACTACTCCATCCCGATTCTTGTCCATTTTCTGTGTCAGAGATACAGAGTGAAATGACAATATGATAAGGCCCCATATAAGAGGTTAGTGTGAAAAATTAAAGCACATGGGATTGGGGGTAATATACTGGCATGGATTGAGAATTGGTTGACAGACAGGAAACAGAGAGGAGGAATAAATGGGTTTTTTTCCAGGTGGGAGGCAGTGACTATTGGGGTACCACAGGGATCTGTGCTTGGGCCTCAGCTAGTCACAATATATATTAATGACTTGGGTGAGGGAACTAAAAGTAACATTTCCAAGTTTGCAGACGACCCCCAAACTGTAGTGGTGATGTTGGGAATGGCATTAACAGGAAATTAGAGATTCCTGTGATAAAGGAATATCTGTAATTATGGGTGACTTTAATCTGCATATAGATTGGGCAAATCAAATTAGTCACAATACCGTAGAGGAGGAATTCTTGGAGTGTATATGGGATGGTTTTCTGGACCAATACATTGAGGAACCAACTAGAGAACGGGCCATCCTAGACTGGGTATTGTGTAATGAGAGAGGAATAATTGACAATCTAGTGTTGCGAGACCCCTTGGGGACGAGCGACCATAATATGATAGAATTCTTCATCAAGATGGAGAGTGACGTAGTTGATTCTGAGACAAGGATCCTGAATCTTAGTAAAGGAAACTACGAAGGTATGAGGCGCGGGTTGGCCATGACAGATTGGGAAACATTACTTAAAGGGATGATGGTGGATAGGCAATGGCAAACATTTAAAGAATGCATGGATGAACTGCAACAATTGTTTATTCATGTCTGGCGCAAAAGTAAAACGGGAAAGGTAACCAAACCAATTAAAGATAGCATTAGATCCAAGGAAGAGGCATATAAATTTACCAGGAGAAACAACAGACCTGAGGATTGGGAGCAGTTTAGAATTCAGCAAAGGAGGGCCAAGGGATTGATTAAAAAGGGGAAAATGGAGTACGAGAGAAAGCTTGCAGGGAACATAAAAACTGACTGTAAAAGTTTCTATAGGTATGTGAAGAGAATAAGATTGGTGAAGACAAATGTAGGTCCCTTACAATCAGAAACAGGGGAATTTATTATGGGGAATAAAGAAATAACTGACCAACTAAATGCATACTTTGGTTCTGTCTTCACAAAGAAGAACACAAATATCATACCAGAAATGTTGGGGAACACAGGGTTTAGTGAGAGAGAGGAACTGAAAGAAATCAGTATTAGTAGAGAAATGGTGTTGGGGAAATTGATGGGATTGAAGGCCGATAAATCACCAGGGCCTGATGGTATGCATCCCAGAGTACTTAAGGAAGTGGCCCTAGAAATAGTGGATGCATTGGTGATCATCTTCCACGCTTCTATAGACTCTGGAACAGTTCCTACAGATTGGAGGGTAGCTAATGTAACCCCACTATTTAAAAAGGGAGGTAGAGAGAAAGCAGGGAATTATAGACCAGTTAGCCTGACGTTGGTAGTGGGGAAAATTCGAGAGTCCATTATCAAAGATTTTATGGCAGAGCACTTGGAGAACAGTGGTAGAATCGGGCAGAGTCAGCATGGAATAACGAAAAGGAAATCATGCTTGACAAATCTACTAGAATTCTTTGAGGATGTAACTAGTAGAGTCGATGAGGGGGAGCCAGTGGATGTGGTTTATTTGGACTTTCAGAAGGCTTTCGACAAAGTCCCACATAAGAGTTTAGAATGTAAAATTTAAGCGCATGGGATTGGGGATAGTGTATTGCGATGGATAGAAAATTGGATGGCGGACAGGAAACAAAGAGTAGGGATAAATGGGTCTTTTTCTGAATGGCAGGCAGTGACTAGTGGGGTACTGCAGGGATCAGTGCTAGGACCCCAGCTATTCACAATATATATTAATGATTTAGATGAGGGAACTAAATGTAATATCTCCAGATTTGCAGATGACACAAAACTGGGTGGGAGGGTGAGTTGTGAGGAGGATGCAAAGAGGCTTCAGGGTGATTTGGACAAGTTGAGTGAATGGGAAAATGCATGGCAGATGCAGTATAATGTGGATAAATGTGAGGTTATCCACTTTGGTAGCAAAAACAGGAAGGCAGATTATTATCTGAAAGGCTATAAACTGAGAAAGGGGAATATGCAACGAGACCTGGGTGTTCTCATACACCAGTTGCTGAAGGTCAGCATGCAGGTGCAACAGGCGGTAAAAAAGGCAAATGGTATGTTGGCCTTCATAGTGAGAGGATTTGAGTACAGGAGCAGGGATGTCTTGCTGCAATTATACAGGGCCTTGGTGAGGCCACATCTGGAATATTGTGTGCAGTTTTGGTCTCCTTATCTGAGGAGGGATGTTCTTGCTATCGAGGGAGTGCAGCAAAGGTTTACCAGACTGATTCCATGGATGGTGGGACTGACGTATGAGGAGAGATTGAGTCGGTTAGGATTATATTCACTGGAGTTCAGAAGAGTGAGGGGGGAATCTCATAGAAACCTATAAATTTCGAACAGGACTTGACAGGGTAGATGCAGGAAGGATGTTCCCGATGGTGGGGGAGTCCAGAGCCAGGGGTCATAGTCTAAGGATACGGGGTAAACCTTTCAGGACTGAGATGAGGAGAAATTACTTCACCCAGAGAGTGGTGAGCCTGTGGAATTCGTTACCACAGAAAGCAGTTGAGGCCAAAACATTGTTTGTTTTCAAAAAGGAGTTAGATATAGCTCTTGGGTCTAAAGGGATCAAAGGGTATGGGGCAAAAGCCGGAACAGGATACTGAGTTGAATGATCAACCATGATCATAATGAATGGCGGAGCAGGCTTGAAGGGCCGAATGGCCTGCTCCTGCTCCTTTTTTAAATGTTTCTATGGGGTGAATGTGAGCTGTGAGGAGGATGCAAAGAGGCTCCAATGTGATTTGGACAAGTTGGGTGAGTGGGCAAATGCATGGCAGATGCAGTATAACATGGATAAATGTGAGGTTATCCACTTTGGTTGTAGAAACAGAAAGGCAGATTATTATCTGAATGGTGATAGATTGGGAAAGGGGGAGGTGCAACGAGACCTGGGTGTCCTTGTACACCAGTCGCTGAAAGCAAGCATTCAGGTGCAGCAAGCAATTAGGAAGGCGAATGGTATGTTGGCCTTCTTTGCAAGAGGATTTGAGTACAGGAGCAGGGAGGTCTTACTGCAGTTATACGGGGCCTTGGTGAGACCACATCTGGAGTATTGTGTGCAGTTCTGGTCTCCTTATCTGAGGAAGGATGTTCTTGCCATGGAGGGAGTGCAAAGAAGATTTACTAGGCTGATTCCTGGGATGGCAGGATTGACGTCTGAGGAGAGATTGGGTCGACTAGGCCTATATTCACCAGAGTTTAGAAGAATGAGAGGGGATCTCATAGAAACCTATAAAGTTCTAACAGGACTAGACAGGCTAGATGCAGGGAGGATGTTCCCGATGGCTGGGGAGTCCAGAACCAGGGGTCACAGTCTCAGGATACGGGGAATGCCATTTAGAACCAAGATGAGGAGAAATTTCTTCACTCGGAGGGTGGTGAACCTGTGAAATTCTCTACCGCAGAAGGCAGTGGAGGCCAAGTCATTAAATATACTTAAAAAGGAGACTGATATATTTCTTAATGCCAAAGGGATCAAGGGATATGGGGAGAAAGCGGGAACAGGGTACTGAATTAGACCATCAGCCATGATCTTTTTTGAATGGCAGAGAAGGCCCGAAGGGCCGAATGGCCTACTCCTGCTCCTATTTACTATGTTTCTATGTTATATTCAATTACTCTCAGACAAGACCTTATCATCGCATGTTCAAATTAACAGCACCCTAGTAAAATTTGTCAATTAGCAGTTTTCTGCTGGTGGAGCTCAGTTAATGAGCTATCAAACACCCCCAGGACAGGTACAGCACGGGGTTAGATACAGAGTAAAGCTCCCTCTACACTGTCCCATCAAACACTCCCAGGACAGGTACAGTACGGGGGGTTAGATACAGAGTAAAGCTCCCTCTACACTGTCCCCATCAAACACTCCTAGGACAGGTACAGTATGGGGGGTTAGATACAGAGTAAAGCTCCCTCTACACTGTCCCCCAAAAAACACTCCTAGGACAGGTACAGTACGGGGGGTTAGATACAGAGTAAAGCTCCCTCTACACTGTCCCCATCAAACACTCCTAGGACAGGTACAGTATGGGGGGTTAGATACAGAGTAAAGCTCCCTCTACACTGTCCCCCAAAAAACACTCCTAGGACAGGTACAGTACGGGGGTTAGATACAGAGTAAAGCTCCCTCTACACTGTCCCCATCAAACACTCCCCAGGACAGGTACAGTACGGGGGTTAGATATAGAGTAAAGCAAAAGAAAAAAAACGAAAAAAAAAAACGGGGTTAGATACAGAGTAAAGCTCCCTCTACACTGTCCCCAGCAAACACTCCCAGGACAGGTACAGCACAGGGTTAGATACAGAGTAAAGCTCCCTCTACACTGTCCCCATCAAACACTCCCAGGACAGGTACAGCACAGGGTTAGATAGAGAGTAAAGCTCCCTCTACACTGTCCCCATCAAACACTCCCAGGACAGGTACGGTACGGGGTTAGATACAGAGTAAAGCTCCCTCTACACTGTCCCCATCAGGTACTGATTGTTTTCAGTCTGTCATATCTTACCTGGAAGAATGTTTCGACATGCTCCTGTGGTGATTCCTCCCTCACTGTGGGGTAAGTGTACTTTCCCATCATATCATAAATAGATTTCATAATATCCAACATCTCCTACGAAACAAATCAGTCCAAAAAATAACAGTCAGAAGGAAATCACCATCTCCCTTCATCTCAACTTCAATCCATCAATAAATGATTTGCCTCAAGGGAATCATTAGGGGCAAAACACCTCGGAGGTAAATGTCCTGGGCAAATTCTCCTGATCAGTCAGCGTAACTTCAGCAGGAATCTCAGACCAGGATAACTGCCCCTGCCGAGGAAATTCTCACCCTTGATGTATCTTTTACATTCAATAACAACAACTTGCAATTTTATAGCGCCTTTATGTAGTAAAAGATCCCAACGCGCTTTACAGGAGCGATTATCAAACAAAATTTGACACCGAGCCACATAAGGAGATATTAGGACAGGTGACCAAAAGCTTGGTCAAAGAGGTAGGTTTTAAAGAGCATCTTAAAGGAGGAGAGAAAGTTTGAGAGGTTTAGGGAGAGAATTCCTGATCTTAGGGCCCAGGCAGCTGAAGGCACAGCCGCCAATGGTTGAGCGATTAGAATCAGAATGCTCCAGAGGACAGAATTAGAGGAGCGCAGATATCTCGGAAGGTTGCAGGCTTGGACGAGATTACAAGGGGGTGAGAGGTCATGGAGGGATTTGAAAACAAGGATGAAAACTTTAAAACCAAGGCTTTGCCGGACCGGGAGCCAATGGAGATCAGCGAGCACAGGGGTGATGGGTGAAAGGTGCGAGTTAAGATCCCCATCAAAGTCTAGGCTGATCCAGTAATGTCAAGACTTGGCACAGGTATCATTGTAACCTGGGCCTTTATCACCAATGCCTGCTGCGCACACACAAACAAACCCTCCCACACACACACACACACACAAACTCTCCCACACACCCTCCCACACACCCTCCCACACACACACAAACAAACCCTCCCACACACACACACACACAAACCCTCCCACACACCCTCCCACACGCACACACACAAACTCTCCCACACACCCTCCCACACACAAACAAACCCTCCCACACACACACACACAAACCCTCCCACACACCCTCCCACACACCCTCCCACACACACACAAACAAACCCTCCCACACACACACACACACACAAACTCTCCCACACACCCTCCCACACACAAACAAACCCTCCCACACACACACACACAAACTCTCCCACACACCCTCCCACACACCCTCCCACACACACACAAACAAACCCTCCCACACACACACACACACACAAACTCTCCCACACACCCTCCCACACACCCTCCCACACACACACAAACAAACCCTCCCACACACACACACACACACAAACTCTCCCACACACCCTCCCACACACCCTCCCACACACACACAAACAAACCCTCCCACACACACACACACACAAACCCTCCCACACACCCTCCCACACGCACACACACAAACCCTCCCACACACCCTCCCACACGCACACACACAAACTCTCCCACACACCCTCCCACACACAAACAAACCCTCCCACACACACACACACAAACCCTCCCACACACCCTCCCACAAACCCTCCCACACACCCTCCCACACGCACACACACAAACCCTCCCACACACCCTCCCACACACCCTCCCACACACACACACAAACAAACCCTCCCACACACCCTCCCACAAACCCTCCCACACACCCTCCCACACACCCTCCCACACACAAACACACACAAACCCTCCCACAAACCGTCCCACAAACTCTCCCCCACACACACACAAACACACACACACAAACCCTCCCACAAACCCTCCCACACACCCTCCCACACACAAACACACACAAACCCTCCCACAAACCGTCCCACAAACTCTCCCCCACACACACACAAACACACACACACAAACCCTCCCACAAACCCTCCCACAAACCCTCCCACACACACACACAAACCCTCCCACAAACCCTCCCACACACCCTCCCACACACAAACACACACAAACCCTCCCACAAACCGTCCCACAAACTCTCCCCCACACACACACAAACACACACACACAAACCCTCCCACAAACCCTCCCACAAACCCTCCCCCACACGCACAAACCCTCCCACAAACCCTCCCACACACCCTCCCACACACACACACACAAACCCTTCCACAAACCCTCCCACACACCCTCCCACACACACACACACACACAAACCCTCCCACAAACCCTCCCACAAACCCACACAAACACACACACACAAACCCTCCCACAAACCCTCCCACACACACACACAAACCCTCCCACAAACCCTCCCACAAACCCTCCCACAAACCCTCCCACACAAACCCTCCCACAAACCCTCCCACAAACCCACACAAACACACACACACAAGCCCTCCCACAAACCCTCCCACAAACACACACAAACCCTCCCACAAACCCTCCCACACACACACACAAACCCTCCCACAAACCCTCCCACAAACCCTCCCACACACACACACAAACCCTCCCACAAACCCTCCCACAAACCCTCCCACAAACCCTCCCACACAAACCCTCCCACAAACCCACACAAACACACACACACAAGCCCTCCCACAAACCCTCCCACAAACCCTCCCACACACACACACAAACCCTCCCACAAACCCTCCCACACACACACACAAACCCTCCCACAAACCCTCCCACAAACCCTCCCGCACACCCACACAAACCCTCCCCCACACGCACGCAAACCCTCCCACAAACCCTCCTACACACACACACAAACACACACACACAAACCCTCCCACACACACAAACGCACCCTCCCACACCCACCCACACACAATCACACACACATGTCAAGGCCCTTTATACACATCTACAGTAGTGATATGAAGTCCTCTGTTGACTTCCATTGAATCCGTGCCTTGAATTGGGATTGAGTCTGTTGAACACCCCCAGACGCCAGTGACGTTGATACCTGTGCTCCAAACACTTGTCCTGGCTTTGAACCTCAATCTCAAAGTGACTTGCTCTGTGGACCAGCCAATTCGTGTTCTCAAGGCACATGACATGATGGCAATGCCCCACATCCCCCCTGCCCTAAGGAAAGTAGAGGGGATTCCCATTGAAATAGCACCAATCAGGACATCCCAAAACACTTCACAGCCAATTTTGAAGTGTTGTCATTGGTGTAATGTAGGAAACTGAGCAGTCAATTTGTGCACAGCAAGCTCCCACAAACAGCGATGTGATAATGATCTGATAGTCTGCTGATTGTAGAATAAATATTGCCTTTCCTTGAAATAGTGACCGTGGGATCTTCTACATCGACCTGAGAGGTCAGACTGATTTGAAAGACAGCACTGCTGACAGTGCAGCACTCCCTCAGTACAGCACTGGGAGTGTCAGCCTGGATGAAGTGCTTGAGTCTCTGGAGTGGGACTTGAACCCCCAACCTTTTGACTCGGGCCTGAAAGCCTCCCACCGAGCCACAGCTGACAGGACAGCAGAGAGATATCATGTAAATCAAAGATGGTCTCTGGTTGGATGGTGCACTGCTGAAGTGAGCCATTGTCGTCCGATATGGAAATCTCGGGAACTATGCTTGTTCCAGTTGAGGTCAGCTCCTGACTGACGGAATATTCCTACATTACAACAGTGATTACACTTCACATGTACTTCACTGGCTAGAAAGTGCTTTGGGACATCCTGAGGTCATGAAAGGTGCTATAGAAATGCAAAGTAAGTTATTTTTGTTCTTTCTCTTTTTATCTTTCTTTCTTTCTCTCTGTCTCTCTCTTTTTCTTTCTCACTCTCTCTCTATCTTGTATAAGAGGGAATAATATCATCCATTGCATGTCCTCGTCTGTTGTTATTTATACCTCTCTGGTTATGCAGCCGTCTTTATTTAAGTCATACAGATTGAATGCCCAGCTCAGTTTGTCATCAATCGTCCCACGGAGGATCACGGATAAACCCGTCACAAAATTCTGGGGAGGAGAGAAGGCGAGAAACAGTGAGAGGTGTGAGTGTCTGACATTAACAGTTACACAGTCTGGAGCAGCCATGCAGCCCCTCGAGTCTATTCGATTACTCCACATCCCTCCACACCCCTACCAGACACAAACTTATCGAACTCCGTCTTGAAAATTTCAACTCCTCCCCCAGCATCCACGAGCTGTGCGGGGGAGAGGGTTCCAGATTGCAATCACGTCTGTTTTGGTGGTTCATCACCCAGATTTCCTGTTCTCCCTGTCCCGCCTCCCAGCTTCAAGCCCTGAACCCCAGGAAAATTCACTGACCTCGAAACTGACGGAGCCATTATGGTCTGTGTCGAAAGCGTTGAAGAGAAAGTGTGCGTACATACTGGAGTCTGCAATGGAAAAGACAACTGCTTCATTCAGGACTAAATAAAGCTTGGCTCATTCATTCAGTTATTTTCAGTGCACAAGATGAAGGAAATCTTCCTCGATGCTGTCCCATCAAACACTCCCAGGACAGGTACAGCACGGGGTTAGATACAGAGTAAAGCTCCCTCTACACTGTCCCCATCAAACACTCCCAGGACAGGTACAGCACGGGGTTCGATACAGAGTAAAGCTCCCTCTACACTGTCCCCATCAAACACTCCCAGGACAGGTACAGCACGGGGTTAGATACAGAGTAAAGCTCCCTCTACACTGTCCCCATCAAACACTCCCAGGACAGGTACAGCACGGGGATTGGCTGGTCAATTTGGAGCACTTCCTGCCAGCAATCGGGGAGCAGCTGCACCTGTGTTGCAGCAATTGCAGAGTGGAGACTGCAGCAACTGGGGAGAGGAGAGTGGAATAACTGTAAAGAGGTGACTATAGAGTGGAGACAGCTGCATTTACTGAGGAACTGTTGAACTTTTTCAAGACTAAGAAGACCTGAGAGTCATTTTGGAGAGGTGGGTGTTGGAGCACCAGAGAACTATTGGTTGTTTGGACTGTTGGGGGAGGGAGAAGGCACCGGAAGATTCAGGGGTAGGGCTGCCAAATTCTATAGGGAGCCCCTGTACCAACTCTTGTGTTTATCTGCCATCCTGCACAAAAGGGGCTCCCTCCCCACCCCCAACTGTGTGGCTCGGGACGGCTGGAGCTGCCCGGCTGAAGAAAATCCTTAGACAACAACAGAAAAGGGAGAGAACCGGGCGGCTCTAACCGACCCGGGCGAAGAACCCTCCCCTAACTGGAAGAGTGCAGTGTCGACTCTGCAGGAAGGTGCTCCAACCACCAATTGAAGTGTAACATCCTTGCAGCTGTTCTCTCTCTTCCATCACTCGGCCACCTATCCTCTCCTCTCCTTGTCCTTTTCAGCCCTATCCTCCTCTATTCCCATCCCCCCCTCCCCCATCATATTGTTAGTGTTTAAGAAAACTGTCGTGTGCTTTGTTTCTTGGGGGTGGGCGTAGCTCTGCGACCCCATGGCAAGCCCCTCTTCGCCGGTGGCGGGGCCTTCCCGTTCATATGCTGCTGCGGCTGCTGCAGCTGCACCTGTTGCCCCATCACCGTTTGCTTTATTAACATCGAAGCATGGGGTCAAGAGCTACGTCCACCCGAACACGACTATCGAGGCATGCGTGAAAGCAATGGCCGAGGTTGTCGGCCCTTCGGCCATTGTTGCAGCCTCTAAAAGGTACGGGAAGGCAGTGTTTTTCCTGAAGACCGAGCAGGCGGTGTCCCTGGCTCTGAGCAAGGGGCTCACCGTGGGCGGGACCTTTCTGCCAGTGGACCCCCTGGAGGCCACTGCGCAAAGGCTCATTCTATCCAATGTCCTGCCCTTCATTCCTGGTGAGCTCCCCCTTCCCCACCTGCACCATCTGGGGGAGGTAAAGACGGGGCTCACCCCAGTCCCGCTCGGTCTTCGGGAGAACAGCCTCCGACACGTGTACTCCTTCCGCCGCCAGTTATTCATGCAGCTGGCGCGGGAGGAGGTGACAGAGGGCCACTTTTATGTAGAATTCCAGGGGACGGCCTACCGCGTCTTCTGGACCTTGGACGGGGTGCGGTGCCATGTCTGTAAGGGGGTGGGGCATGTTCGTAAGAACTGCCCCAACCTCCCGGCTGCCAACTCCAACTTGGCGGCCCGGGGTGGCGACGCTGCACCTCCTCCCACCCCCCCTACACCACCACCATATACCATTCAGTCGGTACCGGAGGCTGTGGTTTTCACGGCCTCCGGCAGGGAGGGGGGTGACCGTCCAAGTGGAAGGAAGGCGCGGAGGAGAAATAAACATCGAGAGGCGCGTCCCCTGGACACCGTGACACTACCCGAGCCTGAGCTCAGCCCAAGGCCCGATCTCGGGAAGTCAACTTGCCCCAGGGCTGGGCTCAGGCCCAGGGTGAATAAAAAAAAGGAGAGTGTGGAGGTGGAGGCCTCTGATGATATGGAGGTCTCTGAGCCTCCGCACACAACTGGGAAAAAGAGGAGAAGGCACCCCTCCACAGAGGTAACAAGGGGCCCTGAGGCGCAGGGCCCATCTGTTGGAGGGGAGCTGTCTCCTGTTTCGGGTCCCCAGATTTCCCCTACTGCCACCACCAAGGCTGCAAAGTCCGGGCAGGAGCTCCCTATTCCTCAGGATGGAGGGGAGGGGAAGGCCCCGGTACTTGAGGCCCCTCCTGAAGGAGTAAGTGGGGCCCTGCTTGTGGTGGGGGAGCCTGGGGACGCGGCCCATTCTGCCACTGCTACTGGGTCGGGTGCCCTGAATGAAGGGGAGGGCGAGGCCCCGGAGGGTCGGGCCTCCCAGCCGGAGTCCACCACAAACCAGGAGACACCCGACCCAGTTATAACTGAGAATGCTGCCCCATCTGCTGGGCCTGTGGGTGCTGGCGGAGCGGGAGATAGCCTCCTCCCTCCGCCTCCAGTCTCGGCTCCGGCTGGTTTCCCGGAGTCCGGAACTTCTGTCTCCCCTGGACCACTCATTGGCCTGGGGACGGAGGTGGAGGGGGGTCCTGAACCGCTGGTGCCTACAGGCTCCAGTTTCACAATAGAACCCAGAGAGGACTCCTCCGCCATCGATCCTGGGGGTGGGATTGTGACGGAGGCGGGACCAGCTGGCGCGGCCGGGACGTCTGCCCCACAGTGTGTGGTAGATGTGTCGGCCGCTGGCGGTGACGACCCGGAGGAGGATGGGGATTCGGTGCGGGGCACGGAGGATGATCTTGATTCCATCGCCAGTGAGGTGGTGGAGTCCCTCGTGCCTCCCACCGAATCTCCTCTCATCCCCACGGCGGAACTCCGGGATTTCCTCGTGGCTTGCAGGGGTTGCCGCAATAAAGTTCAGCTGGCCCTCGACCGTTGGTCGAATCTGGCGCTGATCATACAGTCCGTCCGTGCCGCCCTTAAGATAGCGGGCAAGCGCGCAGACGTGAAACTGGTTGAGAGGCGCCGTTTTAATGTGTTCCTCAATGGGTTGCTGGGGGAGTGGAGGGCCAGGTGCACTTCCACTCCCTCCTCACAGTGAGGTGTTTGTGACGGGTTTTAATTACCTTTGACATGAAGATAACCATAGCCAGCCTCAACATCAATGGCAGCAGAGGGGCTCACCGCAGATTTCACAATCTCTCAGTCCTTAGGAAAGGGAGATACACGGTGAGCTTTCTGCAGGAAACCCACACCGTTCCGGGAGACGAAGCCACCTGGCTCCTGGAGTGGCAGGGTGGGGTCTACATGAGTCACCTCACCCCTATTTCTAGTGGGGTGGCTATCTTGTTGGCCCCGACTTTTCAGCCGGAGATCTTGGGGGTCAAGGAGCTAGTGCCGGGCCGCTTGCTCCACCTCGCCGTTCGCCTGGGTAGCGTGCCGCTCCACTTTGTGAACCTGTACGCGCCCAGGCCCGGTGCGTTGCAAGCGCGCTTCTTTGAAGAAGTGTCCGCTCTCTTGAGCTCCATCGATAGCGGCGAGTGCATCATCCTCGGGGGGGATTTTAACTGCACTCTCGAGGTGGGGGATCGCTCCGGTCCCCAGCGCGGCCAAGCGTCGGTGGAGAAGTTGAGGGGACTGATCAGCTCCCTTAACTTGGTGGACGTCTGGCGGAATCTCCATCCCGACTCCAGCACCTTCACATGGAGGTCTGGAGGAGGAGGGTCCCAAATCGACCATCTCTACATTTTGCAAGCATATGTTTCCCTATTGAGGAGGGCGGCCAGTCGCTGGTGTGTGTCCGCACGCAGGCTGATACTCTCCGCCTTCGGACCCTGCAGCGATACCTGTACGTCGAGCGTCCTCCCAGATGGTGTGCGCTGGCGATGTATTTTTTCTGCCAGTGTCACTGCCTTCAAGACGACACGCAGCTCCCGGCGGAGACCGTTAGCCGCACCTCTCTGAGGGTGTTGCCTGTCTTTTACCAGGATCTATTCAGAGTCTGGAACATGGTCGCCTCCAGTCAGGGCGCTCCCCTGCTGGCTGAGGAGAGCACTTCGGCTGTCCAAACGGCTGGCTCTGGGGATGGACCGATGGGCAGAGGAGTAGCCGAAGCCCCTGGGACGCCCCTCATTGCAGGTGATGAGGAGGCTCTGGAGTGCTGAGCCCCGCTCGGCCAGAACTGCTCAGCGGACCCAGGCCCCCACAACCTGAGCCGCCCCGTGGAAATGCCCTCCCTGCCATTCCAATCGGAGTGGAGGGGTTTCCTGTACGAGCTGCTCCTGCACACTCTCCACTTCCTCGCTCTCGTCAGCCGGCCGGACACACCATGGCAGTCCATGTTGCCATCTGGCGGCGAGGGGAAACCCCGATGGAGGTCTCTCTACACGGGAGTCTTCCCCCTTTACATCAGGGACCTGGGGTGGAGGGTGTTGCACAGAGCAGTCCCGTGCAATAGACTTTTAAGCAGGTTCTCGGACTCCCAGGCCGCCTGTAATTTCTGCAGCCTGGACGAGTCCGTGTTCCATGTATATATGGAGTGTGTGAGGTTGCAGCCCCTGTTCAAGTATTTAAAGGGGCCACTCCTCAAGTTTTGTCTGTACTTCAGCCCCACGCTCCTGACCTTTGCACACCCAGTGCGGACTGGGGTGGGCTGGGAGGAGGATCTCCTCATCGGTCTGCTCCTGGACCTGGCCAAGGTGGCAAAGCACAGGTCCAGGCTGCGGGCTGTCGGGGGATCCGTCCACCCTGATTGCCACCATCTACAAGGCACAAGTCAGGAGTGTGATGGAATACTCTCCAATTGCCTGGATGGGTGCAGCTCCAACAACAGTCAAGAAGCTCGACACCATCCAGGACAAAGCAGCCCAGGGTCGACATCCCATCCATCACTTTAAAAATTTACTCCCTCCACCACTGATGCACAGTGGCAACAATGTGTACCATCTGTAAGAGGGTCCTTCAACAGCACCTTCCAAACCCGCGACCTCTAACACCCAGAAGGACAAGGGCAGCAGATGCATGGGAACACCACCAACTGCAAGTTCCTCTCCAAGTCACACACCATCTTAACTTGGAACTATATCACCGTTCCTTCACTGTCGCTGGGTCAAAATCCTGGAACTCCCTTCCTAACAGCACTGTGGGTGTATCTACACTACATGAAATGCAGTGGTTCAAGAAGGCAGCTCACCACCACCTTCTCAAGGGCAATTATGAGACTAATACCTGGAATGAGCTGATTGTCTGACGAGGAAAGATTGGACAGGCTAGGCTTGTATCTGCTGGAATTTAGAAGAGTAAGATGTGACTTGATTGAAACATATAAGATCCTGAGGGGTCTTGACAGGGCGGATGTGGAAAGGATGTTTCCCCTTGTGGGAGAATCTAGAACTAGGGGTCACTGTTTAAAAATAAGGGGTCGCCCATTTAAGACCGGCATGAGGAGATTTTTTTTTCTCAGAGGGTCGTGAGTCTTTGGAATTCTCTTCCTCAAAAGGCGGTGGAAGCAGAGTTTTTAAGTATTTTTAAGGCAGAGGTAGATAGATTCTTGATAAACAAGGGGGTGGAAGGTTATCGGGGGTAGGTGGAAATGTGGAGTCGAGGTTACAATCAGATCAGCCATGATCTTATTGAATGGTGGAGCAGGCTCGAGGGGCCGAGTGGCCTACTCCTGCTCCTAATTTGAACGTTTGTATGTAATTAGGGATGGGCAGTAAATATTAGCCTTGCCAGTGACGCCCCACATTCCGAGAAGGAATACAAAAATGACTCCAACTCGCTGGCTGATGATTTCACTACACGTTCAGCCACATTCCCAAGAGTCTGATAGCCTCCAGTTGATGAACTCATCACTAAATCTCAGTTTCTTCCTTGTCCTTCAGCAGGAAATGCCAGGCGGGAGGAATGCATTTGAACTTCACCCCATCCATGTTGACCCAACACTGCCTGTACATCTGGATTCTGCTTACTGTGCTTCTGATGTACGGTCCAATTTTTTTAATTAGTTCTGGAAATGTGGGCATCACTGGTAAGGCAGACATTCATTGCCCATTGCTAGTTACACTGATGTTTGATACTGAGTGACTTTGATAGGCCATGTCAGAGGACAGTTTAAGAGTCAACCATGTTGGTGTGGGACTGGAGTCCCCAAAGACACATTGTACAGCGAGCTCATCACTGGTATCAGACCCACCGGCCGTCCATGTCTCCGTTTTAAAGACGACATGAAGTCCTGTATCATTGATCACAAGTCGTGGGAGTCAGTTGCCAGTAATCGCCAGAGCTGGCGGACAGCCATAAAGGCGGGGCTAAAGCGTGGCAAGTCGAAGAGACAGCAGTTGGCAGGAAAAAAGACAGAAGCGCAAGGAGAGAGCCAACTGTGTCACAGCCCCAACAACCAATTTTATCTGCAGCACCTGTGGAAGAGTCTGTCACTCTAATATTGGTCTTTATAGCCACTCCAGGCGCTGCTCCACAAACCACTGACCACCTCCAGGTGCTTACCCATTGTCTCTCGAGACAAGGAGGCCAAAGAAGAAGAAGAAGAAGTCACATATAGGCCAGTCTGGGTAACGAGGTAGGTTTCCTTCCCTAACGGACACTGGTGAACCAGTTGGGATTTATGACAGTCCGACAGTTTCACAGTCACTTTTACTGCGACCAGTTTTTTACTTTGATAGTTTTTGTAAATCAGTATTCAAATTCTCAAAGTGCTGTGTTGGGATCCGAACTCATGTTTGCTGTATTATTAGTCAAGGCCTGTGGATGACAAGTCCAGTAAAATAACCACTACACTACTGTAGATCCAGAAACTCGAAATGTTTACACTCACCTCCTTGCGGGAAGAACTGGGAGTAAATTTGTTTAAATGTCTCTTCGTTAACAACACCACTGGGGCACTCCTGGCAGCAAGAGAAAAGAAAGTAGGAAATGTCAAATTCAGTTTACAACCTGGATGGTCCAACACTTACCATTTCAAAACAACAACCTGGACTTAATCAGCTCCTTTAATGTAGCCATGAAACAGAGAGGGCCAATATGAACACTGAGAACTAGGACAGAGATACATCAGAAAGAAAAGAACTTGCATTTCTATAGCACCTTTCATGACCTCAGGATGTGCCAAAGCACTTCACAGTCAATGAAGTAATCTTGAAGTGTAATCACTGTTGTAATGTAGGAAATGCAGCAGCCAAGTTGTGCACAGCAAGATCCCACAAACAGCGATCTGATAATGATAAGATCGCCTCTTTTAGTGATGTTGATTAAGAGATAAATACTGCCCAGAACTCCCCTGCTCTTCTTCAAAATAGTGCCATGGGATCTTTTACATCCACTTGAGGGGGCAGACAGGGCCGCAGTTTAATCTCATCCAAAAGACGGCATGTCTGACAGTGCAGCACTCCCTCAGTACTGCAGTAGGTGAGTCAGCCTGGATTATGTGCTCAAGTCTCTGGAGTCAGACTCGAACCCACGATCTTCTGACTCCAAGCATGTTACAATTAGGAATTAATGGTTATCCACCAGTGTTAAGAGCTAGTAGCTGATTATAATTCAGCTGATGACTCACAGTTTTGAAACCCCGATAGAGGACTTGGAGTTCCTTCTTGCTGAACTTTGTTTGCCCTTGAAGCTGTTCCAGGCCTTCAGGTCGGTGACACACTGTGGAAGGCTCAAATTCATCTTCAATGCTATCTGCCATGGACAAACAAGGAGAGACAAAGAGGCAGAGTTAGAGATGAAGGACGAGAGTCTCCTATTGACTGCCAAGGCAGCTAGTCAAATTTTTGTGAAATGATTGAACGAATGATGACTTCATTGCCAACACAAGTGCTAATCCATATGATAAAGATGTAACCTCAGGGTCTCATGTTGAAGGGAAGTAAGCATTGGTCCAACCTTTGCTTCTCATGCCCGAATCTCTGAGTGGCTCAGTTGCAATGAAACAGCCAAGGCATCTTCAATTGCCAAATGCAACACGTAACCTACATCTGTCCTATAGAATAATAGCAGCACAGAAGGCAGCCATTTGGCCCATTGTATCTGTGCTGGCTTTTTGATCGAACTAATTAGTCCCATTCTCCTGCTCTTTCCCTGTAGCCATGTACTTTCCCTTCCTTCAAGTATTTATCCAGTTCCCTTTTGAAAGTTACTATTGAATCTGCTTCCACCGTCCTTTCAGGCAGCGCGTTCCAGATCACAACAACTTGCTGTGTAAAAACATTCTCCTCATCTGCCCTGGTTATTTTTCCAATTATCTTAAAGCTGTGTCCCCTGGTTACCAACCAGCCCATCACCATAAACAGTCTCTCCATAACTACACCATCAAAACCCCTCGTGATTTTGAACCCCTCTGTTAAATCCTCCCTCCTAACATTCTCTGCTCTAAGGAGAACAATCCCAGCTTCTCCAGTCTCTCCACATTACTGAAGTCCCTCATGCCTGATATCACTCTAGTAATTCTCCTTTGTACCTCTTCCAAGGCCTTGACAACCTTAACATTTATTTTAATACCAGTTAAATTTGAGACAAAACTCCCTCTGGTGCCACAGTCGATAGTATCCCTGCCACAGTGTTCCTGGCATTTTTGGGAGAAGGTAGAGGAAATCATGGTCTAAGATAATATCATCACACATGAGAATTAACACTTGTCAGTTGGCAACTGGACAAATACCATCTTTTATTTACAATTATATTTTTAACCACTTAATCAAAAAACAATGTTGCTTTTTTAAAAGATCAATTTGATAGGGTCATGGCCCAAAACATAAAGACCAGAAAGATCCCAGGTCCAAGTCCTGGTCCGTGCTCAGTCAACAAATCACGGCCGGTGCCCCAGGCACGGTGTTGAAATGGGCAGTCACATCCCTGGGCTAGAGAGAGGAGGAAGCCAGCCAGGGTATTGATGGGACAAATAGCCTCCTCCTATGCTGTAAGATTGTACGAAGTGCGCACATGCGAGGGCAGTATCAGGGTCTGAGGTGATGCTGTTGCACGGGAAGAGTGCCCACCATGTTACGGTATCCAAGGATCTGCAATCCACATAAATGCTGTGGCTACTGGAGCAGGTCAGAGGCTGGGTATTGTGCAGCACATGACTCACCTCCTGACTCCCCCAAAGCCTCCCCACCACCTACAAGTTGTGATAATGACAGAGAATTTAACCATCTACGCAATGGAATTACCATCACCATTACCATCACCAAATCCCCACTATCAATATTCTGGGGTCACCATTGACCAGCAACTCAACTGCATCAATGACTGAAACAGGTCAGAGGCTGGGAATTCTAAGTAACTCACCTCCTTACTCCCCAAAGCCTGTCCACCATCTACAAGGCACAAGTCAGGAGTGTGATGGAATACTCTCCACTTGCCTGGATGGGTGCAGCTCCAACAACACTCAAGAAGCTCGACACCATCCAGGACAAAGCAGCCCGCTTGATTGGCACCCTAGCGACCACCTTAAACATTCACCAATGCAAAGCGGCAGCATGTGTACCAGCTAAAAGATGCACTACAGAAATTCGCCAAGGCTCCTTCGACAGCACTTTCCAAACCCGTGACCTCTACCACCTCGAAGAACAAGGGCAGCAGATGTGTGGGAACACCACCACCCGCAAGTTCCCCTCCAAGTCACACACCATCCTGACTTGGAACTATAGAGTTATAGAGTCATAGAGTCGTACAGCATAGAAACAGGCCCTTCGGCCCACCGCGTCCGTACTGGCCATAATACCTATCTATACTAATCCCACCTGCCTGCATTAATTCCATATCCCTCTATGCCTTGCTCATTCAAGTACCTGTCCAGATGCCTCTTAAATGTTGCTACTGTTCCTGCCTCCACCACCTCCTCAGGCAGCTCATTCTAGATGCCCACTATTCTTTGTGTGAAAAATTTACCCCTTTGATGCCCTTTAAACCTCCTCCCTCTCACCTTAAATCTATGCCCTCTAGTTTCAGTTACCCCTACCAATATTAAGGAAGTTAAAATCACCTACTATTACAACCCTATAATTCCTACACCTATCTGTGATTTCCCTACATATATGCTCCTCCAATTCCCTCTGACTATTGGGGGGTCTATAGTATAATCCCATCAAAGTGGTCACCCCTTTCTTATTTCTAAGTTCTACCCATATGGCCCCACTGGACAGTCCCCCTGGGATATCCTCTCTAAGTACTGCCGTGATGTCCTCCCTAATCAATAGTGCAACTCCCCCTCCTCTCTTACCTCCACCTCTGTCACGCCGGAAGCATCGGTACCCCAGAACATTGAGCTTCCAGTCCTGCCCATCCCTCAACCATGTTTCCGTAATAGCTATAATATCACAATCCCATGTACCGATCCATGCTCTGAGTTCATCTGCCTTATCTGTAAGGCTTCTTGCATTAAAGTAAATGCAGTTTAGCCTACCAGACCTTCCACGCTCCCTGTCCTGCCCCTGCCTGGCCTGCCTACTGGACTTGCTTGCTTTAATCTCGACATTTGCCTCAACTATCTCATCTGAGAGACTACTACTTTGGGTCCCACCCCCCTGCAAGACTAGTTTAAACTCTCCCGAGTAGTACTAGCAAACCTCCCCGCATGGATATTGGTCCCCCTCCAGTTTAGATGCAACCCGTCCTTCTTGTCCAGGTCACCTCTGCACCAGAAGAGATCCCAATGATCCTAGTAGTTGAAGCCCTCCCACCTACACCAGCTCTTCAGCCACGCATTCATTTGCCTAATCCTCCTATTCCTACCCTCACTAGCATGTGGCACAGGGAGTAATCCTGAGATTACAACCCCAGAGGTCCTGCTTTTTAACCTTCTGCCTAACTCTCTATATTCACTTTGCAGGACCTCATCTCTCTTCCTGCCTATGTTGTTTGTACCAATATGGACCACGACCTCTGGTTGCTCACCCTCCCCTTTCAGAATGTCCTGCAGCTGCTCCGAGACATCCTTGACCCTAGCACCAGGGAGGCAACATACCATCCTGGAGTCTCGTTTGTGGCCACAGAAACGCCTATCTGCACCCCTTACGATAGAATCCCCTATCTTTATAGCTCTTCCACCCCCTTTTCCTCCCCTGCTGTGCAGCAGAGCCCTCCGTGGTGCCATGAACTTGGCAGTTGCTGCTTTCCCTTGGGAGGTCACCCTCCCCAACAGTATCCAAAGCGGTATATCTGTTTGAGAGGGGAATGGCCACAGGGGACTCCTGCACAACCTGCCTGATCCTACTACTCCGTCTGGTGGTTACCCTTCTCTTTTCTACCTGTGCAGCCATTACCTGCGGTGTGACCACCTCACTAAACGTGCTATCCACGACATCCTCAGCATCGCGGATGCTCCACAGCGAATCCACCCGCAGCTCCATCTCCGTAATGTGGGTAGCCAGTAGCTGCAGATGGATACACTTCCTGCACACATGGTCATCAGGGACACTGAACTATATCGCCGTTCCTTCACTGTCGCTGGGTCAAAATCCTGGAACTCCCTTCCTAACTGCACTGTGGATATACCTACCCCACATGGACTGCAGCGGTTCAAGAAGGCAGCTCACCACCACCTTCTCAAGGGTAATTAGGGATGGGCAATAAATGGCCAGTGACACCCACATCCCATGATAGAACAAATAAAAATTTCAAAAAATCAAGAACCTCATGAACTGCCCAGCATCATCGTAATGAGAGGAGTGGTGAGGGCAACTAAATCTTCAATCCCTTTCTCTCAACACCATGCATCCTGTCAATGACACAATGCCAGGCATCTGCCATTCTACAGCCCTGCCCCCATTCATTGGTACATGGGAGGCGGGCACTATGTAGCCATGGAAACCAACTGGATAAAGACCACATGTTTGCTCCAGGGAATAACTCCCAGAACATCAACACGGCTCCTCCGAGATTTCTGAAGACCCTTCCACATAACTGAAAAAACACCTTCATTGTTCAGGGGAGCCGCGGGAAAGTTCTGGAACTTCTGCAAAGGTTAAAGAATCAAGGCACCAAGGATAAACAGAAAATGGGGATGGGAATGCGCAATTGTTATGAGCCAGCAGCTGAGTGAGAAAGATGAGTGAACCAGGATGTGTCAGGAGACACTCAAAATGAAACAAAGAGGAGATTGGAGAACAACAGGCCAACCATGTTGCTGGGCTCCTGATTTGCCTTATAGCATTCCGGCCTTACACAGGCTTTTTGAGTCTGATCCTTCCAGTTCAGATGCAGGGTCCAGGGCCTGGGAAGAATTGTCTCCTTCCTTCAGTTTTCACATTGAGAGTGCCCTATCCTACAGCCCTCAGCGATGTCACATAGATGGGTAATGAGATGCCACAGTAAATGTGCCACTCGAGGTACAGACCTCATGCCAGATCTCAGGAAGGAGATATTGTCCTTGGAGGGGGAGCAGCACAGACTCACCAGATTGATACTGGAGCTAAAAGGGTTAAATTATGAGTACAGTTGCACAGACTAGGCTTGTATATCTTGTATATAGAAGATTAAGGGGTGATCTAACTGAGGTGTTTCAAATGATCAAAGGATTCGATCGGGTAGATATAGAGAAACGATTTCCTCTGGTGGGGAGAGTCCAGAACAAGGGGGCAGACCCTTAAAATTGGAGCCAGGCCATTCAGGGGTGATGTCAGGAAGGACCTCTTCACACAAAGGGGGAGTGGAAATCTGGAACTCTCTCCCCCAAAAAAGCTGTAGTGTCTGGGGGTCAATTGAAAATGTCAAAAGTGAGTCTGATAGATTTTTGTTGGGTAAGGCTTTTAATGTATATGGAACCAAGGTGGGTACGTGATGTTAAGATAGCCATGATCTGATTGGATGGTGGAAAAGCTCGAGGGGCTGAATGGCCTCCGCCTTTTCCACAGAGCTACAGCTACCCACCTTGTACTGGCAGAACAAAAGGATTGGGGCATTTCACAGGTCCACTTACCTTTCCATTCGCCATTCTGTACTCTTCCACATACTCTCCACCATTTTAACAGTGGAACACACACTGGCAACTGTCACAACAGAACTTTCTCCAGCACCATATTGTTCACTACTCAGCTATTTTCCGGCTTTTCAAACAGTGCCATTGCAGACAGGGAAGTGTGGGTGGGCATTGTGAGATTGGTGAATAGGAATACTGTCCTGCAGTGCATTCTCACCCTGCATCCCCTCAGCAGAGGTCTGGACCACTGATTCAACTCCTGGCACTAATGATAGGGCAGCAGGGTAGAGCACAGCGCTGAATCCAGTGATGATGATAGTGAATGTTAGCAAAGCTGAGAGGAGGTGGGTAAATGGAGGGGAGGGGAGATGGTAGGATGGTGTGGCGGGGGGAGTGGAGGGGTAGAGTCAGGAGTGGAGAGGGGATCAGATGATAGGAAGGGAGGGGAGGTTATGGGAGAGAAGGCGCAGGAGAGAGGAGATGGTAGAGGGGGAGGAGAGCTGCTCGGAGGTGAGAGGAGATGAAGGGAGGAGAGGGAAAAGGAGAGGGGAAGGAGGGAGGAGGTAGTATGGGGAACGAAGGGTGATGGGAGAGGAGAGGTGGGTTGCTGACTGGTGATGGAAAGCGAAGGAGAGAAACTGCTGTGAAATAAATCCAAGCAGCCTGACTTCTGTCGCCCGTTAGTGACAACGTTCAGCAAATAGTGAGAGACTGAGCTTTCTCAGACCACGGCCTTACAGCACGACTAAGGGCAGGAACTTCCTGAGTTATTAACAGGATCAGCTGCAGATAGAGAGCGGCTGGAAGCCAGGTGGTGAATAGAAGACAGAAGTGAACCAGCTGGCAAATCACAAGAGCACTGAGGGTTAGCAGCACAGCCCCAGGAGGGGGTCACAGTGTTTCTTACAATATCCTCCATGTGCATCTCATAGGTTTATTTTTAGTTGTGTATCTTCCACTGACACACATTCCATTTCACAGTGATACCGTTAAAAGGAGCAACATCATATAGCCACTCACACTGGGGACTGTCCTGTATCTAACACATGCTGTACCTGCCCTGGGAGTGTTTGATGGGACAGTGTAGAGGGAGCTTTACTCTGTATCTAACCCCCGTGCTGTACCTGTCCTGGGAGTGTTTGATGGGACAGTGTAGAGGGAGATTTACTCTGTATCTAACCTGTGGTGTACAAGGTTCAAAGCCCATTTGCACCATTTCCTGGATAACCTGGTGATAAACTGTAAAGGCCAGCCTTGTCACATCCTGAGAATGAATGAGTGGAAAGATCGGGTGGTGGGTAAGAGTTAAAAGAGGTGAAGAGGGCAATGCAAGAGCTGTCACCTTGAGTGACTGGTGCATTTGGCCACACTCACTGTCAGTGGGAGTGGGTTTCCCATGGTCTGACTGATGTCTGAATGTTGCTCATTGTCTCTACAATCAATGGTGAAACAGGAGCTGCTTGATAACTAACCCAGTGCAGCTTCTCCCATTGACTTGAAGGGTGGATGCTGGTGACATGTTGGGTTTTCTTGGAGATCTGCGATACCCATCGTATACAGGGCACTTACACACCACTGACCTGTCATTCACAGATGTCTTTGGACCTCTTTGCATCTCAGACTATGAAATGAGTTATTTCATTGGAATAAGGCACCAATCCCTCCTGTGAGGGTGCGTTGTGTGTTTGGTCACAAACACAGGGACATGAGCTACTGGGCACATTCGCACTCAGAGTGATACTGCAGTGTCGTAGGGGGAGGGGATGAGGTCACTGATGATCCCTCACCTCACTCTCTTTCTCTCCTTGGTCTTTTTTCTCTCTCTTCTTTCCTCTTTTTGTTCTCTTTCTCCCTCCTGTTTTTTCTCTCTTCTCTCTTTTTCCTTTCCTCTCTTTTCTCCTCAGTTGTTCTTTGTCTTTTCTCCCTCTCTTTTTCTCTGTCTTCTCTCTCTCACTCTCTCCTCACTTACACAGGAGTAAGTGGAGCTGATCAGGAGCTAGAATCTCCTCTGATCATACTCTGCCTCTGTGTGTATCCGTCTCTATCTGCCTGTCTCTCTCTCTCTCTCTCTTTCTCTGTCTCACTTCCTCTGTCTCACTCTCTCTCTTTCTGTCTCTCTCTCACTCTGTATCTCTGTCTCTCTCTCTCTCTCTCTGCCTCTCTGTATTTGTGTGTGTCTCTCTTTCTGTCTCTCTCTTTGTTTTTCTCTCTGTCTCTCTCTCCACGTCTGTCTCTCTCTCTCTCTTTCTCTCCCTGAATCTCTCATTCTCTCTCCCCCTCCCCTCCCTCTGTCTCTCTCTGTCTCTGTCCCTTGACCAGCAATCCTTAAAGGGACCACTCAACAATAAAACAAGGTGTGGGAAGTTTTCAGTTTTTATTTTGGTGGGTCCCAGGAGAAGTACTTTCAAGGCCCCTTCTCCCCTGGAACTGGCTCCCTCTCCCAAAGGAACAAGAGGGGAGAGTGGAGGGAGCATCAACCAGAGCAATGTTAATAAAAACGCCAGAGGTCGAGAGTCGGGAGAGATAGCTGCCCTTTCAATAGTTAGGGAGCAGGTACAAATGGCATATTCTGCCCTTAAACCCCTTCTGGTGACCACAAAGAAACTGCGACAATATCACAGCTTGGGTCAGGTGTAGAAGCTCCTTTAATCACATCCTACTGGAGTACCTGCAGAGGCAGTACGAGCAAAACTATATTTATTCAATGAGTTGTTGTGATCTGGAACGCGCTGCCTGAAAGGGCAGTGGAAGCAGATTCAATAGTAACTTTCAAAAGAGAACTAGATAAATATTTGAAAAGGAAATACTTGTAGGGCTATGGGGGAAAAGAGCAGGGGATAAGTGGGTAGATCTTTCAAAGAGCTGGCAAGGGCTTGATGGGCCGAATGGCCTCCTTTTGTGGTGCATCATTCTATGATTCTATCGTGCTGTTTCCCCATTCCAGTTTCTGATGTTTAATGCCTCATTCAAACTCCAACCTCCTCAATCTATGCAGCACTCTCTCATCAATGACCAGTGTTCAGCTTGAACCCTCTATCTACTGTCTCAGAGAGCTGCTAATGTACTGGCCAACTCGGGCTGGGTGGGTGACCTCCTGCCTCTTACCGCCCTGTCCAGTCAAGCAGCATTTTGCCCATTGCCCAACAATTTTATAACCAATCAAAACACAATTCCTAATGTCCCTATGATCTGCTCTCCCTGTTTTTTTTGCTGGCAGCAGTGTTCATGAGAAAAATTCTTAATTCCTGGAGACTCTGGGATAATCCTGGAGGATTGGCAACCCAATCCTAATGGAATCTGGCCAATGCTCGAGGAACAAGCAGAAGTGACTTCTCTGCAACTCCATGTTTGAACAAGAATTCCTGGGATTTGAACCTCCGTCAATGAGGAGTAATTATAAAGAATGAGTTATCCAAGTATCAGCTTACTTCAGTAGCACTCTCACCTCTGAGTCAGGAAGTTGTGGTTTCAAGCCCCACTCCAGAGACTTGAGTACTGAGGGAGTGCTGCATTGTCAGAGGTGCCGTCTCTCAGGTGTTAAATCAAGGCCCTTTCTGCCCTCTTTCGAAGGAGTACAGGGGAGTGCTCCCTGACGTCCTGCCTAAATATTTATCCCTCAACCAACATCACTGAGACAGATGATCTTGTCATTATCATATTGCTTTGTGGGATCTTGCTGTGCACAAATTGGCTGCTGCGTTTCCTGCATTACAACAGTGACTACACTTCAAAAGTACTTCATTGCCTTTAAGTGCTTTGGGATGTCCTGAATTTGTGAGCGCCGCTATAGAAATGCAAGTCTTTGTTTTTTATTGCTTTGAATGTTGTCTGCAATGCATCCCACAAACTGTACACACTACAGCTATGTAGGAGGGATATCAAAACCGTGGAAAAACAGGACAAGGCAGCTTCATCAGAAAGAGAGCAGAAATGAGAGGTGAGAGTGAGGAAGGAAGGTTTAATGCATTTTGCATTTTCTCCCTGATAAAGAGAAGGTTAAATTGGTGATATATTGGAGCTTCTCGAATTGGTGAAGGGTTTTAAGAGGGTAAACAGTGAAAGATTGTTTCCCCTGGTTGGTGAATGGGTAACAAGGGGGCGCGGACTGTGGAGTTAGCATTAGACAGTGAAAGGGGAGGTTAACAACTTCTACACCCAGAGCCTGGAATCCTTTACAAGTGGGCACTGCCTGGAATTCCATTCCAAAGGTTCGCTGGAGAGAAAGCACCAGCACAATGGGCCGAATGGCCTCCTTCTGTGCTGTGACCTTTATGGTTCTATAAACGAATGCCCCAGAATATTATTTGAAACTAGGTTGGCAATGTTAGGCTGGAGGCCATGGATTTAAACTAGTGTGAAAATGAATTGAAAGCTGCTATCAGAATGAGCCTCGTTCCTCAGTGAGTGGGAAACATTTGAGAGGTTCTGCCTGTGGGAAGGGGAGGCAGGAGTTTCGGAGAACATCAGGAAACATCTGGACCCTGGGCTGGGCAGCTGGAACACACAAGGGCTGAGTGGCCATTTCCTGGCCTAAAGTTTCCTCTCCTGTTCCACAGCCTCTCTCTGTCTCTAAATCTCAGGTCTTTAGGGATTCCCAAATGCTCCATTTTCTCGATGAACTCCACAACTGCTCTGAAGTACCAAGGAATCTTTCTCTGTTTTTTCGCTCTAGATCCGAGATTTTACATTCGGTTGCTGTGGAGATGTCTCCAGTTTCTTTTCCATTTGTCTTACTGACACCAATGAACTGGTTGCTTTTCCCCCCAACAATCCAGTAGCTTTCTGCCAGGGAATTACCAGATCGGGTGAATTCAGTTTTGCAACATGCCACAGCAGGATTTACGAACACACGGACATACGAATTAGGAGCAGGATTAGGCCACTCGGCCTTTCGAGCCTGCTCCGCCATTCAATAAGATCATGGCTGAACTAATTATTCCACATTCCCACCTACCCCCGATAACCTTTCACCCCCTTGCTTATCAAGAATCTAACTACCTTTGCCTTAAAACTATTAAAACACTCTGCTTCCACCACCTTTCAAGGAAGAGAATTCCAAAGACTCACGGCCCTCTGAGAGAAAAAAATTATCCTCATCTCTGTCTTAAATGGGCAACCCCTTATTTTGAAATAGCGACCCCTAGTTCTAGATTCTCACACAAGGGGAAACATCCTTTCCATATCCACCCTGTCAAGACCCCTCAGGATCTTATATGTTTCAATCAAGTCATCTCTTACTCTTCTAAGTTCCAGCGGATACAGGCCTAGCCTGACCAATCTTTCCTCGTAAGACAGGCCACCCATTCTAGGTATTAGTCTAGTAAACCTTCTCTGAACTGCCTCCAATGCATTTACATCCTTCCTTAAATAAGGAGACCAATACTGTACACAGTACTCTAGATGTGGTCTCACCAATGCCCTGTATAGCTGAAGCATATCCTCCCTACTTTTGTATTCAATTCCCCTCACGATAAACAATAACATTCTATGAGCTTTCCTAATTACATGCTGTACCTGCATACTAACCTTTTATGATTCATGCATTAGGACACCCAGATCCCTCTGCATCTCAGAGCACTGCAATCTCTCACCATTTAGATAATATGCTTCTTTTTTATTCTTCCTGCCAAAGTTCCCACATTATACTCCATTTGCCAGATCTTTGCCCACTCACTTAACCTATCTATATCCATTTGTAACCCCCTAATGGCCTCTTCACAACTTACTTTCCTACCTATCTTTGTGTCATCAGCAAATTTAGCAACCATACCTTCAGTCCCTTCATCTAAATCATTTATATAAATTGTAAAAAGTTGAGGACCCAGCACTGATCCCTGTGGCATACCACTCATTACATCTTGCCAACCAGAAAATTACCCATTTATGCCTACTCTCTGTTTCCTGTTAGCTAGCCAATCTTCTATCCAGGCCAATATGTTACCCCCTACACCATGAGCTTTTATTTTTTGCAATAACCTTTGATGTGGCACCTTATCAAATGTCTTCTTGAAATCTGAGTACAATACATCCACTGGTTCCCCTTTATCCACAGCACATGTAACTCCCTCAAAGAACTCCAGTAAATTGGTTAAACATGATTTCCCTTTCACAAAACCATGTTGACTCTGCCTGATTACCTTGAATTTTTCTAAATGCCCTGCTGTAACATCTCTAATAATAGCTTCGAACATTTTCCCTTTGACAGATGTTACGCTAACTGGCCTGTAGTTTCCTGCTTTCTGTCTCACTCCCTTTTTGAATAAAGGAGTTACATTTACTATTTTCCAATCTAATGGAACCTTCCCTGAATCTAGGAAATTTTGGAAAATTAAAACTAACGTATCAACTATCTCACTAGCCACTTCCTTTAACAACCTAGGATGAAGTCCATCAGGACCCGGGGACTTGTCAGCCCGCAGCTCTAACAATTTGTTCTGTACCACTTCCCTGGTGATTGTAATTTTCTTGAGTTCCTCCCTCCCTTCCATTTCCTGACTTACAGCTAATACTGGGATGTTACTTGTATCCTCAATAGTGAAGACCGATGCAAAATATCTGTTCAATTCATCTGCCATCTCCTTATTATCCATTATTAATTCCCCAGACTCACTTTCTATAGAACCAACAGTCACTTTGTTAACTCTTTTCATTTTTAAATTTCTATAGAAACTCTTACTATCTGTCTATATATTTCTGTTAGGTTTCTCTCGTACTCTAATTTTACCTTCCTTATCAATCTTTTAGTCATTCTTTGCTGTTTTTAATATTCTGTCCAATCTTCTGACCTGCCTCCCTTAGTCTTTGTGCAGCCTCTGAATCTCAGAACCTTCCAAACCCATTTTCCCATTGGTTTACCAAGCCTCTCACAAGTGTTCTCGGGTGCTTTGACGACAATGAATCACTGATAAAGTGTAGTCACTGTTGTCATTGGAAGCAAAATGTGGCAGACAAATCACGCACAGCAAGATTATACGCAGAGTTTACACTGCTGGTGCTCCCTCCCAAACCAGGAATTTTGGACAGGACACCAAGGAGACCTTCCCTGCAATTCATCAAAATAGTCAGATCTATTAAATCCATCCGAGAAGGCAGTAGGGCCCTCGGTTTAACCTCTCACCTGAAAGACGGCATCTCTAACAGTGCAGCACTCCCTCAGTGCATTGGGAATGTCAACCTAGATTATGTGTTTGGACTCTTGACCCTCTGCCTCAGAGGTGAGAGTGTTACCCACTCAGCCATGGCTGACACCAGCAAATAGCTGCTATAATGGAATGGCCCACAATTCAAATGATGCAACACAGAGAAATGGAGGCGCAGGCCTACTGGATTTGCTGATATCTCAGTGAGTGCTGATCGCTGGTGGGTTCCTGTGGTATATGCACTGCTGCAGCCCTTTAATTGCTAAACCCGCCCCGCCCCTTGCAACGCTAGTTGCCATGATCGCATGGATTCTCTTAGCGCCCAGTATTGCCATGGTGTTAGTAACAAGAAATGCATGGAAGGAAGGAAGGAGTGTAGGTCCAGGAGTTGACCATTCAGCCCCTCAACGCTGTTCCGCCATTCAATTTAGATCGTAGCTGATCTGTATCTTAACTCGATCCACCTGCCTTGGTTATCCATGGAATGTTGTTGTCTCACCATTGATATATAGTCTGATACCCTCGCATGCCACTTCTTGCGAGAGATCCAGGAAGTGAAGGCGGGCACCGAGGAACTGGTGAGATGGATCTTGGTCCTGTTCTCCCACCCTGACCCCAAAAAACACCCACTGTTCCCCAACATCTGGCTCTGTAAATTCTAGCTGCAGTTAATGATCGCGAAACGGAGTTCAACAGAATAAGTTTATGGAAAACTCTTGTCTGGATTCAGGCAGGAGATTCCATCCACTCAGCTAAGATCAATTAAAGGTGATGATTAGAACCAATAGCTCATGGAGTGTTTGGGATCCAGATAAATCCATTGGCCCCAACAAGTCCATCAACGTGTTGATTGATCACCACCTCAGCCACCCACCTTCTCAACTTATCTTTCGATGCCTTCTCTCTCTGGAAACTCACCCATTAACCTCAGTAATGTATTATATAACTTAATTTCCCTTTGGACAGAAATCACAGAATCCTTACAGTGCAAAGGAGGCCATTCGGCCCATCGTGTTCGCACTGGCTCTCTGAAAGAGCAATTCCCTCAGCTCCATTTCCCCCACCTTCTCCCCGTAGCCCTGCCCATTCTTCCTTTTCATACAACTGTCTCATTCCCTTTTGAATGCTTCAATTGAATCTGCCTCCACCACGTTCTCAGGCAGGACATTCCAGACCTTAACCACTCGCTGCGTGAAAAAGTATTTCCTCAGGTCACTTTTGCTTCTCTTACCAAATACTTTAAATCTGTGCCCTCTCGTTCTCGACCCTTTCATGAGTGGGAATAGTTTCTCTCTATCTACTCTGTCCAGACCCCTCATGATTTTGAATACCTCTATCAAATCACATCTCGGCCTTCTCTTCTCCAAGGAAAACAGTCCTAACTTCTCCAATCTATCTTCATAACTGAAATTCCTCATCCTTGGAACCATTCTCTTGAATCTTTTCTGTACTCTCTCTAATGCCCTCAGGTCTTTCCTCAAGTGCGGCATCCAGAACTGGACACAAAACTTCAGCTGAAGCCGAACTAATGTCTTATATATAAGTTCAACATAACTTAGTTGCTCTTGTACTCTATGTCCCTCTTAATAAAGCCCAGGATACTGTATGCTTTATTAACCACTGTCTCAAGCTGTCCTGCCACCTTCAATGAATTATGCACATAGACACCCAGGTCCCTCTGCTCTTGCACCCCCTTTAGAATTGTGCCCTTTATTCTATATTTTATCTCCATGTTCTTCCCACCAAAATTAATCACTTCACATTTCTCTGCATTGAACTTCACCTGCCACCTGTCTGTCCATTCCACAAACTTCTCTATGTCATTTTGAAGTTCTACACTATCCTCCTCACAGTTCACAATGCTTCCAAGTTTTGTATCAAACTTTGAAATTGTGCCCTGTACACCAAGGTCCAGGTCATTAATATATATCAGGAAAAGCAAGGGTCCCAACACTGATCCCTGGGAAACTCCACTACAAACCTTCCTCCTGCCCGGAAAACATCCATTAACAACCACTCTCTGTTTCCTGTCACTCAGCCAATGTTTCCTGTTTGACCTCCCTTTATTGCTAACATCTTCAATCCCCTTTCCTCATTGTGAAGACTTCAACGAGGTCACTACAAATTCTTCTCTTTTCCAAAGAGGATGAGCCGAGCCTTTTTAACGTTTCCTCTAAATTTCTTAAGATTTCGATCTCAGGATGTGGGTGTCGTTGACAAGGCCAGCATTTATTACCCACCTTGCATTTCCCTTGTGAAAGCTGTGGTCGGACTTCTTCTCGAACCTCTCGGCGGCGGTTTGATATAACTGAGTGGTTTGCTGGGTCACTTCAGAGGGCAGTTAAGGGTCAATCACATTGGTGTGAGGACTGGAGTCACATATAACTCAAACAGGTAAGAATGGTGGGCTTCTTCTACACTCTCCCATCTAGGACACTAGTGAATCAGTTGGAGTTTTAATGATAATTGTTAGTTTTGTGGTCATTTTAGTGACATTAATATTTTATTTCTGATGAAAGGTCATCGACTGAAATGTTAACTCCCTTTCTCTCTCCTCAGATGCTGCCAGACCTGCTGAGTATTTCCAATATTTTCTGTTTTTATTCCAGTTTTTTATTTCATGATTTTTTAAAAAACTGAATTCAAATTCTCAAACTGCCCATGCTGGGATTCGAACTCACACCTCTGGGTAACTAGTCCAATAATATCAGCACTACACCATTGCACCTCAAAATCCTGATACCTGGAATCATCCCCTCTCAAGCTCAGTAAATCCTCTGGATGATCAGCTGCCTACAGCGTACACAATGGGCCCACTTGAGTTCTCGATCGCGACAATACAGTGATAATATTATCTCCTATTCAGTTACCATTAATGGCTGTGCATCGTGACATCACTATCCCCAGCCACATTAGAGACGATGGCAGATTCCTCTACCAGTCATGCCTGAAAACTGCATTTATTGGGAGACCCTCTGCAGTTTTGGCCGTGAGTTCTGTCTGCTGTAGTTTGTAGAGACTCTTTTTAAACAGACTGTGCAGACTATTTGCTGTAGTTCATTGAGACCCATTTTAAATAGACTCTGTAGACTGTTTGCTGTAGTGCGCTTGATAAAGAGACTCTGTAGACTTTGTTGGCTGTGAATCCTGCTGTAAGACCCACCCCGCCTCCAACTCATTGGCTAACGCAGTGGTGTCAATAGACCCTCTGCCCATTGATAGCGCCAGGGGTATTAATGACACCGGGGAAAATCCACAGAAGAATGTATTGAGCGAATTCAGAGAAGAGAAAACACAATCGATCATGATTTTACACAAAGGTTTCACAAGAAGAAGGTGGATAGAAGATTTCACTTGCATTCACTGAGTGAGGGGACCAGCCTAGGCCGACAGCAAGGTAAGATTTTCAGGAAACGCTGCTTTAGTGTTTTTGTGCTGTGATGTGGTTGCTTGCCTGAAAGTCATCAAAAAATAACAAGAAAATTAACAAAAAAAATAGGAAAAAGAATATTAATCCCCCTGATTCTTTTGCAAAAGCAGAAATTTCAACGTTTTTGCGATATTTTATTCACTGAATATTAGGAAAGCTTGTCCGCTGGCTTTTAAAATGTCCTGGGATTCATTTTAGGGGAAAGAGCCAAATACCAGGACTAACTTTCCAACCAATGTAGTGTTTATTTATTGATTGGTACCAGTGCACATCCTGTGGCATTACTCATATCCATTTTCTGTTCTGGGAGGAGCTTGTGATGTTTGGCTGCTAATCCAGGACTTTCCCTTTAAGATCGCTCCTCTGATTGGGCAAATTCAGCAACAGGTTGTGCACCATTTTGGCCAGTTGGAAGCTGATTGTAATTGGCGGTAAATTTAAAGCTGCAGATCAATGGACAAGTTTATCTTCCCCTTTTGCTCCAGGGTGTTTTGTATCTGTGTGTGGCACTTGGGTTGGATATTAACTCGGAGGCAGGAAGGCAGCGGGCAGTCCTGGCTTCAGCTTGGGAAACCCGAAAGAAGGGGCTTTCCACAGGTCCTGCAGACTGTGATTGGTAGCATTATTCAGCATCTGTTTCCCGGCAGCTGCCAGATTAAGGGCTGTCGGGTGGGTAGACCTTCAGCACCTAGCCTCAGCGAGGAGCAGGGAAGAGGGAGGGAGGGAGGGATTGCAAAGGCTGGGGGGAAACCATAAGGGTCGGGGGAAGATTGGAAGGAGTGAGGGGGACTGAAGGGTTGGGGGGAGATTGGAAGCATCAGAAAGAGATCAGGATGGCTGGGTTTAGATCAGTAAGTCGCTAGTGGAAGAGATCAGAGGGGTTGGGGTGGGGTGTCCGATAGCAAAGGTTGGGTGAAGCAGGAAGACTGGATTCAGCAGTCCTCCTTGCCTCCCATTAGCTGTCAGCTTTCCCCAGGCTCGGGAGTGGGCGAATTGGGCTCAGGATTCAGATTTGTAACATTTTTATAACACACCCGACCCAAACCCACCCAATTATTGGGGTGAAAATCCAACCTGGAGGCTGACGGACATGAATACCTTTATATATATATATATATCTGAATAAGAAAAATTGGGTGTCTAATCCCTTTACCTAGCAGCTGCAGATGGGAAGAAGAGTGAGCGATCCTTTCCCCAGCTTGGGGCAGTTGTTTGACTCATGGGTTTGGAAGGTCCTGTTGAAGAAGCCTTGGTGAGTTGCTGTAGTGCATCTTGTAGATGGTACACACTGCTGCCACTGTGCGTCGGTGGTGGAGGGAGTGAATGTTTGTAGATGGGGTGTCAATCAAGTGGGTTGCTTTGTCCTGGATGGTGTTGAGCTTCTCGAGTGTTGTTGGAGCTGCACTCATCCAGGCAAGTGGCGAGTATTCCATCACACTCCTGACTTGTAGACAGGTTTTGGGGAGTCAGGAGGTGAGTTCTCACCACAGAATTCCCAGCCTCTGATCTGCTCTTGTAGCCACAGTGTTTATATGGCTGGTCAATTTTAGAGTCAATCAGATAGTATAAGACAGATTGGGGAATCCACATTAGTGAACCAGCTCAGTAATGATCACAGTTACCGAACTCAATTTCCCAATTTGCCTTGATGGGATTTGAACTCACAACCTGTGGCTCTATATTCTGGTACCATCACTGCTACATATCCCAGAGACACACAATGAAGTTGGTCGCCCTATTTGTGCTGGGTGGCCAGAGTGATTAGTTTGTTCCCATTGCAGTTTTGAGAAAAAGGGAATGGAGATCTTTGTTGTGAGGACTGATACGATTCTCACCAATCAAAGCCCATCGAAGTGCAAAATACCCAAGAGTATTTGAAAGCCAGTGGACCTCGACATCCAACAACTAAAGGAACATTCAACACAGCTTGTCTTTAAAGAGACAAATCCCCGTTACCGGTCGTTTCTGTTTTGTTTTATTACATTTTAGTTATTCTGATTTCTTCTCCGTAACTCTTCCGCCATCTTACTCCCTTCTTCCCCCTCCTCAAGGTGCTGATTCCTTGCTGGGATAGGGTTACTGAGTGGATGGGGTGTGGGGATGGTGGGGGGGGGGGGGGCACTGTCCTCCAGTAATCCAATCACATGGCTGTTCTTTACACGTCAGCCTAGGTTGTGAGTGTCAGTGGGGCTATTCAACAGCAAAGGGCGTCACATCCTGGCCCTTGCCCAATGTTTGCCTCCAGCCATTTTCCAACAAGGCAGGGCATGGGGAGTTGAGGGAGTAGCTGTCTTGTGAGAACTTTTGGCTGAACTCACTCCTCTTAATCTAAGGAGGCTGAGGATAATAACAGAGATCAGGACGGATTGAGAATCCATTCTGAGATCTTCCTATGCTGCATAGTTCCATCACGCCCTGTTTTAATCTGCTGAGCCACTGGACGATCTTGCTGCATGTGTAATTGCTATTGTATTGCATGCTCCGTTTTCATTTATCAGTTCAAATGTTGCCCCCAAATCTGTCCACAGACTCCCTCCTCCAAGAGGCGACTGAGGGAACCGATGGCTCTGTTTGCCTTTTCACTGTCCATTACAGCACCAAACCGAGACCACCCAGACACTCTTTTGGAAATCGGAGCAGCTGTGTATTGGAATTACTGCACAAAACAGCATACAAACTGCATTCTTTTGTAGCTCCTCTTACAGGTTCTAAGTACAGGGGAGCAGCTTATTCTTAGGACTCATTGTGTCGTCTTAGGAACACAACAATGTAGCAACAGGAGGTGGCCATTCAGCCCCTCTAGCCTGTTCTGGCATTCAGTTAGATCAGGGACGATCCATTTCTGAACTCCATCCACCCACTGTGGTTCTGTAGCTGTTAGTAACCTGACCTAACGAAGATCTATCAATCTGAGTTTGATAATTTTCAATTGACCCCCAGCGTCAATAGCTTAATTGGGGAGTGATCTCCAGATTTCAACCACCATTTGCATGGACAGGAAGCTTTACTCTGTATCTAACCCCGTATTTGTTTTTTTTTTGCAGAAGGAGCTTTACTCTGCATCTAACCCCGTTTTTGTTTTTTTTTTGTAGAGGGCGCTTTATTCTGTATCAAACCACATTTTTGTTTTTTTTTGTAAAGGTATCTTTACTCTGTACTGAACCCAGTTTTTGCTTTTTTGGCAGAGCGATCTTTACTCTGTATCTAACCCCGTTTTTGTTTTTTTTTGTAGAAGGAGCTTTACTCTGTATCTAACCCCGCTTTTGTTTTTTTTTGTAGAAGGAGCTTTACTCTGTATCTAACCCCGTTTTTGTTTTTTTTTGTAGAAGGAGCTTTACTCGGGAACTCACCCCGTTTTTGTTTATTTTTTGTAGAAGGAGCTTTACTCTGTATCTAACCCCATTTTTGTTTTTTTTTGTAGAAGGAGCTTTACTCTGTATCTAACCCCATTTTTGTTTTTTTTTGCAGAGGACGCTTTATTCTGTATCTAACCACGTTTTTGGTTTTTTTAGTAGAAGGAGCTTTACTCGGGAACTCACCCCGTTTTTGTTTTTTTTTTGTAGAAGGAGCTTTACTCTGTATCTAACCCCATTTTTGTTTTTTTTTGTAGAAGGAGCTTTACTCGGGTACTCACCCCGTTTTTGTTTTTTTTTTGTGGAAGGAGCTTTACTCTGTATCTAACCCCATTTTTGTTTTTTTTTGTAGAAGGAGCTTTACTCTGTATCTAACCCCATTTTTGTTTTTTTTTGCAGAGGGCGCTTTATTCTGTATCTAACCACGTTTTTGTTTTTTTTTGCAAAGGTATCTTTACTCTGTATTGAACCCAGTTTTTGCTTTTTTTGCAGAGCGATCTTTATTCTGTATCTAACCCCGTTTTTGTTTTTTTTTTGTAGAAGGAGCTTTACTCGGTATCTAACCCTGTTTTTGTTTTTTTTTGTAGAAGGAGCTTTACTCTGTATCTAACCCCGTTTTTGTTTTTCTTTTGTAGAAGGAGCTTTACTCTGTATCTAACCCCGTTTTTGTTTTTTTTTTGTAGAAGGAGCTGTACTCTGTATCTAACCCCGTTTTTGTTTTTTTTTTGTAGAAGGAGCTTTACTCTGTATCTAACCCCGTTTTTGTTTTTTTTTTGTAGAAGGAGCTTTACTCTGTATCTAACCCCGTTTTTGTTTTTTTTTGTAGAAGGAGCTGTACTCTGTATCTAACCCCGTTTTTGTTTTTTTTTTGTAGAAGGAGCTTTACTCTGTACCTAACCCCGTTTTTGTTTTTTTTTTGTAAAGGGATCTTTACTCTTTATCGAACCCCGTTTTTGTTTTTTTTTGTAAAGGTATCTTTACTCTGTATCTAACCCAGTTTTTTTGTAGAAGGAGCTTTACTCGGCATCTAACTCCGTTCTTGTTTTCTATTGTAGAAGGAGCTTTACTCTGTATCTAACCCCGTTTTTGTTTTTTTTTGCCGAAGGGGCTTTACTCTGTATCTAACCCCGTATTTGTTTTTTTTTTGTAGAAGGAGCTTTACTCTGTATCTAACCCCGTTTTTGTTTTTTTTTTGTAGAAGGAGGTTTACTCTGTATCTAACCCCGTTTTTGTTTTTTTTTGTAGAAGGAGCTTTACTCTGTATCTAACCCCGTTTTTGTTTCTTTTTTTGTAGAGGGCGCTTTATTCTGTACCTAACCCCGTTTTTGTTTTTTTTTGTAGAAGGAGCTTTACTCTGTATCTAACCCGGTTTTTGTTTTTTTTTGTAGAAGGTGCTTTACTCTGTATCTAACCCCGTTTTATTTTTTGTAGAAGGAGGTTTACTCTGTATCTAACCCCGTTTTTGTTTTTTTTTGTAGAAGGAGCTTTACTCTGTATCTAACCCCGTTTTTTTTTGTAGAAGGAGCTTTACTCTGTATCTAACCCCGTTTCTGTTTTTTTTTGTAGAGGGTGCTTTATTCTGTATCTAACCCCGTTTTTTTTTGTAGAAGGAGCTTTACTCTGTATCTAACCCCGTTTTTGTTTTTTTTTTGTAAAGGGATCTTTACTCTTTATCGAACCCGTTTTTGTTTTTTTTTGGAAAGGTATCTTTACTCTGTATCTAACCCAGTTTTTTTTTGTAGAAGGAGCTTTACTCTGTATCTAACCCCGTTTTTGTTTTCTTTTGTAGAAGGAGCTATACTCTGTATCGAACCCCGTTTTTGTTTTTTTTTGTAGAAGGAGCTTTACTCTGTATCTAACCCCGTTTTTGTTTTTTTTTGCAGCAGGAGCTTTAGTCTGTATCTAACCCCGTTTTTGTTTTTTTTTGTAGAAGGAGCTTTACTCTGTATCTAACCCCGTTTTTGTTTTTTTTTGTAGAAGAAGCTTTACTCTGTATCTAACCCCGTTTTTGTTTTTTTTTTGTAAAGGGATCTTTACTCTGTATCTAACCCCGTATTTGTTTTTTTTTGTAGAAGGAGCTTTACTCTGTATCTAACCCCGTTTTTGTTTTCTTTTGTAGAAGGAGCTATACTCTGTATCTAACCCCGTTTTTGTTTTTTTTTGTAGAAGGAGCTTTACTCTGTATCTAACCCCGTTTTTGTTTTTTTTTGTAGAAGGAGCTTTACTCTGTATCTAACCCCGTATTTGTTTTTTTTTGTAGAAGGAGCTTTACTCTGTATCTAACCCCGTTTTTGTTTTTTTTTGTAGAAGGAGCTTTACTCTGTATCTAACCCCGTTTTTGTTTTTTTTTAGTAGAAGAAGCTTTACTCTGTATCTAACCCCGTTTTTGTTTTTTTTTTTGTAGAGGGCGCTTTATTCTGTATCTAACCCCGTTCTTGTTTTTTTTTGTAGAAGGAGCTTTACTCTGTATCTAACCCAGTTTTTGTTTTATTTGGCAGAGGGATCATTACTCTGTATCTAACCCCGTTTTTTTTTTGTAGAAGTAGCTTTACTCTGTATCTAACCCCGTTTTTTTTTGTAGAAGGAGCTTTACTCTGTATCTAACCCCGTTTTTGTTTTTTTTTGTAGAAGGAGCTTTACTCTGTATCTATCCCCGTTTTTGGTTTTTTTTGTAGAAGGAGCTTTACTCTGTATCTAACCCCGTTTTTGTTTTTTTTTGTAGAAGGAGCTTTACTCTGAATCTAACCCCGTTTTTGTTTTTTTTTGTAGAAGGAGCTTTACTCTGTATCTATCCCCGTTTTTTTTTTTTTTGAAGAAGTAGCTTTACTCTGTATCTAACCCCGTTTTTGTTTTTTTTTTGTAGAAGGAGCTTTACTCTGTATCTAACCCCGTTTTTGTTTATTTTTGTAGAAGGAGCTTTACTCGGCATCTAACTCCGTTCTTGCTTTCTATTGTAGAAGGAGCTTTACTCTGTATCTAACCCCGTTTTTGTTTTTTTTTGCCGAAGGGGCTTTACTCTGTATCTAACCCCGTATTTGTTTTTTTTTTGTAGAAGGAGCTTTACTCTGTATCTAACCCCGTTTTTGTTTTTTTTTTGTAGAAGGAGGTTTACTCTGTATCTAACCCCGTTTTTGTTTTTTTTTGTAGAAGGAGCTTTACTCTGTATCTAACCCCGTTTTTGTTTCTTTTTTTGTAGAGGGCGCTTTATTCTGTACCTAACCCCGTTTTTGTTTTTTTTTGTAGAAGGAGCTTTACTCTGTATCTAACCCGGTTTTTGTTTTTTTTTGTAGAAGGTGCTTTACTCTGTATCTAACCCCGTTTTTTTTTTTTTTTGTAGAAGAAGCTTTACTCTGTATCTAACCCCGTTTTTGTTTTTTTTTTGTAAAGGGTTCTTTACTCTGTATCTAACCCCGTATTTGTTTTTTTTTGTAGAAGGAGCTTTACTCTGTATCTAACCCCGTTTTTGTTTTCTTTTGTAGAAGGAGCTATACTCTGTATCTAACCTCGTTTTTGTTTTTTTTTGTAGAAGGAGCTTTACTCTGTATCTAACCCCGTTTTTGTTTTTTTTTGTAGAAGAAGCTTTACTCTGTATCTAACCCCGTTTTTGTTTTTTTTTTGTAAAGGGATCTTTACTCTGTATCTAACCCCGTATTTGTTTTTTTTTGTAGAAGGAGCTTTACTCTGTATCTAACCCCGTTTTTGTTTTTTTTTGTAGAAGGAGCTTTACTCTGTATCTAACCCCGTTTTTGTTTTTTTTTAGTAGAAGAAGCTTTACTCTGTATCTAACCCCGTTTTTGTTTTTTTTTTGTAGAGGGCGCTTTATTCTGTATCTAACCCCGTTTTTGTTTTTTTTTGTAGAAGGAGCTTTACTCTGTATCTAACCCAGTTTTTGTTTTATTTGGCAGAGGGATCATTACTCTGTATCAAACCACGTTTTTTTTTTGTAGAAGTAGCTTTACTCTGTATCTAACCCCGTTTTTTTTTTGTAGAAGGAGCTTTACTCTGTATCTAACCCCGTTTTTGTTTTTTTTTGTAGAAGGAGCTTTACTCTGTATCTATCCCCGTTTTTGGTTTTTTTTGTAGAAGGAGCTTTACTCTGTATCTAACCCCGTTTTTGTTTTTTTTTGTAGAAGGAGCTTTACTCTGAATCTAACCCCGTTTTTGTTTTTTTTTGTAGAAGGAGCTTTACTCTGTATCTATCCCCGTTTTTGGTTTTTTTTGTAGAAGCAGCTTAACTCTGTATCTAACCCCGTTTTTGTTTTTTTTTGTAGAAGGAGCTTTACTCTGTATCTAACCCCGTATTTGTTTTTTTTTGTAGAAGGAGCTTTACTCTGTAGCTAACCCCGTTTTTGTTTTTTTTTGTAGAAGGAGCTTTACTCTGTATCTAACCCCGTTTTTGTTTTTTTTTAGTAGAAGAAGCTTTACTCTGCATCTAACCCCGTTTTTGTTTTTTTTTTGTAGAGGGCGCTTTATTCTGTATCTAACCCCGTTTTTGTTTTTTTTTGTAGAAGGAGCTTTACTCTGTATCTAACCCAGTTTTTGTTTTATTTGGCAGAGGGATCATTACTCTGTATCTAACCCCGTTTTTTTTTTGTAGAAGTAGCTTTACTCTGTATCTAACCCCGTTTTTTTTTGTCGAAGGAGCTTTACTCTGTATCTAACCCCTTTTTTGTTTTTTTTTGTAGAAGGAGCTTTACTCTGTATCTATCCCCGTTTTTGTTTTTTTTTGTAGAAGGAGCTTTACTCTGTATCTAACCCCGTTTTTGTTTTTTTTTGTAGAAGGAGCTTTACTCTGAATCTAACCCCGTTTTTGTTTTTTTTTGTAGAAGGAGCTTTACTCTGTATCTATCCCCGTTTTTTTTTTTTGAAGAAGTAGCTTTACTCTGTATCTAACCCCGTTTTTGTTTTTTTTTTGTAGAAGGAGCTTTACTCTGTATCTAACCCCGTTTTTGTTTATTTTTGTAGAAGGAGCTTTACTCGGCATCTAACTCCGTTCTTGTTTTCTATTGATGAAGGAGCTTTACTCTGTATCTAACCCCGTTTTTGTTTTTTTTTGCCGAAGGGGCTTTACTCTGTATCTAACCCCGTATTTGTTTTTTTTTTGTAGAAGGAGCTTTACTCTGTATCTAACCCCGTTTTTGTTTTTTTTTTGTAGAAGGAGGTTTACTCTGTATCTAACCCCGTTTTTGTTTTTTTTTGTAGAAGGAGCTTTACTCTGTATCTAACCCCGTTTTTGTTTCTTTTTTTGTAGAGGGCGCTTTATTCTGTACCTAACCCCGTTTTTGTTTTTTTTTGTAGAAGGAGCTTTACTCTGTATCTAACCCGGTTTTTGTTTTTTTTTGTAGAAGGTGCTTTACTCTGTATCTAACCCCGTTTTATTTTTTGTAGAAGGAGGTTTACTCTGTATCTAACCCCGTTTTTGTTTTTTTTTGTAGAAGGAGCTTTACTCTGTATCTAACCCCGTTTTTTTTTGTAGAAGGAGCTTTACTCTGTATCTAACCCAGTTTTTGTTTTATTTGGCAGAGGGATCATTACTCTGTATCTAACCCCGTTTTTTTTTTGTAGAAGTAGCTTTACTCTGTATCTAACCCCGTTTTTTTTTTGTAGAAGGAGCTTTACTCTGTATCTAACCCCGTTTTTGTTTTTTTTTGTAGAAGGAGCTTTACTCTGTATCTATCCCCGTTTTTGTTTTTTTTTGTAGAAGGAGCTTTACTCTGTATCTAACCCCGTTTTTGTTTTTTTTTGTAGAAGGAGCTTTACTCTGAATCTAACCCCGTTTTTGTTTTTTTTTGTAGAAGGAGCTTTACTCTGTATCTATCCCCGTTTTTGTTTTTTTTTGAAGAAGTAGCTTTACTCTGTATCTAACCCCGTTTTTGTTTTTTTTTTGTAGAAGGAGCTTTACTCTGTATCTAACCCCGTTTTTGTTTATTTTTGTAGAAGGAGCTTTACTCTGTATCTATCCCCGTTTTTGGTTTTTTTTGTAGAAGCAGCTTAACTCTGTATCTAACCCCGTTTTTGTTTTTTTTTGTAGAAGGAGCTTTACTCTGTATCTAACCCAGTTTTTGTTTTTTTTTTGTAGAAGGAGCTTTACTCTGTATCTAACCCCGTTTTTGTTTTTTTTTGTAGAAGGAGCTTTACTCTGTATCTAACCCCGTTTTTGTTTTTTTTTGTAAAGGGATGTTTACTCTGTATCGAACCCCGTTTTTGTTTTTTTTTGCAGAGGGATCTTTATTCTGTATCTAACCCCGTTTTTGTTTTTTTTTGTCGAAGGAGCTTTACTCTGTATCTATCCCCGTTTTTGGTTTTTTTTGCAGAAGGAGCTTTACTCTGTATCTAACCCCGTTTTTGTTTTTTTTTTGTAGAGGGCGCTTTATTCTGTATCTAACCCCGTTTTTGTTTTTTTTTGTCGAAGGAGCTTTACTCTGTATCTAACCCCGTTTTTGTTTTTTTTTGTCGAAGGAGCTTTACTCTGTATCTATCCCCGTTTTTGGTTTTTTTTGTAGAAGGAGCTTTACTCTGTATCTAACCCCGTTTTTGATTTTTTTTCGTAGAAGAAGCTTTACTCTGTATCTAACCCCGTTTTTGTTTTTTTTTGTAAAGGGATGTTTACTCTGTATCGAACCCCGTTTTTGTTTTTTTTTGTAGAAGGAGCTTTACTCTGTATCTAACCCCGTTTTTGTTTTTTTTTGTAGAGGGATCTTTACTCTGTATCTAACCCCGTTTTTGCTTTTTTTTGTAGAAGGAGCTTTACTCTGTATCTATCCCCGTTTTTGTTTTTTTTTGTAGAAGGAGCTTTACTCTGTATCTAACCCCGTTTTTGTTTTTTTTTGTAGAAGGAGCTTTACTCTGTATCTAACCCCGTATTTGTTTTTTTTTGTAGAAGGAGCTTTACTCTGTATCTAACCCCGTTTTTGTTTTTTTTTGTAGAAGGAGCTTTACTCTGTATCTAACCCCGTTTTTGTTTTTTTTTAGTAGAAGAAGCTTTACTCTGTATCTAACCCCGTTTTTGTTTTTTTTTTGTAGAGGGCGCTTTATTCTGTATCTAACCCCGTTTTTGTTTTTTTTTGTAGAAGGAGCTTTACTCTGTATCTAACCCAGTTTTTGTTTTATTTGGCAGAGGGATCATTACTCTGTATCTAACCCCGTTTTTTTTTTGTAGAAGTAGCTTTATTCTGTATCTAACCCCGTTTTTTTTTTGTAGAAGGAGCTTTACTCTGTATCTAACCCCGTTTTTTTTTTTGTAGAAGGAGCTTTACTCTGTATCTATCCCCGTTTTTGGTTTTTTTTGTAGAAGGAGCTTTACTCTGTATCTAACCCCGTTTTTGTTTTTTTTTGTAGAAGGAGCTTTACTCTGAATCTAACCCCGTTTTTGTTTTTTTTGTAGAAGGAGCTTTACTCTGTATCTATCCCCGTTTTTGTTTTTTTTTGAAGAAGTAGCTTTACTCTGTATCTAACCCCGTTTTTGTTTTTTTTTTGTAGAAGGAGCTTTACTCTGTATCTAACCCCGTTTTTGTTTATTTTTGTAGAAGGAGCTTTACTCTGTATCTATCCCCGTTTTTGGTTTTTTTTGTAGAAGCAGCTTAACTCTGTATCTAACCCCGTTTTTGTTTTTTTTTGTAGAAGGAGCTTTACTCTGTATCTAACCCAGTTTTTGTTTTTTTTTTGTAGAAGGAGCTTTACTCTGTATCTAACCCCGTTTTTGTTTTTTTTTGTAGAAGGAGCTTTACTCTGTATCTAACCCCGTTTTTGTTTTTTTTTGTAAAGGGATGTTTACTCTGTATCGAACCCCGTTTTTGTTTTTTTTTGCAGAGGGATCTTTATTCTGTATCTAACCCCGTTTTTGTTTTTTTTTGTCGAAGGAGCTTTACTCTGTATCTATCCCCGTTTTTGGTTTTTTTTGCAGAAGGAGCTTTACTCTGTATCTAACCCCGTTTTTGTTTTTTTTTTGTAGAGGGCGCTTTATTCTGTATCTAACCCCGTTTTTGTTTTTTTTTGTCGAAGGAGCTTTACTCTGTATCTAACCCCGTTTTTGTTTTTTTTTGTCGAAGGAGCTTTACTCTGTATCTATCCCCGTTTTTGGTTTTTTTTGTAGAAGGAGCTTTACTCTGTATCTAACCCCGTTTTTGATTTTTTTTCGTAGAAGAAGCTTTACTCTGTATCTAACCCCGTTTTTGTTTTTTTTTGTAAAGGGATGTTTACTCTGTATCGAACCCCGTTTTTGTTTTTTTTTGTAGAAGGAGCTTTACTCTGTATCTAACCCCGTTTTTGTTTTTTTTTGTAGAGGGATCTTTACTCTGTATCTAACCCCGTTTTTGCTTTTTTTTGTAGAAGGAGCTTTACTCTGTATCTATCCCCGTTTTTGTTTTTTTTTGTAGAAGGAGCTTTACTCTGTATCTAACCCCGTTTTTGTTTTTTTTTGTAGAAGGAGCTTTACTCTGTATCTAACCCCGTATTTGTTTTTTTTTGTAGAAGGAGCTTTACTCTGTATCTAACCCCGTTTTTGTTTTTTTTTGTAGAAGGAGCTTTACTCTGTATCTAACCCCGTTTTTGTTTTTTTTTAGTAGAAGAAGCTTTACTCTGTATCTAACCCCGTTTTTGTTTTTTTTTTGTAGAGGGCGCTTTATTCTGTATCTAACCCCGTTTTTGTTTTTTTTTGTAGAAGGAGCTTTACTCTGTATCTAACCCAGTTTTTGTTTTATTTGGCAGAGGGATCATTACTCTGTATCTAATCCCGTTTTTTTTTTGTAGAAGTAGCTTTACTCTGTATCTAACCCCGTTTTTTTTTTGTAGAAGGAGCTTTACTCTGTATCTAACCCCGTTTTTGTTTTTTTTTGTAGAAGGAGCTTTACTCTGTATCTATCCCCGTTTTTGGTTTTTTTTGTAGAAGGAGCTTTACTCTGTATCTAACCCCGTTTTTGTTTTTTTTTGTAGAAGGAGCTTTACTCTGTATCTAACCCCGTTTTTGTTCTTTTTTGCAGAGGGATCTTTATTCTGTATCTAACCCCGTTTTTGTTTTTTTTTGTCGAAGGAGCTTTACTCTGTATCTATCCCCGTTTTTGGTTTTTTTTGCAGAAGGAGCTTTACTCTGTATCTAACCCCGTTTTTGTTTTTTTTTTGTAGAGGGCGCTTTATTCTGTATCTAACCCCGTTTTTGTTTTTTTTTGTCGAAGGAGCTTTACTCTGTATCTAACCCCGTTTTTGTTTTTTTTTGTCGAAGGAGCTTTACTCTGTATCTATCCCCGTTTTTGGTTTTTTTTGTAGAAGGAGCTTTACTCTGTATCTAACCCCGTTTTTGATTTTTTTTCGTAGAAGAAGCTTTACTCTGTATCTAACCCCGTTTTTGTTTTTTTTTGTAAAGGGATGTTTACTCTGTATCGAACCCCGTTTTTGTTTTTTTTTGTAGAAGGAGCTTTACTCTGTATCTAACCCCGTTTTTGTTTTTTTTTGTAGAGGGATCTTTACTCTGTATCTAACCCCGTTTTTGCTTTTTTTTGTAGAAGGAGCTTTACTCTGTATCTATCCCCGTTTTTGTTTTTTTTTGTAGAAGGAGCTTTACTCTGTATCTAACCCCGTTTTTGTTTTTTTTTGTAGAAGGAGCTTTACTCTGTATCTAACCTCGTATTTGTTTTTTTTTGTAGAAGGAGCTTTACTCTGTATCTAACCCCGTTTTTGTTTTTTTTTGTAGAAGGAGCTTTACTCTGTATCTAACCCCGTATTTGTTTTTTTTTGTAGAAGGAGCTTTACTCTGTATCTAACCCCGTTTTTGTTTTTTTTTGTAGAAGGAGCTTTACTCTGTATCTAACCCCGTTTTTGTTTTTTTTTAGTAGAAGAAGCTTTACTCTGTATCTAACCCCGTTTTTGTTTTTTTTTTGTAGAGGGCGCTTTATTCTGTATCTAACCCCGTTTTTGTTTTTTTTTGTAGAAGGAGCTTTACTCTGTATCTAACCCAGTTTTTGTTTTATTTGGCAGAGGGATCATTACTCTGTATCTAACCCCGTTTTTTTTTTGTAGAAGTAGCTTTACTCTGTATCTAACCCCGTTTTTTTTTTGTAGAAGGAGCTTTACTCTGTATCTAACCCCGTTTTTGTTTTTTTTTGTAGAAGGAGCTTTACTCTGTATCTATCCCCGTTTTTGGTTTTTTTTGTAGAAGGAGCTTTACTCTGTATCTAACCCCGTTTTTGTTTTTTTTTGTAGAAGGAGCTTTACTCTGTATCTAACCCCGTTTTTGTTCTTTTTTGCAGAGGGATCTTTATTCTGTATCTAACCCCGTTTTTGTTTTTTTTTGTCGAAGGAGCTTTACTCTGTATCTATCCCCGTTTTTGGTTTTTTTTGCAGAAGGAGCTTTACTCTGTATCTAACCCCGTTTTTGTTTTTTTTTTGTAGAGGGCGCTTTATTCTGTATCTAACCCCGTTTTTGTTTTTTTTTGTCGAAGGAGCTTTACTCTGTATCTAACCCCGTTTTTGTTTTTTTTTGTCGAAGGAGCTTTACTCTGTATCTATCCCCGTTTTTGGTTTTTTTTGTAGAAGGAGCTTTACTCTGTATCTAACCCCGTTTTTGATTTTTTTTCGTAGAAGAAGCTTTACTCTGTATCTAACCCCGTTTTTGTTTTTTTTTGTAAAGGGATGTTTACTCTGTATCGAACCCCGTTTTTGTTTTTTTTTGTAGAAGGAGCTTTACTCTGTATCTAACCCCGTTTTTGTTTTTTTTTGTAGAGGGATCTTTACTCTGTATCTAACCCCGTTTTTGCTTTTTTTTGTAGAAGGAGCTTTACTCTGTATCTATCCCCGTTTTTGTTTTTTTTTGTAGAAGGAGCTTTACTCTGTATCTAACCCCGTTTTTGTTTTTTTTTGTAGAAGGAGCTTTACTCTGTATCTAACCTCGTATTTGTTTTTTTTTGTAGAAGGAGCTTTACTCTGTATCTAACCCCGTTTTTGTTTTTTTTTGTAGAAGGAGCTTTACTCTGTATCTAACCCCGTTTTTGTTTTTTTTTAGTAGAAGAAGCTTTACTCTGTATCTAACCCCGTTTTTGTTTTTTTTTTGTAGAGGGCGCTTTATTCTGTATCTAACCCCGTTTTTGTTTTTTTTTGTAGAAGGAGCTTTACTCTGTATCTAACCCAGTTTTTGTTTTATTTGGCAGAGGGATCATTACTCTGTATCTAACCCCGTTTTTTTTTTGTAGAAGTAGCTTTACTCTGTATCTAACCCCGTTTTTTTTTTGTAGAAGGAGCTTTACTCTGTATCTAACCCCGTTTTTGTTTTTTTTTTGTAGAAGGAGCTTTACTCTGTATCTATCCCCGTTTTTGGTTTTTTTTGTAGAAGGAGCTTTACTCTGTATCTAACCCCGTTTTTGTTTTTTTTTGTAGAAGGAGCTTTACTCTGAATCTAACCCCGTTTTTGTTTTTTTTTGTAGAAGGAGCTTTACTCTGTATCTATCCCCGTTTTTGTTTTTTTTTGAAGAAGTAGCTTTACTCTGTATCTAACCCCGTTTTTGTTTTTTTTTTGTAGAAGGAGCTTTACTCTGTATCTAACCCCGTTTTTGTTTATTTTTGTAGAAGGAGCTTTACTCTGTATCTATCCCCGTTTTTGGTTTTTTTTGTAGAAGCAGCTTAACTCTGTATCTAACCCCGTTTTTGTTTTTTTTTGTAGAAGGAGCTTTACTCTGTATCTAACCCAGTTTTTGTTTTTTTTTTGTAGAAGGAGCTTTACTCTGTATCTAACCCCGTTTTTGTTTTTTTTTGTAGAAGGAGCTTTACTCTGTATCTAACCCCGTTTTTGTTTTTTTTTGTAAAGGGATGTTTACTCTGTATCGAACCCCGTTTTTGTTTTTTTTTGCAGAGGGATCTTTATTCTGTATCTAACCCCGTTTTTGTTTTTTTTTGTCGAAGGAGCTTTACTCTGTATCTATCCCCGTTTTTGGTTTTTTTTGCAGAAGGAGCTTTACTCTGTATCTAACCCCGTTTTTGTTTTTTTTTTGTAGAGGGCGCTTTATTCTGTATCTAACCCCGTTTTTGTTTTTTTTTGTCGAAGGAGCTTTACTCTGTATCTAACCCCGTTTTTGTTTTTTTTTGTCGAAGGAGCTTTACTCTGTATCTATCCCCGTTTTTGGTTTTTTTTGTAGAAGGAGCTTTACTCTGTATCTAACCCCGTTTTTGATTTTTTTTCGTAGAAGAAGCTTTACTCTGTATCTAACCCCGTTTTTGTTTTTTTTTGTAAAGGGATGTTTACTCTGTATCGAACCCCGTTTTTGTTTTTTTTTGTAGAAGGAGCTTTACTCTGTATCTAACCCCGTTTTTGTTTTTTTTTGTAGAGGGATCTTTACTCTGTATCTAACCCCGTTTTTGCTTTTTTTTGTAGAAGGAGCTTTACTCTGTATCTATCCCCGTTTTTGTTTTTTTTTGTAGAAGGAGCTTTACTCTGTATCTAACCCCGTTTTTGTTTTTTTTTGTAAAGGGATCTTTATTCTGTATCTAACCCCGTTTTTGTTTTTTTTTTGTAAAGGGAGCTTTAGTCTGTATCTAACCCGGTTTTTGTTTTTTTTTTGTAAAGGGATCTTTATTCTGCATCTAACCCGGTTATTGTTTTTTTTTGTAAAGGGATCTTTATTCTGTATCTAACCCCATTTTTGTTTTTTTTTGTAAAGGGATCTTTATTCTGTATCTAACCCGGTTATTGTTTTTTTTTGAAAAGGTATCTTTATTCTGCATCTAACCCGGTTATAGTTTTTTTTTGTAAAGGGATCTTTACTCTGTATCTAACCCGGTTTTTGTTTTTTTTTGTAAAGGGATCTTTACTCTGTATCTAACCCGGATTTTGTTTTTTTTTGTAAACGGATCTTTATTCTGTATCTAACCCGGTTTATGTTTTTTTTTGTAAAGGGATGTTTACTCTGTATCGAACCCCGTTTTTGTTTTTTTTTGCAGAGGGATCTTTACTCTGTATCTAACCCCGTTTTTGTTTTTTTTTGTAGAAGGAGCTTTACTCTGGATCTATCCCCATTTTTGGTTTTTTTTGTAGAAGGAGCTTTACTCTGTATCTATCCCCATTTTTGGTTTATTTTGTAGAAGGAGCTTTACTCTGTATCTAACCCCGTTTTTGTTTTTTTTTGTAGAAGGAGCTTTACTCTGTATCTATCCCCATTTTTGGTTTTTTTTGCAAAAGGAGCTTTGCTCTGTATCTATCCCCGTTTTTGATTTTTTTTGTAAAAGGATCTTTATTCTGTATCTAACCCCGTTTTTGTTTTTTTTTGTAGAAGGAGCTTTACTCTGTATCTATCCCCAGTTTTTGTTTTTTCTTTGCAGAGAGATCTTTTCTCTGTATCTAACCCCGTTTTTGTTTTTTTTTCTGGAAGGAGCTTTACTCTGTTTCTAACCCCGTTTTTGGTTTTTTTTGCAGAAGGAGCTTTACTCTGTATCTAACCCCGTTTTTGTTTTTTTTTTGTAGAAGGAGCTGTATTCTGTATCGAACCCCGTTTTTGTTTTTTTTTTGTAGAAGGAGCTTTACTCTGTATCTAACCCCGTTTTTGATTTTTTTTCGTAGAAGAAGCTTTACTCTGTATCTAACCCCGTTTTTGTTTTTTTTTGTAGAAGGAGCTTTACTCTGTATCTAACCCCGTTTTTGTTTTTTTTTGTAGAGGGATCTTTACTCTGTATCTAACCCCGTTTTTGCTTTTTTTTGTAGAAGGAGCTTTACTCTGTATCTATCCCCGTTTTTGTTTTTTTTTGTAGAAGGAGCTTTACTCTGTATCTAACCCCGTTTTTGTTTTTTTTTTGTCGAGGGCGCTTTATTCTGTATCTAACCCTGTTTTTGTTTTTTTTTGTAAAGGGATCTTTATTCTGTATCTAACCCTGTTTTTTTTTGTAAAGGGAGCTTTAGTCTGTATCTAACCCCGTTTTTGTTTTTTTTTTGTAAAGGGATCTTTATTCTGCATCTAACCCGGTTATTGTTTTTTTTTGTAAAGGGATCTTTATTCTGTATCTAACCCCATTTTTGTTTTTTTTTGTAAAGGGATCTTTATTCTGTATCGAACCCGGTTATTGTTTTTTTTTGAAAAGGGATCTTTATTCTGCATCTAACCCGGTTATAGTTTTTTTTTGTAAAGGGATCTTTACTCTGTATCTAACCCGGTTTTTGTTTTTTTTTGTAAAGGGATCTTTACTCTGTATCTAACCCGGTTTTTGTTTTTTTTTGTAAACGGATCTTTATTCTGTATCTAACCCGGTTTATGTTTTTTTTTGTAAAGGGATGTTTACTCTGTATCGAACCCCGTTTTTGTTTTTTTTTGCAGAGGGATCTTTACTCTGTATCTAACCCCGTTTTTGTTTTTTTTTGTTCAAGGAGCTTTACTCTGGATCTATCCCCATTTTTGGTTTTTTTTGTAGAAGGAGCTTTACTCTGTATCTATCCCCATTTTTGGTTTATTTTGTAGAAGGAGCTTTACTCTGTATCTAACCCCGTTTTTGTTTTTTTTTGTAGAAGGAGCTTTACTCTGTATCTATCCCCATTTTTGGTTTTTTTTGTAGAAGGAGCTTTGCTCTGTATCTATCCCCATTTTTGGTTTTTTTTGTAGAAGGAGCTTTACTCTGTATCTATCCCCGTTTTTGATTTTTTTTGTAAAAGGATCTTTATTCTGTATCTAACCCCGTTTTTGTTTTTTTTTGTAGAAGGAGCTTTACTCTGTATCTATCCCCAGTTTTTGTTTTTTCTTTGCAGAGAGATCTTTTCTCTGTATCTAACCCCGTTTTTGGTTTTTTTTCTGGAAGGAGCTTTACTCTGTTTCTAACCCCGTTTTTGGTTTTTTTTGCAGAAGGAGCTTTACTCTGTATCTAACCCCGTTTTTGTTTTTTTTTTGTAGAAGGAGCTGTATTCTGTATCGAACCCCGTTTTTTTTGTAGAAGGAGCTGTATTCTGTATCTAACCCCGTTTTTGTTTTTTTTTGGAGAAGGAGCTTTACTCTGTTTCTATCCCCGTTTTTGGTTTTTTTTGCAGAAGGAGCTTTACTCTGTATCTAACCGCGTATTTGTTTTTTTTTTGTAGAGGCTGCCTTATTCTGTATCTAACCCTGTTTTTGTTTTTTTTTGGAGAAGGAGCTTTACTCTGTATCTAACCCCGTTTTTGTTATTTTTTTTGTAGAGGGCGCTTTATTCTGTATCTAACCACGTCTTTGTTTTTTTTTGTAGAAGGAGCTTCACTCAGTATCTAACCCCGTTTTTGTTTTTTTTTGTAGAAGGAGCTTTACTCTGTATCTAACCCCGTTTTTGTTTTTTTTGTAGAAGGAGCTTTACTCTGTATCTAACCCCGTTTTTGGTTTTTTTTTTGAAGAGCGCGCTTTATTCTGTATCTAACCCCGTTTTTTTTTTGTTGTAGAAGGAGCTTTACTCTGTATCTAACCCCGTTTTTGTTTATTTTGTAAAGGGATCTTTACTCTTTATCGAACCCCGTTTTTGTTTTTTTTTGTAAAGGTATCTTTACTCCGTATCGAACCCCGTTTTTGGTTATTTTTGTAAAGGTATCTTTACTCTGTATCTAACCCAGTTTTTTTTTGTACAAGGAGCTTTACTTTGTATCTAACCCCAATTTTGTTTTTTTTTGTCGGAGGAGCTTTACTCTGTATCTAACCCCATTCTTGTTTTTTTTTGTAAAGGGAGCTTTACTCTGTATCTAACTCCGTTTTTTTTTGTGGAATGAGCTTTACTCTGTATCTAAACCCGTTTTTGTTTTTTTTTTGTAGAGGGATCTTTATTCTTTATCTCACCCGGTTTTTGTTTTTTTTTTGTAAAGGGATCTTTATTCTGTATCTAACCCCGTTTTCGTTTTTTTTTGTAAAGGGAACTTTATTCTGTATCTAACCCCGTTTTTGTTTTTTTTTGTCGAAGGAGCTTTACTCTGTATCTAACCCCGTTTTTGTTTTTTTTTGTCGAAGGAGCTTTACTCTGTATCTATCCCCGTTTTTGGTTTTTTTTGTAGAAGGAGCTTTACTCTGTATCTAACCCCGTTTTTGATTTTTTTTCGTAGAAGAAGCTTTACTCTGTATCTAACCCCGTTTTTGTTTTTTTTTGTAAAGGGATGTTTACTCTGTATCGAACCCCGTTTTTGTTTTTTTTTGTAGAAGGAGCTTTACTCTGTATCTAACCCCGTTTTTGTTTTTTTTTGTAGAGGGATCTTTACTCTGTATCTAACCCCGTTTTTGCTTTTTTTTGTAGAAGGAGCTTTACTCTGTATCTATCCCCGTTTTTGTTTTTTTTTGTAGAAGGAGCTTTACTCTGTATCTAACCCCGTTTTTGTTTTTTTTTGTAAAGGGATCTTTATTCTGTATCTAACCCCGTTTTTGTTTTTTTTTTGTAAAGGGAGCTTTAGTCTGTATCTAACCCGGTTTTTGTTTTTTTTTTGTAAAGGGATCTTTATTCTGCATCTAACCCGGTTATTGTTTTTTTTTGTAAAGGGATCTTTATTCTGTATCTAACCCCATTTTTGTTTTTTTTTGTAAAGGGATCTTTATTCTGTATCTAACCCGGTTATTGTTTTTTTTTGAAAAGGTATCTTTATTCTGCATCTAACCCGGTTATAGTTTTTTTTTGTAAAGGGATCTTTACTCTGTATCTAACCCGGTTTTTGTTTTTTTTTGTAAAGGGATCTTTACTCTGTATCTAACCCGGATTTTGTTTTTTTTTGTAAACGGATCTTTATTCTGTATCTAACCCGGTTTATGTTTTTTTTTGTAAAGGGATGTTTACTCTGTATCGAACCCCGTTTTTGTTTTTTTTTGCAGAGGGATCTTTACTCTGTATCTAACCCCGTTTTTGTTTTTTTTTGTAGAAGGAGCTTTACTCTGGATCTATCCCCATTTTTGGTTTTTTTTGTAGAAGGAGCTTTACTCTGTATCTATCCCCATTTTTGGTTTATTTTGTAGAAGGAGCTTTACTCTGTATCTAACCCCGTTTTTGTTTTTTTTTGTAGAAGGAGCTTTACTCTGTATCTATCCCCATTTTTGGTTTTTTTTGCAGAAGGAGCTTTGCTCTGTATCTATCCCCGTTTTTGATTTTTTTTGTAAAAGGATCTTTATTCTGTATCTAACCCCGTTTTTGTTTTTTTTTGTAGAAGGAGCTTTACTCTGTATCTATCCCCAGTTTTTGTTTTTTCTTAGCAGAGAGATCTTTTCTCTGTATCTAACCCCGTTTTTGTTTTTTTTTCTGGAAGGAGCTTTACTCTGTTTCTAACCCCGTTTTTGGTTTTTTTTGCAGAAGGAGCTTTACTCTGTATCTAACCCCGTTTTTGTTTTTTTTTTGTAGAAGGAGCTGTATTCTGTATCGAACCCCGTTTTTGTTTTTTTTTTGTAGAAGGAGCTTTACTCTGTATCTAACCCCGTTTTTGATTTTTTTTCGTAGAAGAAGCTTTACTCTGTATCTAACCCCGTTTTTGTTTTTTTTTGTAGAAGGAGCTTTACTCTGTATCTAACCCCGTTTTTGTTTTTTTTTGTAGAGGGATCTTTACTCTGTATCTAACCCCGTTTTTGCTTTTTTTTGTAGAAGGAGCTTTACTCTGTATCTATCCCCGTTTTTGTTTTTTTTTGTGGAAGGAGCTTTACTCTGTATCTAACCACGTTTTTGTTTTTTTTTTGTCGAGGGCGCTTTATTCTGTATCTAACCCTGTTTTTGTTTTTTTTTGTAAAGGGATCTTTATTCTGTATCTAACCCCGTTTTTTTTTGTAAAGGGAGCTTTAGTCTGTATCTAACCCCGTTTTTGTTTTTTTTTTGTAAAGGGATCTTTATTCTGCATCTAACCCGGTTATTGTTTTTTTTTGTAAAGGGATCTTTATTCTGTATCTAACCCCATTTTTGTTTTTTTTTGTAAAGGGATCTTTATTCTGTATCGAACCCGGTTATTGTTTTTTTTTGAAAAGGGATCTTTATTCTGCATCTAACCCGGTTATAGTTTTTTTTTGTAAAGGGATCTTTACTCTGTATCTAACCCGGTTTTTGTTTTTTTTTGTAAAGGGATCTTTACTCTGTATCTAACCCGGTTTTTGTTTTTTTTTGTAAAGGGATCTTTACTCTGTATCTAACCCGGTTTTTGTTTTTTTTTGTAAACGGATCTTTATTCTGTATCTATCCCCGTTTTTGATTTTTTTTGTAAAAGGATCTTTATTCTGTATCTAACCCCGTTTTTGTTTTTTTTTGTAGAAGGAGCTTTACTCTGTATCTATCCCCAGTTTTTGTTTTTTCTTTGCAGAGAGATCTTTTCTCTGTATCTAACCCCGTTTTTGTTTTTTTTTCTGGAAGGAGCTTTACTCTGTTTCTAACCCCGTTTTTGGATTTTTTTGCAGAAGGAGCTTTACTCTGTATCTAACCCCGTTTTTGTTTTTTTTTTGTAGAAGGAGCTGTATTCTGTATCGAACCCCGTTTTTGTTTTTTTTTTGTAGAAGGAGCTTTACTCTGTATCTAACCCCGTTTTTGATTTTTTTTCGTAGAAGAAGCTTTACTCTGTATCTAACCCCGTTTTTGTTTTTTTTTGTAGAAGGAGCTTTACTCTGTATCTAACCCCGTTTTTGTTTTTTTTTGTAGAGGGATCTTTACTCTGTATCTAACCCCGTTTTTGCTTTTTTTTGTAGAAGGAGCTTTACTCTGTATCTATCCCCGTTTTTGTTTTTTTTTTGTAGAAGGAGCTTTACTCTGTATCTAACCCCGTTTTTGTTTTTTTTTTGTCGAGGGCGCTTTATTCTGTATCTAACCCTGTTTTTGTTTTTTTTTGTAAAGGGATCTTTATTCTGTATCTAACCCTGTTTTTTTTTGTAAAGGGAGCTTTAGTCTGTATCTAACCCCGTTTTTGTTTTTTTTTTGTAAAGGGATCTTTATTCTGCATCTAACCCGGTTATTGTTTTTTTTTGTAAAGGGATCTTTATTCTGTATCTAACCCCATTTTTGTTTTTTTTTGTAAAGGGATCTTTATTCTGTATCGAACCCGGTTATTGTTTTTTTTTGAAAAGGGATCTTTATTCTGCATCTAACCCGGTTATAGTTTTTTTTTGTAAAGGGATCTTTACTCTGTATCTAACCCGGTTTTTGTTTTTTTTTGTAAAGGGATCTTTACTCTGTATCTAACCCGGTTTTTGTTTTTTTTTGTAAACGGATCTTTATTCTGTATCTAACCCGGTTTATGTTTTTTTTTGTAAAGGGATGTTTACTCTGTATCGAACCCCGTTTTTGTTTTTTTTTGCAGAGGGATCTTTACTCTGTATCTAACCCCGTTTTTGTTTTTTTTTGTTCAAGGAGCTTTACTCTGGATCTATCCCCATTTTTGGTTTTTTTTGTAGAAGGAGCTTTACTCTGTATCTATCCCCATTTTTGGTTTATTTTGTAGAAGGAGCTTTACTCTGTATCTAACCCCGTTTTTGTTTTTTTTTGTAGAAGGAGCTTTACTCTGTATCTATCCCCATTTTTGGTTTTTTTTGTAGAAGGAGCTTTGCTCTGTATCTATCCCCATTTTTGGTTTTTTTTGTAGAAGGAGCTTTACTCTGTATCTATCCCCGTTTTTGATTTTTTTTGTAAAAGGATCTTTATTCTGTATCTAACCCCGTTTTTGTTTTTTTTTGTAGAAGGAGCTTTACTCTGTATCTATCCCCAGTTTTTGTTTTTTCTTTGCAGAGAGATCTTTTCTCTGTATCTAACCCCGTTTTTGGTTTTTTTTCTGGAAGGAGCTTTACTCTGTTTCTAACCCCGTTTTTGGTTTTTTTTGCAGAAGGAGCTTTACTCTGTATCTAACCCCGTTTTTGTTTTTTTTTTGTAGAAGGAGCTGTATTCTGTATCGAACCCCGTTTTTTTTTGTAGAAGGAGCTGTATTCTGTATCTAACCCCGTTTTTGTTTTTTTTTGGAGAAGGAGCTTTACTCTGTTTCTATCCCCGTTTTTGGTTTTTTTTGCAGAAGGAGCTTTACTCTGTATCTAACCGCGTATTTGTTTTTTTTTTGTAGAGGCTGCCTTATTCTGTATCTAACCCTGTTTTTGTTTTTTTTTGGAGAAGGAGCTTTACTCTGTATCTAACCCCGTTTTTGTTATTTTTTTTGTAGAGGGCGCTTTATTCTGTATCTAACCACGTCTTTGTTTTTTTTTGTAGAAGGAGCTTCACTCAGTATCTAACCCCGTTTTTGTTTTTTTTTGTAGAAGGAGCTTTACTCTGTATCTAACCCCGTTTTTGTTTTTTTTGTAGAAGGAGCTTTACTCTGTATCTAACCCCGTTTTTGGTTTTTTTTTTGAAGAGCGCGCTTTATTCTGTATCTAACCCCGTTTTTTTTTTGTTGTAGAAGGAGCTTTACTCTGTATCTAACCCCGTTTTTGTTTATTTTGTAAAGGGATCTTTACTCTTTATCGAACCCCGTTTTTGTTTTTTTTTGTAAAGGTATCTTTACTCCGTATCGAACCCCGTTTTTGGTTATTTTTGTAAAGGTATCTTTACTCTGTATCTAACCCAGTTTTTTTTTGTACAAGGAGCTTTACTTTGTATCTAACCCCAATTTTGTTTTTTTTTGTCGGAGGAGCTTTACTCTGTATCTAACCCCATTCTTGTTTTTTTTTGTAAAGGGAGCTTTACTCTGTATCTAACTCCGTTTTTTTTTGTGGAATGAGCTTTACTCTGTATCTAAACCCGTTTTTGTTTTTTTTTTGTAGAGGGATCTTTATTCTTTATCTCACCCGGTTTTTGTTTTTTTTTTGTAAAGGGATCTTTATTCTGTATCTAACCCCGTTTTCGTTTTTTTTTGTAAAGGGAACTTTATTCTGTATCTAACCCCGTTTTTGTTTTTTTTTGTCGAAGGAGCTTTACTCTGTATCTAACCCCGTTTTTGTTTTTTTTTGTCGAAGGAGCTTTACTCTGTATCTATCCCCGTTTTTGGTTTTTTTTGTAGAAGGAGCTTTACTCTGTATCTAACCCCGTTTTTGATTTTTTTTCGTAGAAGAAGCTTTACTCTGTATCTAACCCCGTTTTTGTTTTTTTTTGTAAAGGGATGTTTACTCTGTATCGAACCCCGTTTTTGTTTTTTTTTGTAGAAGGAGCTTTACTCTGTATCTAACCCCGTTTTTGTTTTTTTTTGTAGAGGGATCTTTACTCTGTATCTAACCCCGTTTTTGCTTTTTTTTGTAGAAGGAGCTTTACTCTGTATCTATCCCCGTTTTTGTTTTTTTTTGTAGAAGGAGCTTTACTCTGTATCTAACCCCGTTTTTGTTTTTTTTTGTAAAGGGATCTTTATTCTGTATCTAACCCCGTTTTTGTTTTTTTTTTGTAAAGGGAGCTTTAGTCTGTATCTAACCCGGTTTTTGTTTTTTTTTTGTAAAGGGATCTTTATTCTGCATCTAACCCGGTTATTGTTTTTTTTTGTAAAGGGATCTTTATTCTGTATCTAACCCCATTTTTGTTTTTTTTTGTAAAGGGATCTTTATTCTGTATCTAACCCGGTTATTGTTTTTTTTTGAAAAGGTATCTTTATTCTGCATCTAACCCGGTTATAGTTTTTTTTTGTAAAGGGATCTTTACTCTGTATCTAACCCGGTTTTTGTTTTTTTTTGTAAAGGGATCTTTACTCTGTATCTAACCCGGATTTTGTTTTTTTTTGTAAACGGATCTTTATTCTGTATCTAACCCGGTTTATGTTTTTTTTTGTAAAGGGATGTTTACTCTGTATCGAACCCCGTTTTTGTTTTTTTTTGCAGAGGGATCTTTACTCTGTATCTAACCCCGTTTTTGTTTTTTTTTGTAGAAGGAGCTTTACTCTGGATCTATCCCCATTTTTGGTTTTTTTTGTAGAAGGAGCTTTACTCTGTATCTATCCCCATTTTTGGTTTATTTTGTAGAAGGAGCTTTACTCTGTATCTAACCCCGTTTTTGTTTTTTTTTGTAGAAGGAGCTTTACTCTGTATCTATCCCCATTTTTGGTTTTTTTTGCAGAAGGAGCTTTGCTCTGTATCTATCCCCGTTTTTGATTTTTTTTGTAAAAGGATCTTTATTCTGTATCTAACCCCGTTTTTGTTTTTTTTTGTAGAAGGAGCTTTACTCTGTATCTATCCCCAGTTTTTGTTTTTTCTTAGCAGAGAGATCTTTTCTCTGTATCTAACCCCGTTTTTGTTTTTTTTTCTGGAAGGAGCTTTACTCTGTTTCTAACCCCGTTTTTGGTTTTTTTTGCAGAAGGAGCTTTACTCTGTATCTAACCCCGTTTTTGTTTTTTTTTTGTAGAAGGAGCTGTATTCTGTATCGAACCCCGTTTTTGTTTTTTTTTTGTAGAAGGAGCTTTACTCTGTATCTAACCCCGTTTTTGATTTTTTTTCGTAGAAGAAGCTTTACTCTGTATCTAACCCCGTTTTTGTTTTTTTTTGTAGAAGGAGCTTTACTCTGTATCTAACCCCGTTTTTGTTTTTTTTTGTAGAGGGATCTTTACTCTGTATCTAACCCCGTTTTTGCTTTTTTTTGTAGAAGGAGCTTTACTCTGTATCTATCCCCGTTTTTGTTTTTTTTTGTGGAAGGAGCTTTACTCTGTATCTAACCACGTTTTTGTTTTTTTTTTGTCGAGGGCGCTTTATTCTGTATCTAACCCTGTTTTTGTTTTTTTTTGTAAAGGGATCTTTATTCTGTATCTAACCCCGTTTTTTTTTGTAAAGGGAGCTTTAGTCTGTATCTAACCCCGTTTTTGTTTTTTTTTTGTAAAGGGATCTTTATTCTGCATCTAACCCGGTTATTGTTTTTTTTTGTAAAGGGATCTTTATTCTGTATCTAACCCCATTTTTGTTTTTTTTTGTAAAGGGATCTTTATTCTGTATCGAACCCGGTTATTGTTTTTTTTTGAAAAGGGATCTTTATTCTGCATCTAACCCGGTTATAGTTTTTTTTTGTAAAGGGATCTTTACTCTGTATCTAACCCGGTTTTTGTTTTTTTTTGTAAAGGGATCTTTACTCTGTATCTAACCCGGTTTTTGTTTTTTTTTGTAAACGGATCTTTATTCTGTATCTAACCCGGTTTATGTTTTTTTTTGTAAAGGGATGTTTACTCTGTATCGAACCCCGTTTTTGTTTTTTTTTGCAGAGGGATCTTTACTCTGTATCTAACCCCGTTTTTGTTTTTTTTTGTTCAAGGAGCTTTACTCTGGATCTATCCCCATTTTTGGTTTTTTTTGTAGAAGGAGCTTTACTCTGTATCTATCCCCATTTTTGGTTTATTTTGTAGAAGGAGCTTTACTCTGTATCTAACCCCGTTTTTGTTTTTTTTTGTAGAAGGAGCTTTACTCTGTATCTATCCCCATTTTTGGTTTTTTTTGTAGAAGGAGCTTTGCTCTGTATCTATCCCCATTTTTGGTTTTTTTTGTAGAAGGAGCTTTACTCTGTATCTATCCCCGTTTTTGATTTTTTTTGTAAAAGGATCTTTATTCTGTATCTAACCCCGTTTTTGTTTTTTTTTGTAGAAGGAGCTTTACTCTGTATCTATCCCCAGTTTTTGTTTTTTCTTTGCAGAGAGATCTTTTCTCTGTATCTAACCCCGTTTTTGGTTTTTTTTCTGGAAGGAGCTTTACTCTGTTTCTAACCCCGTTTTTGGTTTTTTTTGCAGAAGGAGCTTTACTCTGTATCTAACCCCGTTTTTGTTTTTTTTTTGCAGAAGGAGCTGTATTCTGTATCGAACCCCGTTTTTTTTTTTTTGTAGAAGGAGCTGTATTCTGTATCTAACCCCGTTTTTGTTTTTTTTTGGAGAAGGAGCTTTACTCTGTTTCTATCCCCGTTTTTGGTTTTTTTTGCAGAAGGAGCTTTACTCTGTATCTAACCGCGTATTTGTTTTTTTTTTGTAGAGGCTGCCTTATTCTGTATCTAACCCTGTTTTTGTTTTTTTTTGGAGAAGGAGCTTTACTCTGTATCTAACCCCGTTTTTGTTATTTTTTTTGTAGAGGGCGCTTTATTCTGTATCTAACCACGTCTTTGTTTTTTTTTGTAGAAGGAGCTTCACTCAGTATCTAACCCCGTTTTTGTTTTTTTTTGTAGAAGGAGCTTTACTCTGTATCTAACCCCGTTTTTGTTTTTTTTGTAGAAGGAGCTTTACTCTGTATCTAACCCCGTTTTTGGTTTTTTTTTTGAAGAGCGCGCTTTATTCTGTATCTAACCCCGTTTTTTTTTTGTTGTAGAAGGAGCTTTACTCTGTATCTAACCCCGTTTTTGTTTATTTTGTAAAGGGATCTTTACTCTTTATCGAACCCCGTTTTTGTTTTTTTTTGTAAAGGTATCTTTACTCCGTATCGAACCCCGTTTTTGGTTATTTTTGTAAAGGTATCTTTACTCTGTATCTAACCCAGTTTTTTTTTGTACAAGGAGCTTTACTTTGTATCTAACCCCAATTTTGTTTTTTTTTGTCGGAGGAGCTTTACTCTGTATCTAACCCCATTCTTGTTTTTTTTTGTAAAGGGAGCTTTACTCTGTATCTAACTCCGTTTTTTTTTGTGGAATGAGCTTTACTCTGTATCTAAACCCGTTTTTGTTTTTTTTTTGTAGAGGTATCTTTATTCTTTATCTCACCCGGTTTTTGTTTTTTTTTTGTAAAGGGATCTTTATTCTGTATCTAACCCCGTTTTCGTTTTTTTTTGTAAAGGGAACTTTATTCTGTATCTAACCTGGTTTTTGTTTTTTTTTGTAAAGGGATCTCTACTCTGTATCTAACCTGGTTTTTGTTTTTTTTTGTAAAGGGATCTTTATTCTGTATCTAACCTGGTTTTTGTTTTTTTTTGTCAAGGGATCTCTACTCTGCATCGAACCCGGTTTTTGTTTTTTTTTGTAAAGGGATCTTTATCCTGTATCTAACCCGGTTTTTGTTTTTTTTTGAAAAGGGATCTTTATTCTGGATCTAACCTGGTTTTTGTTTTTTTTTGTAAAGGGATCTTTATCCTGTATCTAACCCAGTTTTTGTTTTTTTTTTGTAAAGGGATCTTTATTCTGTATCTAACCCGGTTTTTGTTTTTTTTTGTAAAGGGATCTTTATTCTGCATCTAACCCGGTTTTTGTTTTTTTTTGTAAAGGGATCTTTATTCTGTATCCAACCCGGTTTTTGTTTTTTTTTGTAAAGGGATCTTTATTCTGCATCTAACCCCGTTTTTGTTTTTTTTTTGTAAAGGGATCTTTATTCTGCATCTAACCCCGTTTTTGTTTTTTTTTTGTAAAGGGATCTTTATTCTGTATCTGACACCGTTTTTGTTTTTTTTTTGTAAAGGGATCTTTACTCTGTATCTAACCCCGTTTTTTTTTTTTGTAAAGGGATCTTTACTCTGTACCTAACCCCGTTTTTGTTTTTTTTTTGTAAAGGGAGCTTTAGTCTGTATCTAACCCGGTTTTTGTTTTTTTTTGTAAAGGGATCTTTATTCTGCATCTAACCCGGTTTTTGTTTTTTTTTATAAAGGGATCTTTATTCTGTATCTAACCCGGTTTTTGTTTTTTTTTGTAAAGGGATCTTTATTGTGCTTCTAACCCGGTTTTTGTTTTTTTTTGTAAAGGGATCTTTATTCTGTATCTAACCTGGTTTTTGTTTTTTTTTGTAAAAGGATCTTTATTCTGTATCAAACTCCGTTTTTGTTTTTTTTTGTAAAGGGATCTTTACTCTGTATCTAACCTGGTTTTTGTTTTTTTTTGTAAAGGGATCTTTATTCTGTATCTAACCTGGTTTTTGTTTTTTTTTGTAAAGGGATCTTTATTCTGTATCTAACCTGGTTTTTGTTTTTTTTTGTAAAAGGATCTTTATTCTGTATCTAACCCGGTTTTTGTTTTTTTTTTGTGAAGGGATCTTTATTCTGTATCTAACCCCGTTTATTTTTGTGAAGGGATCTTTATTAGATTAGATTAGATTAGAGATACAGCACTGAAACAGGCCCTTCGGCCCACCGAGTCTGTGCCGACCATCAACCACCCATTTATACTAATCCTACACTAATCCCATATTCCTACCAAACATCCCCATCTGTCCCTATATTGCCCTACCACCTACCTATACTAGTGACAATTTATAATGGCCAATTTACCTATCAACCTGCAAGTCTTTTGGCTTGTGGGAGGAAACCGGAGCACCCGGAGAAAACCCACGCAGACACAGGGAGAACTTGCAAACTCCACACAGGCAGTACCCGGAATCGAACCCGGGTCCCTGGAGCTGTGAGGCTGCAGTGCTAACCACTGCGCCACTGTGCCGCCCTGTATCTAACCCCGTTTTGGTTTTTTTTTTGTAAAGGGATCTTTATTCTGCATCTAACCCCGTTTTTGTTTTTTTTTGTAAAGGGATCTTTATTCTGTATCTAACCCCGTTTTTGTTTTTTTTTGTAAAGGGATCTTTATTCTGCATCTAACCCCGTTTTTGTTTTTTTTTGTAAAGGGATCTTTATTCTGTATCTAACCTCGTTTTTGTTTTTTTTTTGTGAAGGGATCTTTATTCTGTATCTAACCCGGTTTTTGTTTTGCAAAGGTATCTTTACACTGTATCTAACCCAGTTTTTTTTTGTAGAAGGAGCTTTACTCTGTATCTAACCCCGTTTTTGTTTTTTTTTGTAGAAGGAGCTTTACTCTGTATCTATCCCCATTTTTGGTTTTTTTTGTAGAAGGAGCTTTGCTCTGTATCTATCCCCATTTTTGGTTTTTTTTGTAGAAGGAGCTTTACTCTGTATCTATCCCCGTTTTTGATTTTTTTTGTAAAAGGATCTTTATTCTGTATCTAACCCCGTTTTTTTTTGTAGAAGGAGCTTTACTCTGTATCTATCCCCAGTTTTTGTTTTTTCTTTGCAGAGGGATCTTTCCTCTGTATCTAACCCCGTTTTTTTTTTGTAGAAGGAGCTTTACTCTGTATCTAACCCCGTTTTTGTTTTTTTTTGTAGAAGGAGCTTTACTCTGTTTCTATCCCCGTTTTTGTTTTTTTTGTAAAAGGAGCTTTACTCTGTATCTAACCCCGTTTTTGTTTTTTTTTGTAGAAGGAGCTTTACTCTGTATCTATCCCCATTTTTGGTTTTTTTTGTAGAAGGAGCTTTGCTCTGTATCTATCCCCATTTTTGGTTTTTTTTGCAGAAGGAGCTTTACTCTGTATCTATCCCCGTTTTTGATTTTTTTTGTAGAAGGCGCTTTACTCTGTTTCTATCCCCGTTTTTGTTTTTTTTTTGCAGAAGGAGCTTTACTCTGTATCGAACACCGTTTTTGTTTTTTTTTTGCAGAAGGAGCTGTATTCTGTATCTAACCCCGTTTTTGTTTTTTTTTGGAGAAGGAGCTTTACTCTGTTTCTATCCCCGTTTTTGGTTTTTTTTGCAGAAGGAGCTTTACTCTGTATCTAACCCCGTTTTTGTTTTTTTTTGTAGAGGGCGCTTTATTCTGTATCTAACCACGTCTTTGTTTTTTTTTGGAAAGGGAGCTTTACTCTGTATCGAACCCCGTTTTTGTTTTTTTTTGTAAAGGGATCTTAGTTCTGTATCAAACCCCGTTTTTGTTTTTTTTTGTAAAGGGATCTTTATTCTGTATCTAACCCGGTTTTTGTTTTTTTTTGCAAAGGGATCTTTATTCTGTATCTAACCCGGTTTTTGTTTTTTTTTTGTAAAGGGATCTTAGTTCTGTATCAAACCCCGTTTTTGTTTTTTTTTGTAAAGGGATCTTTATTCTGTATCTAACCCGGTTTTTGTTTTTTTTTGCAAAGGGATCTTTATTCTGTATCTAACCCCGTTTTTGTTTTTTTTTTGTAAAGGGATCTTTATTCTGTATCTAACCCGGTTTTTGTTTTTTTTTGCAAAGGGATCTTTATTCTGTATCTAACCCCGTTTTTGTTTTTTTTTGTAATGGTATCTTTACTCTGTATCTTACCCCGTTTTTGTTTTTTTTTGTAAAGGGATCTTTACTCTGTATCTAACCCCGTTTTTGTTTTTTTTTGTAAAGGGATCTTCATTCTGTATCAAACCCCGTTTTTGTTTTTTTTTGTAAAAGGAGCTTTACTCTGTATCTAACCCCGTTTTTGTTTTTTTTTGTAGAAGGAGCTTTACTCTGTATCTAACCCGTTTTTGTTTTTTTTTGTAGAAGGAGCTTTACTCTGTATCTATCCCCATTTTTGGTTTTTTTTGTAGAAGGAGCTTTGCTCTGTATCTATCCCCATTTTTGGTTTTTTTTGCAGAAGGAGCTTTACTCTGTATCTATCCCCGTTTTTGATTTTTTTTGTAGAAGGCGCTTTACTCTGTTTCTATCCCCGTTTTTGTTTTTTTTTTGCAGAAGGAGCTTTACTCTGTATCGAACACCGTTTTTGTTTTTTTTTTGCAGAAGGAGCTGTATTCTGTATCTAACCCCGTTTTTGTTTTTTTTTGGAGAAGGAGCTTTACTCTGTTTCTATCCCCGTTTTTGGTTTTTTTTGCAGAAGGAGCTTTACTCTGTATCTAACCCCGTTTTTTTTTGTAGAGGGCGCTTTATTCTGTATCTAACCACATCTTTGTTTTTTTTTGGAAAGGGAGCTTTACTCTGTATCTAACCCCGTTTTTGTTTTTTTTTGTAAAGGGATCTTAGTTCTGTATCAAACCCCGTTTTTGTTTTTTTTTGTAAAGGGATCTTTATTCTGTATCTAACCCGGTTTTTGTTTTTTTTTGCAAAGGGATCTTTATTCTGTATCTAACCCCGTTTTTTTTTTTTGTAAAGGGATCTTTATTCTGTATCTAACCCGGTTTTTGTTTTTTTTTGCAAAGGGATCTTTATTCTGTATCTAACCCCGTTTTTGTTTTTTTTTGTAATGGTATCTTTACTCTGTATCTTACCCCGTTTTTGTTTTTTTTTGTAAAGGGATCTTTACTCTGTATCTAACCCCGTTTTTGTTTTTTTTTGTAAAGGGATCTTTATTCTGTATCAAACCCCGTTTTTGTTTTTTTTTGTAAAGGGATCTTAATTCTGTATCTAACCCGGTTTTTGTTATTTTTTGCAAAGGGATCTTTACTCTGTACCTAACCCCGTTTTTGTTTTTTTTTGTAAAGGGATCTTTATTCTGTATCTAACCCGGTTTTTGTTTTTTTTTGCAAAGGGATCTTTATTCTGTATCTAACCCCGTTTTTGTTTTTTTTTGTAAAGGGATCTTTATTCTGTATCAAACCCCGTTTTTGTTTTTTTTTGTAAAGTGATCTTTATTCTGTATCTAACCCCGTGTTTGTTTTTTTTTTGTAAAGGGATCTTTATTCTGTATCTAACCCGGTTTTTGTTTTTTTTTGTAAAGGGATCTTTATTCTGTATCTAACCCCGTTTTTGTTTTTTTTTGTAAAGGGATATTTATTCTGTATCAAACCCCGTTTTTGTTTTTTTTTTGTCAAGGGATCTTTATTCTGTATCTAACCCAGTTTTTTTTTGTAAAGGTATCTTAACTCTGTATCTATCCCAGTTTTTTTTTTATAGAAGGAGCTTTACTCTGTATCTAACCACGTTTTTGTTTTTTTTTTGTAAAGGGATCTTTATTCTGCATCAAACCCCGTTTTTGTTTTTTTTTTGTAAAGGGATCTTTATTCTGTATCTAACCCGGTTTTTGTTTTTCTTTGTAAAGTGATCTTTATTCTGTATCTAACCCGGTTTTTGTTTTTTTTTGTAAAGTGATCTTTATTCTGTATCTAACCCCGTGTTTGTTTTTTTTTTGTAAAGGGATCTTTATTCTGTATCTAACCCGGTTTTTGTTTTTTTTTGTAAAGGGATCTTTATTCTGTATCTAACCCCGTTTTTGTTTTTTTTTGTAAAGGGATATTTATTCTGTATCAAACCCCGTTTTTGTTTTTTTTTTGTCAAGGGATCTTTATTCTGTATCTAACCCAGTTTTTTTTTGTAAAGGTATCTTAACTCTGTATCTATCCCAGTTTTTTTTTTATAGAAGGAGCTTTACTCTGTATCTAACCACGTTTTTGTTTTTTTTTTGTAAAGGGATCTTTATTCTGCATCAAACCCCGTTTTTGTTTTTTTTTTGTAAAGGGATCTTTATTCTGTATCTAACCCGGTTTTTGTTTTTCTTTGTAAAGTGATCTTTATTCTGTATCTAACCCGGTTTTTGTTTTTTTTTTGTAAAGGGATCTTTATTCTGTATCTAACCCGGTTTTTGTTATTTTTTGCAAAGGGATCTTTACTCTGTATCTAACCCCGTTTTTGTTTTTTTTTGTAAAGGGATCTTTATTCTGTATCTAACCCGGTTTTTGTTTTTTTTTGCAAAGGGATCTTTATTCTGTATCTAACCCCGTTTTTGTTTTTTTTTGTAAAGGGATCTTTATTCTGTATCAAACCCCGTTTTTGTTTTTTTTTGTAAAGTGATCTTTATTCTGTATCTAACCCCGTGTTTGTTTTTTTTTTTGTAAAGGGATCTTTATTCTGTATCTAACCCGGTTTTTGTTTTTTTTTGTAAAGGGATCTTTATTCTGTATCTAACCCCGTTTTTGTTTTTTTTTGTAAAGGGATATTTATTCTGTATCAAACCCCGTTTTTGTTTTTTTTTTGTCAAGGGATCTTTATTCTGTATCTAACCCAGTTTTTTTTTGTAAAGGTATCTTAACTCTGTATCTATCCCAGTTTTTTTTTTATAGAAGGAGCTTTACTCTGTATCTAACCACGTTTTTGTTTTTTTTTTGTAAAGGGATCTTTATTCTGCATCAAACCCCGTTTTTGTTTTTTTTTTGTAAAGGGATCTTTATTCTGTATCTAACCCGGTTTTTGTTTTTCTTTGTAAAGTGATCTTTATTCTGTATCTAACCCGGTTTTTGTTTTTTTTTTGTAAAGGGATCTTTATTCTGTATCTAACCCGGTTTTTGTTATTTTTTGCAAAGGGATCTTTACTCTGTATCTAACCCCGTTTTTGTTTTTTTTTGTAAAGGGATCTTTATTCTGTATCTAACCCGGTTTTTGTTTTTTTTTGCAAAGGGATCTTTATTCTGTATCTAACCCCGTTTTTGTTTTTTTTTGTAAAGGGATCTTTATTCTGTATCAAACCCCGTTTTTGTTTTTTTTTGTAAAGTGATCTTTATTCTGTATCTAACCCCGTGTTTGTTTTTTTTTTTGTAAAGGGATCTTTATTCTGTATCTAACCCGGTTTTTGTTTTTTTTTGTAAAGGGATCTTTATTCTGTATCTAACCCCGTTTTTGTTTTTTTTTGTAAAGGGATATTTATTCTGTATCAAACCCCGTTTTTGTTTTTTTTTTGTCAAGGGATCTTTATTCTGTATCTAACCCAGTTTTTTTTTGTAAAGGTATCTTAACTCTGTATCTATCCCAGTTTTTTTTTTATAGAAGGAGCTTTACTCTGTATCTAACCACGTTTTTGTTTTTTTTTTGTAAAGGGATCTTTATTCTGCATCAAACCCCGTTTTTGTTTTTTTTTTGTAAAGGGATCTTTATTCTGTATCTAACCCGGTTTTTGTTTTTCTTTGTAAAGTGATCTTTATTCTGTATCTAACCCGGTTTTTGTTTTTTTTTTGTAAAGGGATCTTTATTCTGTATCTAACCCGGTTTTTGTTTTTTTTTGTAAAGGGATCTTTAATCTGTATCAAACCCCGTTTTTGTTTTTTTTTGTAAAGGGATCTTTATTCTGTATCAAACCCCGTTTTAGTTTTTTTTTTGTCAAGGGATCTTTATTCTGTATCTAACCCAGTTTTTTTTTGTAAAGGTATCTTAACTCTGTATCTATCCCAGTTTTTTTTTTATAGAAGGAGCTTTACTCTGTATCTAACCACGTTTTTGTTTTTTTTTGTAAAGGGATCTTTATTCTGTATCTAACCCGGTTTTTGTTTTTCTTTGTAAAGTGATCTTTATTCTGTATCTAACCCGGTTTTTGTTTTTTTTTTGTAAAGGGATCTTTATTCTGTATCTAACCCGGTTTTTGTTTTTTTTTGTAAAGGGATCTTTAATCTGTATCAAACCCCGTTTTTGTTTTTTTTTGTAAAGGGATCTTTATTCTGTATCAAACCCCGTTTTAGTTTTTTTTTGTAAAGGGATCTTTATTCTGTATCTAACCCGGTTTTTTTTTGTAAAGGGATCTTTATTCTGTATCTAACCCCGATTTTGTTTTTTTTTAGAAGGAGCTTTACTCTGTATCTATCCCCGTTTTTTTTTGTTTTTGTTAAGGGATCTTTATTCCGTATCTATCCCCGTTTTTGTTTTTTTTGTAAAGGGTTCTTTATTCTGTATCTAACCCAGTTTTTTTGTAGAAGGAACTTTACTCGGCATCTAACTCCGTTCTTGTTTTCTATTGTAGAAGGAGCTTTACTCTGTATCTAACCCCGTTTTTGTATTTTTTTGCCGAAGGGGCTTTACTCTGTATCTAACCCCGTATTTGTTTTTTTTTTGTAGAAGGAGCTTTACTCTGTATCTAACCCCGTTTTTGTTTTTTTTTTGTAGAAGGAGGTTTACTCTGTATCTAACCCCGTTTTTGTTTTTTTTTGTAGAAGGAGCTTTACTCTGTATCTAACCCCGTTTTTGTTTCTTTTTTTGTAGAGGGCGCTTTATTCTGTACCTAACCCCGTTTTTGTTTTTTTTTGTAGAAGGAGCTTTACTCTGTATCTAACCCGGTTTTTGTTTTTTTTTGTAGAAGGTGCTTTACTCTGTATCTAACCCCGTTTTATTTTTTGTAGAAGGAGGTTTACTCTGTATCTAACCCCGTTTTTGTTTTTTTTTTGTAAAGGGATCTTTACTCTTTATCGAACCCGTTTTTGTTTTTTTTTGGAAAGGTATCTTTACTCTGTATCTAACCCAGTTTTTTTTTGTAGAAGGAGCTTTACTCTGTATCTAACCCCGTTTTTGTTTTCTTTTGTAGAAGGAGCTATACTCTGTATCTAACCCCGTTTTTGTTTTTTTTTGTAGAAGGAGCTTTACTCTGTATCTAACCCCGTTTTTGTTTTTTTTTGCAGCAGGAGCTTTACTCTGTATCTAACCCCGTTTTTGTTTTTTTTTGTAGAAAAAGCTTTACTCTGTATCTAACCCCGTTTTTGTTTTTTTTTGCAGAAGAAGCTTTACTCTGTATCTAACCCCGTTTTTGGTTTTTTTTTGTAAAGGGATCTTTACTCTGTATCTAACCCCGTATTTGTTTTTTTTTGTAGAAGGAGCTTTACTCTGTATCTAACCCCGTTTTTGTTTTCTTTTGTAGAAGGAGCTATACTCTGTATCTAACCCCGTTTTTGTTTTTTTTTGTAGAAGGAGCTTTACTCTGTATCTAACCCCGTTTTTGTTTTTTTTTGTAGAAGGAGCTTTACTCTGTATCTAACCCCGTATTTGTTTTTTTTTGTAGAAGGAGCTTTACTCTGTATCTAACCACGTTTTTGTTTTTTTTTGCAGAAGGAGCTTTACTCTGTATCTAACCCCGTTTTTGTTTTTTTTTAGTAGAAGAAGCTTTACTCTGTATCTAACCCCGTTTTTGTTTTTTTTTTGTAGAGGGCGCTTTATTCTGTATCTAACCCCATTTTTGTTTTTTTTTGTAGAAGGAGCTTTACTCTGTATCTAACCCAGTTTTTGTTTTATTTGGCAGAGGGATCATTACTCTGTATCTAACCCCGTTTTTTTTTTGTAGAAGTAGCTTTACTCTGTATCTAACCCCGTTTTTTTTTGTAGAAGGAGCTTTACTCTGTATCTAACCCCGTTTTTGTTTTTTTTTTGTAGAAGGAGCTTTACTCTGTATCTATCCCCGTTTTTGGTTTTTTTTGTAGAAGGAGCTTTACTCTGTATCTAACCCCGTTTTTGTTTTTTTTTGTAGAAGGAGCTTTACTCTGAATCTAACCCCGTTTTTGTTTTTTTTTGTAGAAGGAGCTTTACTCTGTATCTATCCTCGTTTTTTTTTTTGAAGAAGTAGCTTTACTCTGTATCTAACCCCGTTTTTGTTTTTTTTTTGTGGAAGGTTCTTTACTCTGTATCTAACCCCGTTTTTGTTTATTTTTGTAGAAGGAGCTTTACTCGGCATCTAACTCCGTTCTTGCTTTCTATTGTAGAAGGAGCTTTACTCTGTATCTAACCCCGTTTTTGTTTTTTTTTGCCGAAGGGGCTTTACTCTGTATCTAACCCCGTATTTGTTTTTTTTTTGTAGAAGGAGCTTTACTCTGTATCTAACCCCGTTTTTGTTTTTTTTTTGTAGAAGGAGGTTTACTCTGTATCTAACCCCGTTTTTGTTTTTTTTTGTAGAAGGAGCTTTACTCTGTATCTAACCCCGTTTTTGTTTCTTTTTTTGTAGAGGGCGCTTTATTCTGTACCTAACCCCGTTTTTGTTTTTTTTTGTAGAAGGAGCTTTACTCTGTATCTAACACGGTTTTTGTTTTTTTTTGTAGAAGGTGCTTTACTCTGTATCTAACCCCGTTTTTGTTTTCTTTTGTAGAAGGAGCTATACTCTGTATCTAACCCCGTTTTTTTTTTTTTTGTAGAAGAAGCTTTACTCTGTATCTAACCCCGTTTTTGTTTTTTTTTTGTAAAGGGTTCTTTACTCTGTATCTAACCCCGTATTTGTTTTTTTTTGTAGAAGGAGCTTTACTCTGTATCTAACCCCGTTTTTGTTTTCTTTTGTAGAAGGAGCTATACTCTGTATCTAACCTCGTTTTTGTTTTTTTTTGTAGAAGGAGCTTTACTCTGTATCTAACCCCGTTTTTGTTTTTTTTTGTAGAAGAAGCTTTACTCTGTATCTAACCCCGTTTTTGTTTTTTTTTTGTAAAGGGATCTTTACTCTGTATCTAACCCCGTATTTGTTTTTTTTTGTAGAAGGAGCTTTACTCTGTATCTAACCCCGTTTTTGTTTTTTTTTGTAGAAGGAGCTTTACTCTGTAACTAACCCCGTTTTTGTTTTTTTTTAGTAGAAGAAGCTTTACTCTGTATCTAACCCCGTTTTTGTTTTTTTTTTGTAGAGGGCGCTTTATTCTGTATCTAACCCCGTTTTTGTTTTTTTTTGTAGAAGGAGCTTTACTCTGTATCTAACCCAGTTTTTGTTTTATTTGGCAGAGGGATCATTACTCTGTATCTAACCCCGTTTTTTTTTTGTAGAAGTAGCTTTACTCTGTATCTAACCCCGTTTTTTTTTGTAGAAGGAGCTTTACTCTGTATCTAACCCCGTTTTTGTTTTTTTTTGTAGAAGGAGCTTTACTCTGTATCTATCCCCGTTTTTGGTTTTTTTTGTAGAAGGAGCTTTACTCTGTATCTAACCCCGTTTTTGTTTTTTTTTGTAGAAGGAGCTTTACTCTGAATCTCACCCCGTTTTTGTTTTTTTTTGTAGAAGGAGCTTTACTCTGTATCTATCCCCGTTTTTGTTTTTTTTTGAAGAAGTAGCTTTACTCTGTATCTAACCCCGTTTTTGTTTTTTTTTTGTAGAAGGAGCTTTACTCTGTATCTAACCCCGTTTTTGTTTATTTTTGTAGAAGGAGCTTTACTCTGTATCTATCCCCGTTTTTGGTTTTTTTTGTAGAAGCAGCTTAACTCTGTATCTAACCCCGTTTTTGTTTTTTTTTGTAGAAGGAGCTTTACTCTGTATCTAACCCCGTATTTGTTTTTTTTTGTAGAAGGAGCTTTACTCTGTAGCTAACCCCGTTTTTGTTTTTTTTTGTAGAAGGAGCTTTACTCTGTATCTAACCCCGTTTTTGTTTTTTTTTAGTAGAAGAAGCTTTACTCTGTATCTAACCCCGTTTTTGTTTTTTTTTTGTAGAGGGCGCTTTATTCTGTATCTAACCCCGTTTTTGTTTTTTTTTGTAGAAGGAGCTTTACTCTGTATCTAACCCAGTTTTTGTTTTATTTGGCAGAGGGATCATTACTCTGTATCTAACCCCGTTTTTTTTTTGTAGAAGTAGCTTTACTCTGTATCTAACCCCGTTTTTTTTTGTAGAAGGAGCTTTACTCTGTATCTAACCCCTTTTTTGTTTTTTTTTTGTAGAAGGAGCTTTACTCTGTATCTATCCCCGTTTTTGTTTTTTTTTGTAGAAGGAGCTTTACTCTGTATCTAACCCCGTTTTTGTTTTTTTTTGTAGAAGGAGCTTTACTCTGAATCTAACCCCGTTTTTGTTTTTTTTTGTAGAAGGAGCTTTACTCTGTATCTATCCCCGTTTTTTTTTTTGAAGAAGTAGCTTTACTCTGTATCTAACCCCGTTTTTGTTTTTTTTTTGTAGAAGGAGCTTTACTCTGTATCTAACCCCGTTTTTGTTTATTTTTGTAGAAGGAGCTTTACTCGGCATCTAACTCCGTTCTTGTTTTCTATTGTAGAAGGAGCTTTACTCTGTATCTAACCCCGTTTTTGTTTTTTTTTGCCGAAGGGGCTTTACTCTGTATCTAACCCCGTATTTGTTTTTTTTTTGTAGAAGGAGCTTTACTCTGTATCTAACCCCGTTTTTGTTTTTTTTTTGTAGAAGGAGGTTTACTCTGTATCTAACCCCGTTTTTGTTTTTTTTTGTAGAAGGAGCTTTACTCTGTATCTAACCCCGTTTTTGTTTCTTTTTTTGTAGAGGGCGCTTTATTCTGTACCTAACCCCGTTTTTGTTTTTTTTTGTAGAAGGAGCTTTACTCTGTATCTAACCCGGTTTTTGTTTTTTTTTGTGGAAGGTGCTTTACTCTGTATCTAACCCCGTTTTATTTTTTGTAGAAGGAGGTTTACTCTGTATCTAACCCCGTTTTTGTTTTTTTTTGTAGAAGGAGCTTTACTCTGTATCTAACCCCGTTTTTTTTTGTAGAAGGAGCTTTACTCTGTATCTAACCCAGTTTTTGTTTTATTTGGCAGAGGGATCATTACTCTGTATCTAACCCCGTTTTTTTTTTGTAGAAGTAGCTTTACTCTGTATCTAACCCCGTTTTTTTTTTGTAGAAGGAGCTTTACTCTGTATCTAACCCCGTTTTTGTTTTTTTTTGTAGAAGGAGCTTTACTCTGTATCTATCCCCGTTTTTGTTTTTTTTTGTAGAAGGAGCTTTACTCTGTATCTAACCCCGTTTTTGTTTTTTTTTGTAGAAGGAGCTTTACTCTGAATCTAACCCCGTTTTTGTTTTTTTTTGTAGAAGGAGCTTTACTCTGTATCTATCCCCGTTTTTTTTTTTGAAGAAGTAGCTTTACTCTGTATCTAACCCCGTTTTTGTTTTTTTTTTGTAGAAGGAGCTTTACTCTGTATCTAACCCCGTTTTTGTTTATTTTTGTAGAAGGAGCTTTACTCTGTATCTATCCCCGTTTTTGGTTTTTTTTGTAGAAGCAGCTTAACTCTGTATCTAACCCCGTTTTTGTTTTTTTTGTAGAAGGAGCTTTACTCTGTATCTAACCCAGTTTTTGTTTTTTTTTTGTAGAAGGAGCTTTACTCTGTATCTAACCCCGTTTTTTTTTTTTTTGTAGAAGGAGCTTTACTCTGTATCTAACCCCGTTTTTGTTTTTTTTTGTAAAGGGATGTTTACTCTGTATCGAACCCCGTTTTTGTTTTTTTTTGCAGAGGGATCTTTATTCTGTATCTAACCCCGTTTTTGTTTTTTTTTGTCGAAGGAGCTTTACTCTGTATCTATCCCCGTTTTTGGTTTTTTTTGCAGAAGGAGCTTTACTCTGTATCTAACCCCGTTTTTGTTTTTTTTTTGTAGAGGGCGCTTTATTCTGTATCTAACCCCGTTTTTGTTTTTTTTTGTCGAAGGAGCTTTACTCTGTATCTAACCCCGTTTTTGTTTTTTTTTGTCGAAGGAGCTTTACTCTGTATCTATCCCCGTTTTTGGTTTTTTTTGTAGAAGGAGCTTTACTCTGTATCTAACCCCGTTTTTGATTTTTTTTCGTAAAAGAAGCTTTACTCTGTATCTAACCCCGTTTTTGTTTTTTTTTGTAAAGGGATGTTTACTCTGTATCGAACCCCGTTTTTGTTTTTTTTTGTAGAAGGAGCTTTACTCTGTATCTAACCCCGTTTTTGTTTTTTTTTGTAGAGGGATCTTTACTCTGTATCTAACACCGTTTTTGCTTTTTTTTGTAGAAGGAGCTTTACTCTGTATCTATCCCCGTTTTTGTTTTTTTTTGTAGAAGGAGCTTTACTCTGTATCTAACCCCGTTTTTGTTTTTTTTTGTAGAAGGAGCTTTACTCTGTATCTAACCCCGTATTTGTTTTTTTTTGTAGAAGGAGCTTTACTCTGTATCTAACCCCGTTTTTGTTTTTTTTTGTAGAAGGAGCTTTACTCTGTATCTAACCCCGTTTTTGTTTTTTTTTAGTAGAAGAAGCTTTACTCTGTATCTAACCCCGTTTTTGTTTTTTTTTTGTAGAGGGCGCTTTATTCTGTATCTAACCCCGTTTTTGTTTTTTTTTGTAGAAGGAGCTTTACTCTGTATCTAACCCAGTTTTTGTTTTATTTGGCAGAGGGATCATTACTCTGTATCTAACCCCGTTTTTTTTTGTAGAAGTAGCTTTACTCTGTATCTAACCCCGTTTTTTTTTTGTAGAAGGAGCTTTACTCTGTATCTAACCCCGTTTTTGTTTTTTTTTGTAGAAGGAGCTTTACTCTGTATCTATCCCCGTTTTTGATTTTTTTTGTAGAAGGAGCTTTACTCTGTATCTAACCCCGTTTTTGTTTTTTTTTGTAGAAGGAGCTTTACTCTGAATCTAACCCCGTTTTTGTTTTTTTTTGTAGAAGGAGCTTTACTCTGTATCTATCCCCGTTTTTGTTTTTTTTTGAAGAAGTAGCTTTACTCTGTATCTAACCCCGTTTTTGTTTTTTTTTTGTAGAAGGAGCTTTACTCTGTATCTAACCCCGTTTTTGTTTATTTTTGTAGAAGGAGCTTTACTCTGTATCTATCCCCGTTTTTGGTTTTTTTTGTAGAAGCAGCTTAACTCTGTATCTAACCCCGTTTTTGTTTTTTTTTGTAGAAGGAGCTTTACTCTGTATCTAACCCAGTTTTTGTTTTTTTTTTGTAGAAGGAGCTTTACTCTGTATCTAACCCCGTTTTTGTTTTTTTTGTAGAAGGAGCTTTACTCTGTATCTAACCCCGTTTTTGTTTTTTTTTGTAAAGGGATGTTTACTCTGTATCGAACCCCGTTTTTGTTTTTTTTTGCAGAGGGATCTTTATTCTGTATCTAACCCCGTTTTTGTTTTTTTTTGTCGAAGGAGCTTTACTCTGTATCTATCCCCGTTTTTGGTTTTTTTTGCAGAAGGAGCTTTACTCTGTATCTAACCCCGTTTTTGTTTTTTTTTTGTAGAGGGCGCTTTATTCTGTATCTAACCCCGTTTTTGTTTTTTTTTGTCGAAGGAGCTTTACTCTGTATCTAACCCCGTTTTTGTTTTTTTTTGTCGAAGGAGCTTTACTCTGTATCTATCCCCGTTTTTGGTTTTTTTTGTAGAAGGAGCTTTACTCTGTATCTAACCCCGTTTTTGATTTTTTTTCGTAGAAGAAGCTTTACTCTGTATCTAACCCCGTTTTTGTTTTTTTTTGTAAAGGGATGTTTACTCTGTATCTAACCCCGTTTTTGCTTTTTTTTTGTAGAGGGATCTTTACTCTGTATCTAACCCCGTTTTTGCTTTTTTTTGTAGAAGGAGCTTTACTCTGTATCTAACCCCGTTTTTGTTTTTTTTTGTAGAGGGATCTTTACTCTGTATCTAACCCCGTTTTTGCTTTTTTTTGTAGAAGGAGCTTTACTCTGTATCTATCCCCGTTTTTGTTTTTTTTTGTAGAAGGAGCTTTACTCTGTATCTAACCCCGTTTTTGTTTTTTTTTGTAGAAGGAGCTTTACTCTGTATCTAACCCCGTATTTGTTTTTTTTTGTAGAAGGAGCTTTACTCTGTATCTAACCCCGTTTTTGTTTTTTTTTGTAGAAGGAGCTTTACTCTGTATCTAACCCCGTTTTTGTTTTTTTTTAGTAGAAGAAGCTTTACTCTGTATCTAACCCCGTTTTTGTTTTTTTTTTGTAGAGGGCGCTTTATTCTGTATCTAACCCCGTTTTTGTTTTTTTTTGTAGAAGGAGCTTTACTCTGTATCTAACCCAGTTTTTGTTTTATTTGGCAGAGGGATCATTACTCTGTATCTAACCCCGTTTTTTTTTGTAGAAGTAGCTTTACTCTGTATCTAACCCCTTTTTTTTTTGTAGAAGGAGCTTTACTCTGTATCTAACCCCGTTTTTGTTTTTTTTTGTAGAAGGAGCTTTACTCTGTATCTATCCCCGTTTTTGTTTTTTTTTGTAGAAGGAGCTTTACTCTGTATCTAACCCCGTTTTTGTTTTTTTTTGTAGAAGGAGCTTTACTCTGAATCTAACCCCGTTTTTGTTTTTTTTTGTAGAAGGAGCTTTACTCTGTATCTATCCCCGTTTTTGTTTTTTTTTGAAGAAGTAGCTTTACTCTGCATCTAACCCCGTTTTTGTTTTTTTTTTGTAGAAGGAGCTTTACTCTGTATCTAACCCCGTTTTTGTTTATTTTTGTAGAAGGAGCTTTACTCTGTATCTATCCCCGTTTTTGGTTTTTTTTGTAGAAGCAGCTTAACTCTGTATCTAACCCCGTTTTTGTTTTTTTTTGTAGAAGGAGCTTTACTCTGTATCTAACCCAGTTTTTGTTTTTTTTTTGTAGAAGGAGCTTTACTCTGTATCTAACCCCGTTTTTGTTTTTTTTTGTAGAAGGAGCTTTACTCTGTATCTAACCCCGTTTTTGTTTTTTTTTGTAAAGGGATGTTTACTCTGTATCGAACCCCGTTTTTGTTTTTTTTTGCAGAGGGATCTTTATTCTGTATCTAACCCCGTTTTTGTTTTTTTTTGTCGAAGGAGCTTTACTCTGTATCTATCCCCGTTTTTGGTTTTTTTTGCAGAAGGAGCTTTACTCTGTATCGAACCCCGTTTTTGTTTTTTTTTTGTAGAGGGCGCTTTATTCTGTATCTAACCCCGTTTTTGTTTTTTTTTGTCGAAGGAGCTTTACTCTGTATCTAACCCCGTTTTTGTTTTTTTTTGTCGAAGGAGCTTTACTCTGTATCTATCCCCGTTTTTGGTTTTTTTTGTAGAAGGAGCTTTACTCTGTATCTAACCCCGTTTTTGATTTTTTTTCGTAGAAGAAGCTTTACTCTGGATCTAACCCCGTTTTTGTTTTTTTTTGTAAAGGGATGTTTACTCTGTATCGAACCCCGTTTTTGTTTTTTTTTGTAGAAGGAGCTTTACTCTGTATCTAACCCCGTTTTTGTTTTTTTTTGTAGAGGGATCTTTACTCTGTATCTAACCCCGTTTTTGCTTTTTTTTGTAGAAGGAGCTTTACTCTGTATCTATCCCCGTTTTTGTTTTTTTTTGTAGAAGGAGCTTTACTCTGTATCTAACCCCGTTTTTGTTTTTTTTTGTAAAGGGATCTTTATTCTGTATCTAACCCCGTTTTTGTTTTTTTTTTGTAAAGGGAGCTTTAGTCTGTATCTAACCCGGTTTTTGTTTTTTTTTTGTAAAGGGATCTTTATTCTGCATCTAACCCGGTTATTGTTTTTTTTTGTAAAGGGATCTTTATTCTGTATCTAACCCCATTTTTGTTTTTTTTTGTAAAGGGATCTTTATTCTGTATCTAACCCGGTTATTGTTTTTTTTTGAAAAGGTATCTTTATTCTGCATCTAACCCGGTTATAGTTTTTTTTTGTAAAGGGATCTTTACTCTGTATCTAACCCGGTTTTTGTTTTTTTTTGTAAAGGGATCTTTACTCTGTATCTAACCCGGATTTTGTTTTTTTTTGTAAACGGATCTTTATTCTGTATCTAACCCGGTTTATGTTTTTTTTTGTAAAGGGATGTTTACTCTGTATCGAACCCCGTTTTTGTTTTTTTTTGCAGAGGGATCTTTACTCTGTATCTAACCCCGTTTTTGTTTTTTTTTGTAGAAGGAGCTTTACTCTGGATCTATCCCCATTTTTGGTTTTTTTTGTAGAAGGAGCTTTACTCTGTATCTATCCCCATTTTTGGTTTATTTTGTAGAAGGAGCTTTACTCTGTATCTAACCCCGTTTTTGTTTTTTTTTGTAGAAGGAGCTTTACTCTGTATCTATCCCCATTTTTGGTTTTTTTTGCAGAAGGAGCTTTGCTCTGTATCTATCCCCATTTTTGGTTTATTTTGTAGAAGGAGCTTTACTCTGTATCTATCCCCGTTTTTGATTTTTTTTGTAAAAGGATCTTTATTCTGTATCTAACCCCGTTTTTGTTTTTTTTTGTAGAAGGAGCTTTACTCTGTATCTATCCCCAGTTTTTGTTTTTTCTTTGCAGAGAGATCTTTTCTCTGTATCTAACCCCGTTTTTGTTTTTTTTTCTGGAAGGAGCTTTACTCTGTTTCTAACCCCGTTTTTGGTTTTTTTTGCAGAAGGAGCTTTACTCTGTATCTAACCCCGTTTTTGTTTTTTTTTTGTAGAAGGAGCTGTATTCTGTATCGAACCCCGTTTTTGTTTTTTTTTTTGTAGAAGGAGCTTTACTCTGTATCTAACCCCGTTTTTGATTTTTTTTCGTAGAAGAAGCTTTACTCTGTATCTAACCCCGTTTTTGTTTTTTTTTGTAGAAGGAGCTTTACTCTGTATCTAACCCCGTTTTTGTTTTTTTTTGTAGAGGGATCTTTACTCTGTATCTAACCCCGTTTTTGCTTTTTTTTGTAGAAGGAGCTTTACTCTGTATCTATCCCCGTTTTTGTTTTTTTTTGTAGAAGGAGCTTTACTCTGTATCTAACCCCGTTTTTGTTTTTTTTTTGTCGAGGGCGCTTTATTCTGTATCTAACCCTGTTTTTGTTTTTTTTTTGTAAAGGGATCTTTATTCTGTATCTAACCCCGTTTTTTTTTGTAAAGGGAGCTTTAGTCTGTATCTAACCCCGTTTTTGTTTTTTTTTTGTAAAGGGATCTTTATTCTGCATCTAACCCGGTTATTGTTTTTTTTTGTAAAGGGATCTTTATTCTGTATCTAACCCCGTTTTTGTTTTTTTTTTGTAAAGGGAGCTTTAGTCTGTATCTAACCCGGTTTTTGTTTTTTTTTTGTAAAGGGATCTTTATTCTGCATCTAACCCGGTTATTGTTTTTTTTTGTAAAGGGATCTTTATTCTGTATCTAACCCCATTTTTGTTTTTTTTTGTAAAGGGATCTTTATTCTGTATCTAACCCGGTTATTGTTTTTTTTTGAAAAGGTATCTTTATTCTGCATCTAACCCGGTTATAGTTTTTTTTTGTAAAGGGATCTTTACTCTGTATCTAACCCGGTTTTTGTTTTTTTTTGTAAAGGGATCTTTACTCTGTATCTAACCCGGATTTTGTTTTTTTTTGTAAACGGATCTTTATTCTGTATCTAACCCGGTTTATGTTTTTTTTTGTAAAGGGATGTTTACTCTGTATCGAACCCCGTTTTTGTTTTTTTTTGCAGAGGGATCTTTACTCTGTATCTAACCCCGTTTTTGTTTTTTTTTGTAGAAGGAGCTTTACTCTGGATCTATCCCCATTTTTGGTTTTTTTTGTAGAAGGAGCTTTACTCTGTATCTATCCCCATTTTTGGTTTATTTTGTAGAAGGAGCTTTACTCTGTATCTAACCCCGTTTTTGTTTTTTTTTGTAGAAGGAGCTTTACTCTGTATCTATCCCCATTTTTGGTTTTTTTTGCAGAAGGAGCTTTGCTCTGTATCTATCCCCATTTTTGGTTTATTTTGTAGAAGGAGCTTTACTCTGTATCTATCCCCGTTTTTGATTTTTTTTGTAAAAGGATCTTTATTCTGTATCTAACCCCGTTTTTGTTTTTTTTTGTAGAAGGAGCTTTACTCTGTATCTATCCCCAGTTTTTGTTTTTTCTTTGCAGAGAGATCTTTTCTCTGTATCTAACCCCGTTTTTGTTTTTTTTTCTGGAAGGAGCTTTACTCTGTTTCTAACCCCGTTTTTGGTTTTTTTTGCAGAAGGAGCTTTACTCTGTATCTAACCCCGTTTTTGTTTTTTTTTTGTAGAAGGAGCTGTATTCTGTATCGAACCCCGTTTTTGTTTTTTTTTTTGTAGAAGGAGCTTTACTCTGTATCTAACCCCGTTTTTGATTTTTTTTCGTAGAAGAAGCTTTACTCTGTATCTAACCCCGTTTTTGTTTTTTTTTGTAGAAGGAGCTTTACTCTGTATCTAACCCCGTTTTTGTTTTTTTTTGTAGAGGGATCTTTACTCTGTATCTAACCCCGTTTTTGCTTTTTTTTGTAGAAGGAGCTTTACTCTGTATCTAACCCCGTTTTTGTTTTTTTTTTGTCGAGGGCGCTTTATTCTGTATCTAACCCTGTTTTTGTTTTTTTTTTGTAAAGGGATCTTTATTCTGTATCTAACCCCGTTTTTTTTTGTAAAGGGAGCTTTAGTCTGTATCTAACCCCGTTTTTGTTTTTTTTTTGTAAAGGGATCTTTATTCTGCATCTAACCCGGTTATTGTTTTTTTTTGTAAAGGGATCTTTATTCTGTATCTAACCCCATTTTTGTTTTTTTTTGTAAAGGGATCTTTATTCTGTATCGAACCCGGTTATTGTTTTTTTTTGAAAAGGGATCTTTATTCTGCATCTAACCCGGTTATAGTTTTTTTTTGTAAAGGGATCTTTACTCTGTATCTAACCCGGTTTTTGTTTTTTTTTGTAAAGGGATCTTTACTCTGTATCTAACCCGGTTTTTGTTTTTTTTTGTAAACGGATCTTTATTCTGTATCTAACCCGGTTTATGTTTTTTTTTGTAAAGGGATGTTTACTCTGTATCGAACCCCGTTTTTGTTTTTTTTTGCAGAGGGATCTTTACTCTGTATCTAACCCCGTTTTTGTTTTTTTTTGTAGAAGGAGCTTTACTCTGGATCTATCCCCATTTTTGGTTTTTTTTGTAGAAGGAGCTTTACTCTGTATCTATCCCCATTTTTGGTTTATTTTGTAGAAGGAGCTTTACTCTGTATCTAACCCCGTTTTTGTTTTTTTTTGTAGAAGGAGCTTTACTCTGTATCTATCCCCATTTTTGGTTTTTTTTGTAGAAGGAGCTTTGCTCTGTATCGAACCCCGTTTTTGATTTTTTTTGTAAAAGGATCTTTATTCTGTATCTAACCCCGTTTTTGTTTTTTTTTGTAGAAGGAGCTTTACTCTGGATCTATCCCCATTTTTGGTTTTTTTTGTAGAAGGAGCTTTACTCTGTATCTATCCCCATTTTTGGTTTATTTTGTAGAAGGAGCTTTACTCTGTATCTAACCCCGTTTTTGTTTTTTTTTTGTAGAAGGAGCTTTACTCTGTATCTATCCCCATTTTTGGTTTTTTTTGTAGAAGGAGCTTTGCTCTGTATCGAACCCCGTTTTTGATTTTTTTTGTAAAAGGATCTTTATTCTGTATCTAACCCCGTTTTTGTTTTTTTTTGTAGAAGGAGCTTTACTCTGTATCTATCCCCAGTTTTTGTTTTTTCTTTGCAGAGAGATCTTTTCTCTGTATCTAACCCCGTTTTTGGTTTTTTTTCTGGAAGGAGCTTTACTCTGTTTCTAACCCCGTTTTTGGTTTTTTTTGCAGAAGGAGCTTTACTCTGTATCTAACCCCGTTTTTGTTTTTTTTTTGTAGAAGGAGCTGTATTCTGTATCGAACCCCGTTTTTGTTTTTTTTTTGTAGAAGGAGCTGTATTCTGTATCTAACCCCGTTTTTGTTTTTTTTTGGAGAAGGAGCTTTACGCTGTTTCTATCCCCGTTTTTGGTTTTTTTTGCAGAAGGAGCTTTACTCTGTATCTAACCGCGTATTTGTTTTTTTTTTGTAGAGGCTGCCTTATTCTGTATCTAACCCTGTTTTTGTTTTTTTTTGGAGAAGGAGCTTTACTCTGTATCTAACCCCGTTTTTGTTATTTTTTTTGTAGAGGGCGCTTTATTCTGTATCTAACCACGTCTTTGTTTTTTTTTGTAGAAGGAGCTTCACTCAGTATCTAACCCCGTTTTTGTTTTTTTTTGTAGAAGGAGCTTCACTCAGTATCTAACCCCGTTTTTGTTTTTTTTTGTAGAAGGAGCTTTACTCTGTATCTAACCCCGTTTTTGTTTTTTTTGTAGAAGGAGCTTTACTCTGTATCTAACCCCGTTTTTGGTTTTTTTTTTGAAGAGCGCGCTTTATTCTGTATCTAACCCCGTTTTTTTTTTGTTGTAGAAGGAGCTTTACTCTGTATCTAACCCCGTTTTTGTTTATTTTGTAAAGGGATCTTTACTCTTTATCGAACCCCGTTTTTGTTTTTTTTTGTAAAGGTATCTTTACTCCGTATCGAACCCCGTTTTTGGTTATTTTTGTAAAGGTATCTTTACTCTGTATCTAACCCAGTTTTTTTTTGTACAAGGAGCTTTACTTTGTATCTAACCCCAATTTTGTTTTTTTTTGTCGGAGGAGCTTTACTCTGTATCTAACCCCATTCTTGTTTTTTTTTGTAAAGGGAGCTTTACTCTGTATCTAACTCCGTTTTTTTTTGTGGAATGAGCTTTACTCTGTATCTAACCCCGTTTTTGATTTTTTTTCGTAGAAGAAGCTTTACTCTGTATCTAACCCCGTTTTTGTTTTTTTTTGTAAAGGGATGTTTACTCTGTATCTAACCCCGTTTTTGCTTTTTTTTTGTAGAGGGATCTTTACTCTGTATCTAACCCCGTTTTTGCTTTTTTTTGTAGAAGGAGCTTTACTCTGTATCTAACCCCGTTTTTGTTTTTTTTTGTAGAGGGATCTTTACTCTGTATCTAACCCCGTTTTTGCTTTTTTTTGTAGAAGGAGCTTTACTCTGTATCTATCCCCGTTTTTGTTTTTTTTTGTAGAAGGAGCTTTACTCTGTATCTAACCCCGTTTTTGTTTTTTTTTGTAGAAGGAGCTTTACTCTGTATCTAACCCGTATTTGTTTTTTTTTGTAGAAGGAGCTTTACTCTGTATCTAACCCCGTTTTTGTTTTTTTTTGTAGAAGGAGCTTTACTCTGTATCTAACCCCGTTTTTGTTTTTTTTTAGTAGAAGAAGCTTTACTCTGTATCTAACCCCGTTTTTTTTTTTTTTTTGTAGAGTGCGCTTTATTCTGTATCTAACCCCGTTTTTGTTTTTTTTTGTAGAAGGAGCTTTACTCTGTATCTAACCCAGTTTTTGTTTTATTTGGCAGAGGGATCATTACTCTGTATCTAACCCCGTTTTTTTTTGTAGAAGTAGCTTTACTCTGTATCTAACCCCTTTTTTTTTTGTAGAAGGAGCTTTACTCTGTATCTAACCCCGTTTTTGTTTTTTTTTGTAGAAGGAGCTTTACTCTGTATCTATCCCCGTTTTTGTTTTTTTTTGTAGAAGGAGCTTTACTCTGTATCTAACCCCGTTTTTGTTTTTTTTTGTAGAAGGAGCTTTACTCTGAATCTAACCCCGTTTTTGTTTTTTTTTGTAGAAGGAGCTTTACTCTGTATCTATCCCCGTTTTTGTTTTTTTTTGAAGAAGTAGCTTTACTCTGCATCTAACCCCGTTTTTGTTTTTTTTTTGTAGAAGGAGCTTTACTCTGTATCTAACCCCGTTTTTGTTTATTTTTGTAGAAGGAGCTTTACTCTGTATCTATCCCCGTTTTTGGTTTTTTTTGTAGAAGCAGCTTAACTCTGTATCTAACCCCGTTTTTGTTTTTTTTTGTAGAAGGAGCTTTACTCTGTATCTAACCCAGTTTTTGTTTTTTTTTTGTAGAAGGAGCTTTACTCTGTATCTAACCCCGTTTTTGTTTTTTTTTGTAGAAGGAGCTTTACTCTGTATCTAACCCCGTTTTTGTTTTTTTTTGTAAAGGGATGTTTACTCTGTATCGAACCCCGTTTTTGTTTTTTTTTGCAGAGGGATCTTTATTCTGTATCTAACCCCGTTTTTGTTTTTTTTTGTCGAAGGAGCTTTACTCTGTATCTATCCCCGTTTTTGGTTTTTTTTGCAGAAGGAGCTTTACTCTGTATCGAACCCCGTTTTTGTTTTTTTTTTGTAGAGGGCGCTTTATTCTGTATCTAACCCCGTTTTTGTTTTTTTTTGTCGAAGGAGCTTTACTCTGTATCTAACCCCGTTTTTGTTTTTTTTTGTCGAAGGAGCTTTACTCTGTATCTATCCCCATTTTTGGTTTTTTTTGTAGAAGGAGCTTTACTCTGTATCTAACCCCGTTTTTGATTTTTTTTCGTAGAAGAAGCTTTACTCTGGATCTAACCCCGTTTTTGTTTTTTTTTGTAAAGGGATGTTTACTCTGTATCGAACCCCGTTTTTGTTTTTTTTTGTAGAAGGAGCTTTACTCTGTATCTAACCCCGTTTTTGTTTTTTTTTGTAGAGGGATCTTTACTCTGTATCTAACCCCGTTTTTGCTTTTTTTTGTAGAAGGAGCTTTACTCTGTATCTATCCCCGTTTTTGTTTTTTTTTGTAGAAGGAGCTTTACTCTGTATCTAACCCCGTTTTTGTTTTTTTTTGTAAAGGGATCTTTATTCTGTATCTAACCCCGTTTTTGTTTTTTTTTTGTAAAGGGAGCTTTAGTCTGTATCTAACCCGGTTTTTGTTTTTTTTTTGTAAAGGGATCTTTATTCTGCATCTAACCCGGTTATTGTTTTTTTTTGTAAAGGGATCTTTATTCTGTATCTAACCCCATTTTTGTTTTTTTTTGTAAAGGGATCTTTATTCTGTATCTAACCCGGTTATTGTTTTTTTTTGAAAAGGTATCTTTATTCTGCATCTAACCCGGTTATAGTTTTTTTTTGTAAAGGGATCTTTACTCTGTATCTAACCCGGTTTTTGTTTTTTTTTGTAAAGGGATCTTTACTCTGTATCTAACCCGGATTTTGTTTTTTTTTGTAAACGGATCTTTATTCTGTATCTAACCCGGTTTATGTTTTTTTTTGTAAAGGGATGTTTACTCTGTATCGAACCCCGTTTTTGTTTTTTTTTGCAGAGGGATCTTTACTCTGTATCTAACCCCGTTTTTGTTTTTTTTTGTAGAAGGAGCTTTACTCTGGATCTATCCCCATTTTTGGTTTTTTTTGTAGAAGGAGCTTTACTCTGTATCTATCCCCATTTTTGGTTTATTTTGTAGAAGGAGCTTTACTCTGTATCTAACCCCGTTTTTGTTTTTTTTTGTAGAAGGAGCTTTACTCTGTATCTATCCCCATTTTTGGTTTTTTTTGCAGAAGGAGCTTTGCTCTGTATCTATCCCCATTTTTGGTTTATTTTGTAGAAGGAGCTTTACTCTGTATCTATCCCCGTTTTTGATTTTTTTTGTAAAAGGATCTTTATTCTGTATCTAACCCCGTTTTTGTTTTTTTTTGTAGAAGGAGCTTTACTCTGTATCTATCCCCAGTTTTTGTTTTTTCTTTGCAGAGAGATCTTTTCTCTGTATCTAACCCCGTTTTTGTTTTTTTTTCTGGAAGGAGCTTTACTCTGTTTCTAACCCCGTTTTTGGTTTTTTTTGCAGAAGGAGCTTTACTCTGTATCTAACCCCGTTTTTGTTTTTTTTTTGTAGAAGGAGCTGTATTCTGTATCGAACCCCGTTTTTGTTTTTTTTTTGTAGAAGGAGCTTTACTCTGTATCTAACCCCGTTTTTGATTTTTTTTCGTAGAAGAAGCTTTACTCTGTATCTAACCCCGTTTTTGTTTTTTTTTGTAGAAGGAGCTTTACTCTGTATCTAACCCCGTTTTTGTTTTTTTTTGTAGAGGGATCTTTACTCTGTATCTAACCCCGTTTTTGCTTTTTTTTGTAGAAGGAGCTTTACTCTGTATCTATCCCCGTTTTTGTTTTTTTTTGTAGAAGGAGCTTTACTCTGTATCTAACCCCGTTTTTGTTTTTTTTTTGTCGAGGGCGCTTTATTCTGTATCTAACCCTGTTTTTGTTTTTTTTTTGTAAAGGGATCTTTATTCTGTATCTAACCCCGTTTTTTTTTGTAAAGGGAGCTTTAGTCTGTATCTAACCCCGTTTTTGTTTTTTTTTTGTAAAGGGATCTTTATTCTGCATCTAACCCGGTTATTGTTTTTTTTTGTAAAGGGATCTTTATTCTGTATCTAACCCCATTTTTGTTTTTTTTTGTAAAGGGATCTTTATTCTGTATCGAACCCGGTTATTGTTTTTTTTTGAAAAGGGATCTTTATTCTGCATCTAACCCGGTTATAGTTTTTTTTTGTAAAGGGATCTTTACTCTGTATCTAACCCGGTTTTTGTTTTTTTTTGTAAAGGGATCTTTACTCTGTATCTAACCCGGTTTTTGTTTTTTTTTGTAAACGGATCTTTATTCTGTATCTAACCCGGTTTATGTTTTTTTTTGTAAAGGGATGTTTACTCTGTATCGAACCCCGTTTTTGTTTTTTTTTGCAGAGGGATCTTTACTCTGTATCTAACCCCGTTTTTGTTTTTTTTTGTAGAAGGAGCTTTACTCTGTATCTAACCCAGTTTTTGTTTTATTTGGCAGAGGGATCATTACTCTGTATCTAACCCCGTTTTTTTTTGTAGAAGTAGCTTTACTCTGTATCTAACCCCTTTTTTTTTTGTAGAAGGAGCTTTACTCTGTATCTAACCCCGTTTTTGTTTTTTTTTGTAGAAGGAGCTTTACTCTGTATCTATCCCCGTTTTTGGTTTTTTTTGTAGAAGGAGCTTTACTCTGTATCTAACCCCGTTTTTGTTTTTTTTTGTAGAAGGAGCTTTACTCTGAATCTAACCCCGTTTTTGTTTTTTTTTGTAGAAGGAGCTTTACTCTGTATCTATCCCCGTTTTTGTTTTTTTTTGAAGAAGTAGCTTTACTCTGCATCTAACCCCGTTTTTGTTTTTTTTTTGTAGAAGGAGCTTTACTCTGTATCTAACCCCGTTTTTGTTTATTTTTGTAGAAGGAGCTTTACTCTGTATCTATCCCCGTTTTTGGTTTTTTTTGTAGAAGCAGCTTAACTCTGTATCTAACCCCGTTTTTGTTTTTTTTTGTAGAAGGAGCTTTACTCTGTATCTAACCCAGTTTTTGTTTTTTTTTTGTAGAAGGAGCTTTACTCTGTATCTAACCCCGTTTTTGTTTTTTTTTGTAGAAGGAGCTTTACTCTGTATCTAACCCCGTTTTTGTTTTTTTTTGTAAAGGGATGTTTACTCTGTATCGAACCCCGTTTTTGTTTTTTTTTGCAGAGGGATCTTTATTCTGTATCTAACCCCGTTTTTGTTTTTTTTTGTCGAAGGAGCTTTACTCTGTATCTATCCCCGTTTTTGGTTTTTTTTGCAGAAGGAGCTTTACTCTGTATCGAACCCCGTTTTTGTTTTTTTTTTGTAGAGGGCGCTTTATTCTGTATCTAACCCCGTTTTTGTTTTTTTTTGTCGAAGGAGCTTTACTCTGTATCTAACCCCGTTTTTGTTTTTTTTTGTCGAAGGAGCTTTACTCTGTATCTATCCCCATTTTTGGTTTTTTTTGTAGAAGGAGCTTTACTCTGTATCTAACCCCGTTTTTGATTTTTTTTCGTAGAAGAAGCTTTACTCTGGATCTAACCCCGTTTTTGTTTTTTTTTGTAAAGGGATGTTTACTCTGTATCGAACCCCGTTTTTGTTTTTTTTTGTAGAAGGAGCTTTACTCTGTATCTAACCCCGTTTTTGTTTTTTTTTGTAGAGGGATCTTTACTCTGTATCTAACCCCGTTTTTGCTTTTTTTTGTAGAAGGAGCTTTACTCTGTATCTATCCCCGTTTTTGTTTTTTTTTGTAGAAGGAGCTTTACTCTGTATCTAACCCCGTTTTTGTTTTTTTTTGTAAAGGGATCTTTATTCTGTATCTAACCCCGTTTTTGTTTTTTTTTTGTAAAGGGAGCTTTAGTCTGTATCTAACCCGGTTTTTGTTTTTTTTTTGTAAAGGGATCTTTATTCTGCATCTAACCCGGTTATTGTTTTTTTTTGTAAAGGGATCTTTATTCTGTATCTAACCCCATTTTTGTTTTTTTTTGTAAAGGGATCTTTATTCTGTATCTAACCCGGTTATTGTTTTTTTTTGAAAAGGTATCTTTATTCTGCATCTAACCCGGTTATAGTTTTTTTTTGTAAAGGGATCTTTACTCTGTATCTAACCCGGTTTTTGTTTTTTTTTGTAAAGGGATCTTTACTCTGTATCTAACCCGGATTTTGTTTTTTTTTGTAAACGGATCTTTATTCTGTATCTAACCCGGTTTATGTTTTTTTTTGTAAAGGGATGTTTACTCTGTATCGAACCCCGTTTTTGTTTTTTTTTGCAGAGGGATCTTTACTCTGTATCTAACCCCGTTTTTGTTTTTTTTTGTAGAAGGAGCTTTACTCTGGATCTATCCCCATTTTTGGTTTTTTTTGTAGAAGGAGCTTTACTCTGTATCTATCCCCATTTTTGGTTTATTTTGTAGAAGGAGCTTTACTCTGTATCTAACCCCGTTTTTGTTTTTTTTTGTAGAAGGAGCTTTACTCTGTATCTATCCCCATTTTTGGTTTTTTTTGCAGAAGGAGCTTTGCTCTGTATCTATCCCCATTTTTGGTTTATTTTGTAGAAGGAGCTTTACTCTGTATCTATCCCCGTTTTTGATTTTTTTTGTAAAAGGATCTTTATTCTGTATCTAACCCCGTTTTTGTTTTTTTTTGTAGAAGGAGCTTTACTCTGTATCTATCCCCAGTTTTTGTTTTTTCTTTGCAGAGAGATCTTTTCTCTGTATCTAACCCCGTTTTTGTTTTTTTTTCTGGAAGGAGCTTTACTCTGTTTCTAACCCCGTTTTTGGTTTTTTTTGCAGAAGGAGCTTTACTCTGTATCTAACCCCGTTTTTGTTTTTTTTTTGTAGAAGGAGCTGTATTCTGTATCGAACCCCGTTTTTGTTTTTTTTTTTGTAGAAGGAGCTTTACTCTGTATCTAACCCCGTTTTTGTTTTTTTTTGTAAAGGGATCTTTATTCTGTATCTAACCCCGTTTTTGTTTTTTTTTTGTAAAGGGAGCTTTAGTCTGTATCTAACCCGGTTTTTGTTTTTTTTTTTTAAAGGGATCTTTATTCTGCATCTAACCCGGTTATTGTTTTTTTTTGTAAAGGGATCTTTATTCTGTATCTAACCCCATTTTTGTTTTTTTTTGTAAAGGGATCTTTATTCTGTATCTAACCCGGTTATTGTTTTTTTTTGAAAAGGTATCTTTATTCTGCATCTAACCCGGTTATAGTTTTTTTTTGTAAAGGGATCTTTACTCTGTATCTAACCCGGTTTTTGTTTTTTTTTGTAAAGGGATCTTTACTCTGTATCTAACCCGGATTTTGTTTTTTTTTGTAAACGGATCTTTATTCTGTATCTAACCCGGTTTATGTTTTTTTTTGTAAAGGGATGTTTACTCTGTATCGAACCCCGTTTTTGTTTTTTTTTGCAGAGGGATCTTTACTCTGTATCTAACCCCGTTTTTGTTTTTTTTTGTAGAAGGAGCTTTACTCTGGATCTATCCCCATTTTTGGTTTTTTTTGTAGAAGGAGCTTTACTCTGTATCTATCCCCATTTTTGGTTTATTTTGTAGAAGGAGCTTTACTCTGTATCTAACCCCGTTTTTGTTTTTTTTTGTAGAAGGAGCTTTACTCTGTATCTATCCCCATTTTTGGTTTTTTTTGCAGAAGGAGCTTTGCTCTGTATCTATCCCCATTTTTGGTTTATTTTGTAGAAGGAGCTTTACTCTGTATCTATCCCCGTTTTTGATTTTTTTTGTAAAAGGATCTTTATTCTGTATCTAACCCCGTTTTTGTTTTTTTTTGTAGAAGGAGCTTTACTCTGTATCTATCCCCAGTTTTTGTTTTTTCTTTGCAGAGAGATCTTTTCTCTGTATCTAACCCCGTTTTTGTTTTTTTTTCTGGAAGGAGCTTTACTCTGTTTCTAACCCCGTTTTTGGTTTTTTTTGCAGAAGGAGCTTTACTCTGTATCTAACCCCGTTTTTGTTTTTTTTTTGTAGAAGGAGCTGTATTCTGTATCGAACCCCGTTTTTGTTTTTTTTTTTGTAGAAGGAGCTTTACTCTGTATCTAACCCCGTTTTTGATTTTTTTTCGTAGAAGAAGCTTTACTCTGTATCTAACCCCGTTTTTGTTTTTTTTTGTAGAAGGAGCTTTACTCTGTATCTAACCCCGTTTTTGTTTTTTTTTGTAGAGGGATCTTTACTCTGTATCTAACCCCGTTTTTGCTTTTTTTTGTAGAAGGAGCTTTACTCTGTATCTATCCCCGTTTTTGTTTTTTTTTGTAGAAGGAGCTTTACTCTGTATCTAACCCCGTTTTTGTTTTTTTTTTGTCGAGGGCGCTTTATTCTGTATCTAACCCTGTTTTTGTTTTTTTTTTGTAAAGGGATCTTTATTCTGTATCTAACCCCGTTTTTTTTTGTAAAGGGAGCTTTAGTCTGTATCTAACCCCGTTTTTGTTTTTTTTTTGTAAAGGGATCTTTATTCTGCATCTAACCCGGTTATTGTTTTTTTTTGTAAAGGGATCTTTATTCTGTATCTAACCCCATTTTTGTTTTTTTTTGTAAAGGGATCTTTATTCTGTATCGAACCCGGTTATTGTTTTTTTTTGAAAAGGGATCTTTATTCTGCATCTAACCCGGTTATAGTTTTTTTTTGTAAAGGGATCTTTACTCTGTATCTAACCCGGTTTTTGTTTTTTTTTGTAAAGGGATCTTTACTCTGTATCTAACCCGGTTTTTGTTTTTTTTTGTAAACGGATCTTTATTCTGTATCTAACCCGGTTTATGTTTTTTTTTGTAAAGGGATGTTTACTCTGTATCGAACCCCGTTTTTGTTTTTTTTTGCAGAGGGATCTTTACTCTGTATCTAACCCCGTTTTTGTTTTTTTTTGTAGAAGGAGCTTTACTCTGGATCTATCCCCATTTTTGGTTTTTTTTGTAGAAGGAGCTTTACTCTGTATCTATCCCCATTTTTGGTTTATTTTGTAGAAGGAGCTTTACTCTGTATCTAACCCCGTTTTTGTTTTTTTTTGTAGAAGGAGCTTTACTCTGTATCTATCCCCATTTTTGGTTTTTTTTGTAGAAGGAGCTTTGCTCTGTATCGAACCCCGTTTTTGATTTTTTTTGTAAAAGGATCTTTATTCTGTATCTAACCCCGTTTTTGTTTTTTTTTGTAGAAGGAGCTTTACTCTGGATCTATCCCCATTTTTGGTTTTTTTTGTAGAAGGAGCTTTACTCTGTATCTATCCCCATTTTTGGTTTATTTTGTAGAAGGAGCTTTACTCTGTATCTAACCCCGTTTTTGTTTTTTTTTTGTAGAAGGAGCTTTACTCTGTATCTATCCCCATTTTTGGTTTTTTTTGTAGAAGGAGCTTTGCTCTGTATCGAACCCCGTTTTTGATTTTTTTTGTAAAAGGATCTTTATTCTGTATCTAACCCCGTTTTTGTTTTTTTTTGTAGAAGGAGCTTTACTCTGTATCTATCCCCAGTTTTTGTTTTTTCTTTGCAGAGAGATCTTTTCTCTGTATCTAACCCCGTTTTTGGTTTTTTTTCTGGAAGGAGCTTTACTCTGTTTCTAACCCCGTTTTTGGTTTTTTTTGCAGAAGGAGCTTTACTCTGTATCTAACCCCGTTTTTGTTTTTTTTTTGTAGAAGGAGCTGTATTCTGTATCGAACCCCGTTTTTGTTTTTTTTTTGTAGAAGGAGCTGTATTCTGTATCTAACCCCGTTTTTGTTTTTTTTTGGAGAAGGAGCTTTACGCTGTTTCTATCCCCGTTTTTGGTTTTTTTTGCAGAAGGAGCTTTACTCTGTATCTAACCGCGTATTTGTTTTTTTTTTGTAGAGGCTGCCTTATTCTGTATCTAACCCTGTTTTTGTTTTTTTTTGGAGAAGGAGCTTTACTCTGTATCTAACCCCGTTTTTGTTATTTTTTTTGTAGAGGGCGCTTTATTCTGTATCTAACCACGTCTTTGTTTTTTTTTGTAGAAGGAGCTTCACTCAGTATCTAACCCCGTTTTTGTTTTTTTTTGTAGAAGGAGCTTCACTCAGTATCTAACCCCGTTTTTGTTTTTTTTTGTAGAAGGAGCTTTACTCTGTATCTAACCCCGTTTTTGTTTTTTTTGTAGAAGGAGCTTTACTCTGTATCTAACCCCGTTTTTGGTTTTTTTTTTGAAGAGCGCGCTTTATTCTGTATCTAACCCCGTTTTTTTTTTGTTGTAGAAGGAGCTTTACTCTGTATCTAACCCCGTTTTTGTTTATTTTGTAAAGGGATCTTTACTCTTTATCGAACCCCGTTTTTGTTTTTTTTTGTAAAGGTATCTTTACTCCGTATCGAACCCCGTTTTTGGTTATTTTTGTAAAGGTATCTTTACTCTGTATCTAACCCAGTTTTTTTTTGTACAAGGAGCTTTACTTTGTATCTAACCCCAATTTTGTTTTTTTTTGTCGGAGGAGCTTTACTCTGTATCTAACCCCATTCTTGTTTTTTTTTGTAAAGGGAGCTTTACTCTGTATCTAACTCCGTTTTTTTTTGTGGAATGAGCTTTACTCTGTATCTAACCCCGTTTTTGATTTTTTTTCGTAGAAGAAGCTTTACTCTGTATCTAACCCCGTTTTTGTTTTTTTTTGTAAAGGGATGTTTACTCTGTATCTAACCCCGTTTTTGCTTTTTTTTTGTAGAGGGATCTTTACTCTGTATCTAACCCCGTTTTTGCTTTTTTTTGTAGAAGGAGCTTTACTCTGTATCTAACCCCGTTTTTGTTTTTTTTTGTAGAGGGATCTTTACTCTGTATCTAACCCCGTTTTTGCTTTTTTTTGTAGAAGGAGCTTTACTCTGTATCTATCCCCGTTTTTGTTTTTTTTTGTAGAAGGAGCTTTACTCTGTATCTAACCCCGTTTTTGTTTTTTTTTGTAGAAGGAGCTTTACTCTGTATCTAACCCGTATTTGTTTTTTTTTGTAGAAGGAGCTTTACTCTGTATCTAACCCCGTTTTTGTTTTTTTTTGTAGAAGGAGCTTTACTCTGTATCTAACCCCGTTTTTGTTTTTTTTTAGTAGAAGAAGCTTTACTCTGTATCTAACCCCGTTTTTTTTTTTTTTTTGTAGAGTGCGCTTTATTCTGTATCTAACCCCGTTTTTGTTTTTTTTTGTAGAAGGAGCTTTACTCTGTATCTAACCCAGTTTTTGTTTTATTTGGCAGAGGGATCATTACTCTGTATCTAACCCCGTTTTTTTTTGTAGAAGTAGCTTTACTCTGTATCTAACCCCTTTTTTTTTTGTAGAAGGAGCTTTACTCTGTATCTAACCCCGTTTTTGTTTTTTTTTGTAGAAGGAGCTTTACTCTGTATCTATCCCCGTTTTTGTTTTTTTTTGTAGAAGGAGCTTTACTCTGTATCTAACCCCGTTTTTGTTTTTTTTTGTAGAAGGAGCTTTACTCTGAATCTAACCCCGTTTTTGTTTTTTTTTGTAGAAGGAGCTTTACTCTGTATCTATCCCCGTTTTTGTTTTTTTTTGAAGAAGTAGCTTTACTCTGCATCTAACCCCGTTTTTGTTTTTTTTTTGTAGAAGGAGCTTTACTCTGTATCTAACCCCGTTTTTGTTTATTTTTGTAGAAGGAGCTTTACTCTGTATCTATCCCCGTTTTTGGTTTTTTTTGTAGAAGCAGCTTAACTCTGTATCTAACCCCGTTTTTGTTTTTTTTTGTAGAAGGAGCTTTACTCTGTATCTAACCCAGTTTTTGTTTTTTTTTTGTAGAAGGAGCTTTACTCTGTATCTAACCCCGTTTTTGTTTTTTTTTGTAGAAGGAGCTTTACTCTGTATCTAACCCCGTTTTTGTTTTTTTTTGTAAAGGGATGTTTACTCTGTATCGAACCCCGTTTTTGTTTTTTTTTGCAGAGGGATCTTTATTCTGTATCTAACCCCGTTTTTGTTTTTTTTTGTCGAAGGAGCTTTACTCTGTATCTATCCCCGTTTTTGGTTTTTTTTGCAGAAGGAGCTTTACTCTGTATCGAACCCCGTTTTTGTTTTTTTTTTGTAGAGGGCGCTTTATTCTGTATCTAACCCCGTTTTTGTTTTTTTTTGTCGAAGGAGCTTTACTCTGTATCTAACCCCGTTTTTGTTTTTTTTTGTCGAAGGAGCTTTACTCTGTATCTATCCCCATTTTTGGTTTTTTTTGTAGAAGGAGCTTTACTCTGTATCTAACCCCGTTTTTGATTTTTTTTCGTAGAAGAAGCTTTACTCTGGATCTAACCCCGTTTTTGTTTTTTTTTGTAAAGGGATGTTTACTCTGTATCGAACCCCGTTTTTGTTTTTTTTTGTAGAAGGAGCTTTACTCTGTATCTAACCCCGTTTTTGTTTTTTTTTGTAGAGGGATCTTTACTCTGTATCTAACCCCGTTTTTGCTTTTTTTTGTAGAAGGAGCTTTACTCTGTATCTATCCCCGTTTTTGTTTTTTTTTGTAGAAGGAGCTTTACTCTGTATCTAACCCCGTTTTTGTTTTTTTTTGTAAAGGGATCTTTATTCTGTATCTAACCCCGTTTTTGTTTTTTTTTTGTAAAGGGAGCTTTAGTCTGTATCTAACCCGGTTTTTGTTTTTTTTTTGTAAAGGGATCTTTATTCTGCATCTAACCCGGTTATTGTTTTTTTTTGTAAAGGGATCTTTATTCTGTATCTAACCCCATTTTTGTTTTTTTTTGTAAAGGGATCTTTATTCTGTATCTAACCCGGTTATTGTTTTTTTTTGAAAAGGTATCTTTATTCTGCATCTAACCCGGTTATAGTTTTTTTTTGTAAAGGGATCTTTACTCTGTATCTAACCCGGTTTTTGTTTTTTTTTGTAAAGGGATCTTTACTCTGTATCTAACCCGGATTTTGTTTTTTTTTGTAAACGGATCTTTATTCTGTATCTAACCCGGTTTATGTTTTTTTTTGTAAAGGGATGTTTACTCTGTATCGAACCCCGTTTTTGTTTTTTTTTGCAGAGGGATCTTTACTCTGTATCTAACCCCGTTTTTGTTTTTTTTTGTAGAAGGAGCTTTACTCTGGATCTATCCCCATTTTTGGTTTTTTTTGTAGAAGGAGCTTTACTCTGTATCTATCCCCATTTTTGGTTTATTTTGTAGAAGGAGCTTTACTCTGTATCTAACCCCGTTTTTGTTTTTTTTTGTAGAAGGAGCTTTACTCTGTATCTATCCCCATTTTTGGTTTTTTTTGCAGAAGGAGCTTTGCTCTGTATCTATCCCCATTTTTGGTTTATTTTGTAGAAGGAGCTTTACTCTGTATCTATCCCCGTTTTTGATTTTTTTTGTAAAAGGATCTTTATTCTGTATCTAACCCCGTTTTTGTTTTTTTTTGTAGAAGGAGCTTTACTCTGTATCTATCCCCAGTTTTTGTTTTTTCTTTGCAGAGAGATCTTTTCTCTGTATCTAACCCCGTTTTTGTTTTTTTTTCTGGAAGGAGCTTTACTCTGTTTCTAACCCCGTTTTTGGTTTTTTTTGCAGAAGGAGCTTTACTCTGTATCTAACCCCGTTTTTGTTTTTTTTTTGTAGAAGGAGCTGTATTCTGTATCGAACCCCGTTTTTGTTTTTTTTTTGTAGAAGGAGCTTTACTCTGTATCTAACCCCGTTTTTGATTTTTTTTCGTAGAAGAAGCTTTACTCTGTATCTAACCCCGTTTTTGTTTTTTTTTGTAGAAGGAGCTTTACTCTGTATCTAACCCCGTTTTTGTTTTTTTTTGTAGAGGGATCTTTACTCTGTATCTAACCCCGTTTTTGCTTTTTTTTGTAGAAGGAGCTTTACTCTGTATCTATCCCCGTTTTTGTTTTTTTTTGTAGAAGGAGCTTTACTCTGTATCTAACCCCGTTTTTGTTTTTTTTTTGTCGAGGGCGCTTTATTCTGTATCTAACCCTGTTTTTGTTTTTTTTTTGTAAAGGGATCTTTATTCTGTATCTAACCCCGTTTTTTTTTGTAAAGGGAGCTTTAGTCTGTATCTAACCCCGTTTTTGTTTTTTTTTTGTAAAGGGATCTTTATTCTGCATCTAACCCGGTTATTGTTTTTTTTTGTAAAGGGATCTTTATTCTGTATCTAACCCCATTTTTGTTTTTTTTTGTAAAGGGATCTTTATTCTGTATCGAACCCGGTTATTGTTTTTTTTTGAAAAGGGATCTTTATTCTGCATCTAACCCGGTTATAGTTTTTTTTTGTAAAGGGATCTTTACTCTGTATCTAACCCGGTTTTTGTTTTTTTTTGTAAAGGGATCTTTACTCTGTATCTAACCCGGTTTTTGTTTTTTTTTGTAAACGGATCTTTATTCTGTATCTAACCCGGTTTATGTTTTTTTTTGTAAAGGGATGTTTACTCTGTATCGAACCCCGTTTTTGTTTTTTTTTGCAGAGGGATCTTTACTCTGTATCTAACCCCGTTTTTGTTTTTTTTTGTAGAAGGAGCTTTACTCTGGATCTATCCCCATTTTTGGTTTTTTTTGTAGAAGGAGCTTTACTCTGTATCTATCCCCATTTTTGGTTTATTTTGTAGAAGGAGCTTTACTCTGTATCTAACCCCGTTTTTGTTTTTTTTTGTAGAAGGAGCTTTACTCTGTATCTATCCCCATTTTTGGTTTTTTTTGTAGAAGGAGCTTTGCTCTGTATCGAACCCCGTTTTTGATTTTTTTTGTAAAAGGATCTTTATTCTGTATCTAACCCCGTTTTTGTTTTTTTTTGTAGAAGGAGCTTTACTCTGGATCTATCCCCATTTTTGGTTTTTTTTGTAGAAGGAGCTTTACTCTGTATCTATCCCCATTTTTGGTTTATTTTGTAGAAGGAGCTTTACTCTGTATCTAACCCCGTTTTTGTTTTTTTTTGTAGAAGGAGCTTTACTCTGTATCTATCCCCATTTTTGGTTTTTTTTGTAGAAGGAGCTTTGCTCTGTATCGAACCCCGTTTTTGATTTTTTTTGTAAAAGGATCTTTATTCTGTATCTAACCCCGTTTTTGTTTTTTTTTGTAGAAGGAGCTTTACTCTGTATCTATCCCCAGTTTTTGTTTTTTCTTTGCAGAGAGATCTTTTCTCTGTATCTAACCCCGTTTTTGGTTTTTTTTCTGGAAGGAGCTTTACTCTGTTTCTAACCCCGTTTTTGGTTTTTTTTGCAGAAGGAGCTTTACTCTGTATCTAACCCCGTTTTTGTTTTTTTTTTGTAGAAGGAGCTGTATTCTGTATCGAACCCCGTTTTTGTTTTTTTTTTGTAGAAGGAGCTGTATTCTGTATCTAACCCCGTTTTTGTTTTTTTTTGGAGAAGGAGCTTTACGCTGTTTCTATCCCCGTTTTTGGTTTTTTTTGCAGAAGGAGCTTTACTCTGTATCTAACCGCGTATTTGTTTTTTTTTTGTAGAGGCTGCCTTATTCTGTATCTAACCCTGTTTTTGTTTTTTTTTGGAGAAGGAGCTTTACTCTGTATCTAACCCCGTTTTTGTTATTTTTTTTGTAGAGGGCGCTTTATTCTGTATCTAACCACGTCTTTGTTTTTTTTTGTAGAAGGAGCTTCACTCAGTATCTAACCCCGTTTTTGTTTTTTTTTGTAGAAGGAGCTTCACTCAGTATCTAACCCCGTTTTTGTTTTTTTTTGTAGAAGGAGCTTTACTCTGTATCTAACCCCGTTTTTGTTTTTTTTGTAGAAGGAGCTTTACTCTGTATCTAACCCCGTTTTTGGTTTTTTTTTTGAAGAGCGCGCTTTATTCTGTATCTAACCCCGTTTTTTTTTTGTTGTAGAAGGAGCTTTACTCTGTATCTAACCCCGTTTTTGTTTATTTTGTAAAGGGATCTTTACTCTTTATCGAACCCCGTTTTTGTTTTTTTTTGTAAAGGTATCTTTACTCCGTATCGAACCCCGTTTTTGGTTATTTTTGTAAAGGTATCTTTACTCTGTATCTAACCCAGTTTTTTTTTGTACAAGGAGCTTTACTTTGTATCTAACCCCAATTTTGTTTTTTTTTGTCGGAGGAGCTTTACTCTGTATCTAACCCCATTCTTGTTTTTTTTTGTAAAGGGAGCTTTACTCTGTATCTAACTCCGTTTTTTTTTGTGGAATGAGCTTTACTCTGTATCTAAACCCGTTTTTGTTTTTTTTTTGTAGAGGGATCTTTATTCTTTATCTCACCCGGTTTTTGTTTTTTTTTTGTAAAGGGATCTTTATTCTGTATCTAAACCCGTTTTCGTTTTTTTTTGTAAAGGGAACTTTATTCTGTATCTAACCTGGTTTTTGTTTTTTTTTGTAAAGGGATCTCTACTCTGTATCTAACCTGGTTTTTGTTTTTTTTTGTAAAGGGATCTTTATTCTGTATCTAACCTGGTTTTTGTTTTTTTTTGTCAAGGGATCTCTACTCTGCATCGAACCCGGTTTTTGTTTTTTTTTGTAAAGGGATCTTTATCCTGTATCTAACCCGGTTTTTGTTTTTTTTTGAAAAGGGATCTTTATTCTGGATCTAACCTGGTTTTTGTTTTTTTTTGTAAAGGGATCTTTATCCTGTATCTAACCCAGTTTTTGTTTTTTTTTTGTAAAGGGATCTTTATTCTGTATCTAACCCGGTTTTTGTTTTTTTTTGTAAAGGGATCTTTATTCTGCATCTAACCCGGTTTTTGTTTTTTTTTGTAAAGGGATCTTTATTCTGTATCCAACCCGGTTTTTGTTTTTTTTTGTAAAGGGATCTTTATTCTGCATCTAACCCCGTTTTTGTTTTTTTTTTGTAAAGGGATCTTTATTCTGTATCTAACCCCGTTTTTGTTTTTTTTTTGTAAAGGGATCTTTATTCTGTATCTGACCCCGTTTTTTTTTTGTAAAGGGATCTTTACTCTGTATCTAACCCCGTTTTTGTTTTTTTTTTGTAAAGGGATCTTTACTCTGTACCTAACCCCGTTTTTGTTTTTTTTTTGTAAAGGGATCTTTATTCTGTATCTGACCCCGTTTTTGTTTTTTTTTTGTAAAGGGATCTTTATTCTGCATCTAACCCGGTTTTTGTTTTTTTTTATAAAGGGATCTTTATTCTGTATCTAACCCGGTTTTTGTTTTTTTTTGTAAAGGGATCTTTATTGTGCATCTAACCCGGTTTTTGTTTTTTTTTGTAAAGGGATCTTTATTCTGTATCTAACCTGGTTTTTGTTTTTTTTTGTAAAAGGATCTTTATTCTGTATCTAACCCCGTTTTTGTTTTTTTTTTGTAAAGGGATCTTTATTCTGTATCTGACCCCGTTTTTGTTTTTTTTTTGTAAAGGGATCTTTATTCTGCATCTAACCCGGTTTTTGTTTTTTTTTATAAAGGGATCTTTATTCTGTATCTAACCCGGTTTTTGTTTTTTTTTGTAAAGGGATCTTTATTGTGCATCTAACCCGGTTTTTGTTTTTTTTTGTAAAGGGATCTTTATTCTGTATCTAACCTGGTTTTTGTTTTTTTTTGTAAAAGGATCTTTATTCTGTATCAAACCCCGTTTTTGTTTTTTTTTGTAAAGGGATCTTTATTCTGTATCTAACCTGGTTTTTGTTTTTTTTTGTAAAGGGATCTTTATTCTGTATCTAACCTGGTTTTTGTTTTTTTTTGTAAAGGGATCTTTATTCTGTATCTAACCTGGTTTTTGTTTTTTTTTGTAAAAGGATCTTTATTCTGTATCTAACCCGGTTTTTGTTTTTTTTTTGTGAAGGGATCTTTATTCTGTATCTAACCCCGTTTATTTTTGTGAAGGGATCTTTATTAGATTAGATTAGATTAGAGATACAGCACTGAAACAGGCCCTTCGGCCCACCGAGTCTGTGCCGACCATCAACCACCCATTTATACTAATCCTACACTAATCCCATATTCCTACTAAACATCCCCATCTGTCCCTATATTGCCCTACCACCTACCTATACTAGTGACAATTTATAATGGCCAATTTACCTATCAACCTGCAAGTCTTTTGGCTTGTGGGAGGAAACCGGAGCACCCGGAGAAAACCCACGCAGACACAGGGAGAACTTGCAAACTCCACACAGGCAGTACCCGGAATCGAACCCGGGTCCCTGGAGCTGTGAGGCTGCAGTGCTAACCACTGCGCCACTGTGCCGCCCTGTATCTAACCCCGTTTTGGTTTTTTTTTTGTAAAGGGATCTTTATTCTGCATCTAACCCCGTTTTTGTTTTTTTTTGTAAAGGGATCTTTATTCTGTATCTAACCCCGTTTTTGTTTTTTTTTGTAAAGGGATCTTTATTCTGCATCTAACCCCGTTTTTGTTTTTTTTTGTAAAGGGATCTTTATTCTGTATCTAACCTCGTTTTTGTTTTTTTTTTGTGAAGGGATCTTTATTCTGTATCTAACCCCGTTTTTTTTTTGCAAAGGTATCTTTACACTGTATCTAACCCAGTTTTTTTTTGTAGAAGGAGCTTTACTCTGTATCTAACCCCGTTTTTGTTTTTTTTTGTAGAAGGAGCTTTACTCTGTATCTATCCCCATTTTTGGTTTTTTTTGTCGAAGGAGCTTTGCTCTGTATCTATCCCCATTTTTGGTTTTTTTTGTAGAAGGAGCTTTACTCTGTATCTATCCCCGTTTTTGATTTTTTTTGTAAAAGGATCTTTATTCTGTATCTCACCCCGTTTTTTTTTGTAGAAGGAGCTTTACTCTGTATCTATCCCCAGTTTTTGTTTTTTCTTTGCAGAGGGATCTTTCCTCTGTATCTAACCCCGTTTTTTTTTTGTAGAAGGAGCTTTACTCTGTTTCTATCCCCGTTTTTGTTTTTTTTGTAAAAGGAGCTTTACTCTGTATCTAACCCCGTTTTTGTTTTTTTTTGTAGAAGGAGCTTTACTCTGTATCTATCCCCATTTTTGGTTTTTTTTGTAGAAGGAGCTTTGCTCTGTATCTATCCCCATTTTTGTTTTTTTTTGCAGAAGGAGCTTTACTCTGTATCTATCCCCGTTTTTGATTTTTTTTGTAGAAGGCGCTTTACTCTGTTTCTATCCCCGTTTTTGTTTTTTTTTTGCAGAAGGAGCTTTACTCTGTATCGAACACCGTTTTTGTTTTTTTTTTGCAGAAGGAGCTGTATTCTGTATCTAACCCCGTTTTTGTTTTTTTTTGGAGAAGGAGCTTTACTCTGTTTCTATCCCCGTTTTTGGTTTTTTTTGCAGAAGGAGCTTTACTCTGTATCTAACCCCGTTTTTGTTTTTTTTTGTAGAGGGCGCTTTATTCTGTATCTAACCACGTCTTTGTTTTTTTTTGGAAAGGGAGCTTTACTCTGTATCGAACCCCGTTTTTGTTTTTTTTTGTAAAGGGATCTTAGTTCTGTATCAAACCCCGTTTTTGTTTTTTTTTGTAAAGGGATCTTTATTCTGTATCTAACCCGGTTTTTGTTTTTTTTTGCAAAGGGATCTTTATTCTGTATCTAACCCCGTTTTTGTTTTTTTTTGTAAAGGGATCTTTATTCTGTATCTAACCCGGTTTTTGTTTTTTTTTGCAAAGGGATCTTTATTCTGTATCTAACCCCGTTTTTGTTTTTTTTTGTAATGGTATCTTTACTCTGTATCTTACCCCGTTTTTGTTTTTTTTTGTAAAGGGATCTTTACTCTGTATCTAACCCCGTTTTTGTTTTTTTTTGTAAAGGGATCTTTATTCTGTATCAAACCCCGTTTTTGTTTTTTTTTGTAAAGGGATCTTAATTCTGTATCTAACCCGGTTTTTGTTTTTTTTTGCAAAGGGATCTTTACTCTGTATCTGACCCCGTTTTTGTTTTTTTTTGTAAAGGGATCTTTATTCTGTATCTAACCCGGTTTTTGTTTTTTTTTGCAAAGGGATCTTTATTCTGTATCTAACCCCGTTTGTGTTTTTTTTTGTAAATGGATCTTTATTCTGTATCAAACCCCGTTTTTGTTTTTTTTTGTAAAAGGAGCTTTACTCTGTATCTAACCCCGTTTTTGTTTTTTTTTGTAGAAGGAGCTTTACTCTGTATCTAACCCCGTTTTTGTTTTTTTTTGTAGAAGGAGCTTTACTCTGTATCTATCCCCATTTTTGGTTTTTTTTGTAGAAGGAGCTTTGCTCTGTATCTATCCCCATTTTTGGTTTTTTTTGCAGAAGGAGCTTTACTCTGTATCTATCCCCGTTTTTGATTTTTTTTGTAGAAGGCGCTTTACTCTGTTTCTATCCCCGTTTTTGTTTTTTTTTTGCAGAAGGAGCTTTACTCTGTATCGAACACCGTTTTTGTTTTTTTTTTGCAGAAGGAGCTGTATTCTGTATCTAACCCCGTTTTTGTTTTTTTTTGGAGAAGGAGCTTTACTCTGTTTCTATCCCCGTTTTTGGTTTTTTTTGCAGAAGGAGCTTTACTCTGTATCTAACCCCGTTTTTTTTTTTTGTAGAGGGCGCTTTATTCTGTATCTAACCACATCTTTGTTTTTTTTTGGAAAGGGAGCTTTACTCTGTATCTAACCCCGTTTTTGTTTTTTTTTGTAAAGGGATCTTAGTTCTGTATCAAACCCCGTTTTTGTTTTTTTTTGTAAAGGGATCTTTATTCTGTATCTAACCCGGTTTTTGTTTTTTTTTGCAAAGGGATCTTTATTCTGTATCTAACCCCGTTTTTTTTTTTTGTAAAGGGATCTTTATTCTGTATCTAACCCGGTTTTTGTTTTTTTTTGCAAAGGGATCTTTATTCTGTATCTAACCCCGTTTTTGTTTTTTTTTGTAATGGTATCTTTACTCTGTATCTTACCCCGTTTTTGTTTTTTTTTGTAAAGGGATCTTTACTCTGTATCTAACCCCGTTTTTGTTTTTTTTTGTAAAGGGATCTTTATTCTGTATCAAACCCCGTTTTTGTTTTTTTTTGTAAAGGGATCTTAATTCTGTATCTAACCCGGTTTTTGTTTTTTTTTGCAAAGGGATCTTTACTCTGTATCTAACCCCGTTTTTGTTTTTTTTTGTAAAGGGATCTTTATTCTGTATCTAACCCGGTTTTTGTTTTTTTTTGCAAAGGGATCTTTATTCTGTATCTAACCCCGTTTTTGTTTTTTTTTGTAAAGGGATCTTTATTCTGTATCAAACCCCGTTTTTGTTTTTTTTTGTAAAGTGATCTTTATTCTGTATCTAACCCCGTGTTTGTTTTTTTTTTGTAAAGGGATCTTTATTCTGTATCTAACCCGGTTTTTGTTTTTTTTTGTAAAGGGATCTTTATTCTGTATCTAACCCCGTTTTTGTTTTTTTTTGTAAAGGGATATTTATTCTGTATCAAACCCCGTTTTTTTTTTGTCAAGGGATCTTTATTCTGTATCTAACCCAGTTTTTTTTTGTAAAGGTATCTTAACTCTGTATCTATCCCAGTTTTTTTTTATAGAAGGAGCTTTACTCTGTATATAACCACGTTTTTGTTTTTTTTTTGTAAAGGGATCTTTATTCTGCATCAAACCCCGTTTTTGTTTTTTTTTTGTAAAGGGATCTTTATTCTGTATCTAACCCGGTTTTTGTTTTTCTTTGTAAAGTGATCTTTATTCTGTATCTAACCCGGTTTTTGTTTTTTTTTTGTAAAGGGATCTTTATTCTGTATCTAACCCGGTTTTTGTTTTTTTTTGTAAAGGGATCTTTAATCTGTATCAAACCCCGTTTTTGTTTTTTTTTGTAAAGGGATCTTTATTCTGTATCAAACCCCGTTTTAGTTTTTTTTTTGTCAAGGGATCTTTATTCTGTATCTAACCCAGTTTTTTTTTGTAAAGGTATCTTAACTCTGTATCTATCCCAGTTTTTTTTTTATAGAAGGAGCTTTACTCTGTCTCTAACCACGTTTTTGTTTTTTTTTGTAAAGGGATCTTTATTCTGTATCTAACCCGGTTTTTGTTTTTCTTTGTAAAGTGATCTTTATTCTGTATCTAACCCGGTTTTTGTTTTTTTTTTGTAAAGGGATCTTTATTCTGTATCTAACCCGGTTTTTGTTTTTTTTTGTAAAGGGATCTTTAATCTGTATCAAACCCCGTTTTTGTTTTTTTTTGTAAAGGGATCTTTATTCTGTATCAAACCCCGTTTTAGTTTTTGTTTGTAAAGGGATCTTTATTCTGTATCTAACCCGGTTTTTTTTTGTAAAGGGATCTTTATTCTGTATCTAACCCCGATTTTGTTTTTTTTTAGAAGGAGCTTTACTCTGTATCTATCCCCGTTTTTGTTTTTTTTTGTGAAGGGATCTTTATTCTGTATCTATCCCCGTTTTTGTTTTTTTTGTAAAGGGTTCTTTATTCTGTATCTAACCCGGTTTTTTTTTTGTAAAGGGATCTTTATTCTGTATCTAACCCCGTTTTTGTTTTTTTTTTGTAAAGGGATCTTTATTCTGTATCTAACCACGTTTTTGTTTTTTTTTTGTAAAGGGATCTTTATTCTGTATCTAACCCCGTTTTTGTTTTTTTTTTTGTAAAGGGATCTTTATTCTGTATCTAACCCTGTTTTTGTTTTTTTTTGTAGAAGGAGCTTTACTCTGTATCTAACCCCGTTTTTGTTTTTTTTTAGAAGGAGCTTTACTCTGTATCTAACCCCGTTTTTGTTTTTTTTTGTGAAGGGATCTTTATTCTGTATCTAACCCCGTTTTTGTTTTTTTTTGTAAAGGGATCTTTGTTCTGTATCTAACCCGGTTTTTGTTTTTTTTTTGTAAAGGGATCTTTATTCTGTATCTAACCCCGTTTTTGTTTTTTTTTTGTAAAGGGATCTTTATTCTGTATCTAACCCCGTTTTTGTTTTTTTTTGTAGAAGGAGCTTTACTCTGTATCTATCCCCATTTTTGGTTTTTTTTGTAGAAGGAGCTTTGCTCTGTATCTATCCCCATTTTTGGTTTTTTTTGTAGAAGGAGCTTTACTCTGTATCTATCCCCGTTTTTGATTTTTTTTGTAAAAGGATCTTTATTCTGTATCTAACCCCGTTTTTGTTTTTTTTTGTAGAAGGAGCTTTACTCTGTATCTATCCCCAGTTTTTGTTTTTTCTTTGCAGAGGGATCTTTCCTCTGTATCTAACCCCGTTTTTGTTTTTTTTTGTAGAAGGAGCTTTACTCTGTATCTAACCCCGTTTTTGTTTTTTTTTGTCGAAGGAGCTTTACTCTGTTTCTATCCCCGTTTTTGTTTTTTTTGTAAAAGGAGCTTTACTCTGTATCTAACCCCGTTTTTGTTTTTTTTTTGTAGAAGGAGCTTTACTCTGTATCTATCCCCATTTTTGGTTTTTTTTGTAGAAGGAGCTTTGCTCTGTATCTATCCCCATTTTTGGTTTTTTTTGCAGAAGGAGCTTTACTCTGTATCTATCCCCGTTTTTGATTTTTTTGTAGAAGGAGCTTTACTCTGTTTCTATCCCCGTTTTTGTTTTTTTTTGCAGAAGGAGCTTTACTCTGTATCGAACACCGTTTTTGTTTTTTTTTGTAGAAGGAGCTGTATTCTGTATCTAACCCCGTTTTTGTTTTTTTTTGGAGAAGGAGCTTTACTCTGTTTCTATCCCCGTTTTTGGTTTTTTTTGCAGAAGGAGCTTTACTCTGTATGTAACCCCGGTTTTGTTTTTTTTTGTAGAGCGCGCTTTATTCTGTATCTAACCACGTCTTTGTTTTTTTTTGGAAAGGGAGCTTTACTCTGTATCTAACCCCGTTTTTGTTTTTTTTTGTAAAGGGATCTTAGTTCTGTATCAAACCCCGTTTTTGTTTTTTTTTGTAAAGGGATCTTTATTCTGTATCTAACCCGGTTTTTGTTTTTTTTTGCAAAGGGATCTTTATTCTGTATCTAACCCCGTTTTTGTTTTTTTTTGTAAAGGGATCTTTATTCTGTATCTAACCCGGTTTTTGTTTTTTTTTGCAAAGGGATCTTTATTCTGTATCTAACCCCGTTTTTGGTTTTTTTTGTAATGGTATCTTTACTCTGTATCTTACCCCGTTTTTGTTTTTTTTTGTAAAGGGATCTTTACTCTGTATCTAACCCCGTTTTTGTTTTTTTTTGTAAAGGGATCTTTATTCTGTATCAAACCCCGTTTTTGTTTTTTTTTGTAAAGGGATCTTTATTCTGTATCCAACCCGGTTTTTGTTTTTTTTTGCAAAGGGATCTTTACTCTGTATCTAACCCCGTTTTTGTTTTTTTTTGTAAAGGGATCTTTATTCTGTATCTAACCCGGTTTTTGTTTTTTTTTTCAAAGGGATCTTTATTCTGTATCTAACCCCGTTTTTGTTTTTTTTTGTAAATGGATCTTTATTCTGTATCAAACCCCGTTTTTGTTTTTTTTTGTAAAGGGATCTTTATTCTGTATCTAACCCCGTTTTTGTTTTTTTATGTAAAGGGATCTTTATTCTGTATCTAACCCGGTTTGTGTTTTTTTTTGTAAAGGGATCTTTATGCTGTCACTAACCCGGTTTTTGTTTTTTTTTGTAAAGGGATCTTTATTCTGTATCAAACCCCGTTTTTGTTTTTTTTTGTAAAGTGATCTTTATTCTGTATCTAACCCCGTTTTTGTTTTTTTTTTGTAAAGGGATCTTTATTCTGTATCTAACCCGGTTTTTGTTTTTTTTTGTAAAGGTATCTTAACTCTGTATCTAACCCCGTTTTTGTTTTTTTTTGTAAAGGGATATTTATTCTGTATCAAACCCCGTTTTTTTTTTTTTTTGTCAAGGGATCTTTATTCTGTATCTAACCCAGTTTTTTTTTGTAAAGGTATCTTAACTCTGTATCTATCCCAGTTTTTTTTTATAGAAGGAGCTTTACTCTGTATCTAACCACGTTTTTGTTTTTTTTTGTAAAGGGATCTTTATTCTGCATCAAACCCCGTTTTTGTTTTTTTTTTGTAAAGGGATCTTTATTCTGTATCTAACCCGGTTTTTGTTTTTCTTTGTAAAGTGATCTTTATTCTGTATCTAACCCGGTTTTTGTTTTTTTTTTGTAAAGGGATCTTTATTCTGTATCTAACCCGGTTTTTGTTTTTTTTTGTAAAGGGATCTTTAATCTGTATCAAACCCCGTTTTAGTTTTTTTTTGTAAAGGGATCTTTATTCTGTATCTAACCCGGTTTTTTTTTTGTAAAGGGATCTTTATTCTGTATCTAACCCCGATTTTGTTTTTTTTTAGAAGGAGCTTTACTCTGTATCTATCCCCGTTTTTGTTTTTTTTTGTGAAGGGATCTTTATTCTGTATCTATCCCAGTTTTTGTTTTTTTTGTAAAGGGTTCTTTATTCTGTATCTAACCCGGTTTTTTTTTTGTAAAGGGATCTTTATTCTGTATCTAACCCCGTTTTTGTTTTTTTTTTGTAAAGGGATCTTTATTCTGTATCTAACCCCGTTTTTGATTTTTTTTTTGTAAAGGGATCTTTATTCTGTATCTAACCCCGTTTTTGTTTTTTTTTTGTAAAGGGATCTTTATTCTGTATCTAACCCTGTTTTTGTTTTTTTTTGTAGAAGGAGCTTTACTCTGTATCTAACCCCGTTTTTGTTTTTTTTTAGAAGGAGCTTTACTCTGTATCTAACCCCGTTTTTGTTTTTTTTTGTGAAGGGATCTTTATTCTGTATCTAACCCCGTTTTTGTTTTTTTTTTATAAAGGGATCTTTGTTCTGTATCTAACCCGGTTTTTGTTTTTTTTTTGTAAAGGGATCTTTATTCTGTATCTAACCCCGTTTTTGTTTTTTTTTTGTAAAGGGATCTTTATTCTGTATCTAACCCCGTTTTTGTTTTTTTTTTGTAAAGGGATCTTTATTCCGTATCTAACCCCGTTTTTGTTTTTTTTTTGTAGAAGGAGCTTTACTCTGTATCAAATCCCGTTTTTTTTTTTAGAAGGAGCTTTACTCTGTATCTCACCCCGTTTTTGTTTTTTTTGTAGAGGGATCTTTACTCTTTATCGAACCTCGTTTTTGTTTTTTTTTGTTAAGGGATCTTTATTCTGTGTCTAACCCAGTTTTTTTTTGTAGAAGGAGCTTTATTCTGTATCTAACCCCGTTTATGTTTTCTTTTGTCGAAGGAGCTTTACTCTGTATCTAACCTCGTTTTTGTTTTTTTTTTGTAGAAGGAGCTTTACTCTGTATCTAACCCCGTTTTTGTTTTTTTTTGTGGAAGGAGCTTTACTCTGTATCTAACCCCGTTTTTGTTTATTTTGTGAAGGGATCTTTACTCTGTACCTAACCCCGTTTTTGTTTTTTTTTTGTAAAGGGAGCTTTAGTCTGTATCTAACCCGGTTTTTGTTTTTTTTTGTAAAGGGATCTTTATTCTGGATCTAACCTGGTTTTTGTTTTTTTTTGTAAAGGGATCTTTATCCTGTATCTAACCCAGTTTTTGTTTTTTTTTGTAAAGGGATCTTTATTCTGTATCTAACCCGGTTTTTGTTTTTTTTTTGTAAAGGGATCTTTATTCTGCATCTAACCCGGTTTTTGTTTTTTTTTGTAAAGGGATCTTTATTCTGTATCCAACCCGGTTTTTGTTTTTTTTTGTAAAGGGATCTTTATTCTGCATCTAACCCCGTTTTTGTTTTTTTTTTGTAAAGGGATCTTTATTCTGTATCTAACCCCGTTTTTGTTTTTTTTTTGTAAAGGGATCTTTACTCTGTATCTAACCCCGTTTTTGTTTTTTTTTTGTAAAGGGATCTTTACTCTGTACCTAACCCCGTTTTTGTTTTTTTTTTGTAAAGGGAGCTTTAGTCTGTATCTAACCCGGTTTTTGTTTTTTTTTGTAAAGGGATCTTTATTCTGCATCTAACCCGGATTTTGTTTTTTTTTATAAAGGGATCTTTATTCTGTATCTAACCCGGTTTTTGTTTTTTTTTGTAAAGTGATCATTATTGTGCATCTAACCCGGTTTTTGTTTTTTTTTGTAAAGGGATCTTTATTCTGTATCTAACCTGGTTTTTGTTTTTTTTTGTAAAAGGATCTTTATTCTGTATCAAACCCCGTTTTTGTTTTTTTTTGTAAAGGGATCTTTATTCTGTATCTAACCTGGTTTTTGTTTTTTTTGTAAAGGGATCTTTATTCTGTATCTAACCTGGTTTTTGTTTTTTTTTGTAAAAGGATCTTTATTCTGTATCTAACCCGGTTTTTGTTTTTTTTTTGTGAAGGGATCTTTATTCTGTATCTAACCCCGTTTTTTTTTGTGAAGGGATCTTTATTCTGTATCTAACCCCGTTTTTGTTTTTTTTTTGTAAAGGGATCTTTATTCTGCATCTAACCCCGTTTTTGTTTTTTTTTGTAAAGGGATCTTTATTCTGTATCTAACCCCGTTTTTGTTTTTTTTGTAGAGGGCGCTTTATTCTGTATCTAACCACGTCTTTGTTTTTTTTTGGAAAGGGAGCTTTACTCTGTATCTAACCCCGTTTTTGTTTTTTTTTGTAAAGGGATCTTAGTTCTGTATCAAACCCCGTTTTTGTTTTTTTTTGTAAAGGGATCTTTATTCTGTATCTAACCCGGTTTTTGTTTTTTTTTGCAAAGGGATCTTTATTCTGTATCTAACCCCGTTTTTGTTTTTTTTTGTAAAGGGATCTTTATTCTGTATCTAACCCGGTTTTTGTTTTTTTTTGCAAAGGGATCTTTATTCTGTATCTAACCCCGTTTTTGTTTTTTTTTGTAATGGTATCTTTACTCTGTATCTTACCCCGTTTTTGTTTTTTTTTGTAAAGGGATCTTTACTCTGTATCTAACCCCGTTTTTGTTTTTTTTTGTAAAGGGATCTTTATTCTGTATCAAACCCCGTTTTTGTTTTTTTTTGTAAAGGGATCTTTATTCTGTATCCAACCCGGTTTTTGTTTTTTTTTGCAAAGGGATCTTTACTCTGTATCTAACCCCGTTTTTGTTTTTTTTTGTAAAGGGATCTTTATTCTGTATCTAACCCGGTTTTTGTTTTTTTTTTCAAAGGGATCTTTATTCTGTATCTAACCCCGTTTTTGTTTTTTTTTGTAAATGGATCTTTATTCTGTATCAAACCCCGTTTTTGTTTTTTTTTGTAAAGGGATCTTTATTCTGTATCTAACCCCGTTTTTGTTTTTTTATGTAAAGGGATCTTTATTCTGTATCTAACCCGGTTTGTGTTTTTTTTTGTAAAGGGATCTTTATGCTGTCACTAACCCGGTTTTTGTTTTTTTTTGTAAAGGGATCTTTATTCTGTATCAAACCCCGTTTTTGTTTTTTTTTGTAAAGTGATCTTTATTCTGTATCTAACCCCGTTTTTGTTTTTTTTTTGTAAAGGGATCTTTATTCTGTATCTAACCCGGTTTTTGTTTTTTTTTGTAAAGGTATCTTAACTCTGTATCTAACCCCGTTTTTGTTTTTTTTTGTAAAGGGATATTTATTCTGTATCAAACCCCGTTTTTTTTTTTGTCAAGGGATCTTTATTCTGTATCTAACCCAGTTTTTTTTTGTAAAGGTATCTTAACTCTGTATCTATCCCAGTTTTTTTTTATAGAAGGAGCTTTACTCTGTATCTAACCACGTTTTTGTTTTTTTTTGTAAAGGGATCTTTATTCTGCATCAAACCCCGTTTTTGTTTTTTTTTTGTAAAGGGATCTTTATTCTGTATCTAACCCGGTTTTTGTTTTTCTTTGTAAAGTGATCTTTATTCTGTATCTAACCCGGTTTTTGTTTTTTTTTTGTAAAGGGATCTTTATTCTGTATCTAACCCGGTTTTTGTTTTTTTTTGTAAAGGGATCTTTAATCTGTATCAAACCCCGTTTTAGTTTTTTTTTGTAAAGGGATCTTTATTCTGTATCTAACCCGGTTTTTTTTTTGTAAAGGGATCTTTATTCTGTATCTAACCCCGATTTTGTTTTTTTTTAGAAGGAGCTTTACTCTGTATCTATCCCCGTTTTTGTTTTTTTTTTGTGAAGGGATCTTTATTCTGTATCTATCCCAGTTTTTGTTTTTTTTGTAAAGGGTTCTTTATTCTGTATCTAACCCGGTTTTTTTTTTGTAAAGGGATCTTTATTCTGTATCTAACCCCGTTTTTGATTTTTTTTTTGTAAAGGGATCTTTATTCTGTATCTAACCCCGTTTTTGTTTTTTTTTTGTAAAGGGATCTTTATTCTGTATCTAACCCTGTTTTTGTTTTTTTTTGTAGAAGGAGCTTTACTCTGTATCTAACCCCGTTTTTGTTTTTTTTTAGAAGGAGCTTTACTCTGTATCTAACCCCGTTTTTGTTTTTTTTTGTGAAGGGATCTTTATTCTGTATCTAACCCCGTTTTTGTTTTTTTTTTATAAAGGGATCTTTGTTCTGTATCTAACCCGGTTTTTGTTTTTTTTTTGTAAAGGGATCTTTATTCTGTATCTAACCCCGTTTTTGTTTTTTTTTTGTAAAGGGATCTTTATTCTGTATCTAACCCCGTTTTTGTTTTTTTTTTGTAAAGGGATCTTTATTCCGTATCTAACCCCGTTTTTGTTTTTTTTTTGTAGAAGGAGCTTTACTCTGTATCAAATCCCGTTTTTTTTTTTAGAAGGAGCTTTACTCTGTATCTCACCCCGTTTTTGTTTTTTTTGTAGAGGGATCTTTACTCTTTATCGAACCTCGTTTTTGTTTTTTTTTGTTAAGGGATCTTTATTCTGTGTCTAACCCAGTTTTTTTTTGTAGAAGGAGCTTTATTCTGTATCTAACCCCGTTTATGTTTTCTTTTGTCGAAGGAGCTTTACTCTGTATCTAACCTCGTTTTTGTTTTTTTTTTGTAGAAGGAGCTTTACTCTGTATCTAACCCCGTTTTTGTTTTTTTTTGTGGAAGGAGCTTTACTCTGTATCTAACCCCGTTTTTGTTTATTTTGTGAAGGGATCTTTACTCTGTACCTAACCCCGTTTTTGTTTTTTTTTTGTAAAGGGAGCTTTAGTCTGTATCTAACCCGGTTTTTGTTTTTTTTTGTAAAGGGATCTTTATTCTGGATCTAACCTGGTTTTTGTTTTTTTTTGTAAAGGGATCTTTATCCTGTATCTAACCCAGTTTTTGTTTTTTTTTGTAAAGGGATCTTTATTCTGTATCTAACCCGGTTTTTGTTTTTTTTTTGTAAAGGGATCTTTATTCTGCATCTAACCCGGTTTTTGTTTTTTTTTGTAAAGGGATCTTTATTCTGTATCCAACCCGGTTTTTGTTTTTTTTTGTAAAGGGATCTTTATTCTGCATCTAACCCCGTTTTTGTTTTTTTTTTGTAAAGGGATCTTTATTCTGTATCTAACCCCGTTTTTGTTTTTTTTTTGTAAAGGGATCTTTACTCTGTATCTAACCCCGTTTTTGTTTTTTTTTTGTAAAGGGATCTTTACTCTGTACCTAACCCCGTTTTTGTTTTTTTTTTGTAAAGGGAGCTTTAGTCTGTATCTAACCCGGTTTTTGTTTTTTTTTGTAAAGGGATCTTTATTCTGCATCTAACCCGGATTTTGTTTTTTTTTATAAAGGGATCTTTATTCTGTATCTAACCCGGTTTTTGTTTTTTTTTGTAAAGTGATCATTATTGTGCATCTAACCCGGTTTTTGTTTTTTTTTGTAAAGGGATCTTTATTCTGTATCTAACCTGGTTTTTGTTTTTTTTTGTAAAAGGATCTTTATTCTGTATCAAACCCCGTTTTTGTTTTTTTTTGTAAAGGGATCTTTATTCTGTATCTAACCTGGTTTTTGTTTTTTTTTGTAAAGGGATCTTTATTCTGTATCTAACCTGGTTTTTGTTTTTTTTTGTAAAAGGATCTTTATTCTGTATCTAACCCGGTTTTTGTTTTTTTTTTGTGAAGGGATCTTTATTCTGTATCTAACCCCGTTTTTTTTTGTGAAGGGATCTTTATTCTGTATCTAACCCCGTTTTTGTTTTTTTTTTGTATAGGGATCTTTATTCTGCATCTAACCCCGTTTTTGTTTTTTTTTGTAAAGGGATCTTTATTCTGTATCTAACCCCGTTTTTGTTTTTTTTTGTAAAGGGATATTTATTCTGTTTCAAACCCCGTTTTTGTTTTTTTTTTGTCAAGGGATCTTTATTCTGTATCTAACCCAGTTTTTTTTTGTAAAGGTATCTTAACACTGTATCTATCCGAGTTTTTTTTTATAGAAGGAGCTTTACTCTGTATCTAACCACGTTTTTGTTTTTTTTTGTAAAGGGATCTTTATTCTGCATCAAACCCCGTTTTTGTTTTTTTTTTGTAAAGGGATCTTTATTCTGTATCTAACCCGGTTTTTGTTTTTCTTTGTAAAGTGATCTTTATTCTGTATCTAACCCGGTTTTTGTTTTTTTTTTGTAAAGGGATCTTTATTCTGTATCTAACCCGGTTTTTGTTTTTTTTTGTAAAGGGATCTTTAATCTGTATCAAACCCCGTTTTTGTTTTTTTTTGTAAAGGGATCTTTATTCTGTATCAAACGCCGTTTTAGTTTTTTTTTGTAAAGGGATCTTTATTCTGTATCTAACCCGGTTTTTTTTTTGTAAAGGGATCTTTATTCTGTATCTAACCCCGATTTTGTTTTTTTTTAGAAGGAGCTTTACTCTGTATCTATCCCCGTTTTTGTTTTTTTTTGTGAAGGGATCTTTATTCTGTATCTATCCCCGTTTTTGTTTTTTTTGTAAAGGGTTCTTTATTCTGTATCTTACCCCGTTTTTGTTTTTTTTTTGTAAAGGGATCTTTATTCTGTATCTAACCCCGTTTTTGTTTTTTTTTTGTAAAGGGATCTTTATTCTGTATCTAACCCCGTTTTTGTTTTTTTTTTGTAAAGGGATCTTTATTCTGTATCTAACCCTGTTTTTGTTTTTTTTGTAGAAGGAGCTTTACTCTGTATCTAACCCCGTTTTTGTTTTTTTTTAGAAGGAGCTTTACTCTGTATCTAACCCCGTTTTTGTTTTTTTTTGTGAAGGGATCTTTATTCTGTATCTAACCCCGTTTTTGTTTTTTTTTGTAAAGGGATCTTTGTTCTGTATCTAACCCGGTTTTTGGTTTTTTTTTGTAAAGGGATCTTTATTCTGTATCTAACCCCGTATTTGTTTCTTTTTTGTAAAGGGATCTTTATTCTGTATCTAACCCCGTTTTTGTTTTTTTTTTGTAAAGGGATCTTTATTCCGTATCTAACCCCGTTTTTGTTTTTTTTTTGTAGAAGGAGCTTTACTCTGTATCAAATCCCGTTTTTTTTTTAGAAGGAGCTTTACTCTGTATCTCACCCCGTTTTTGTTTTTTTTTGTAGAGGGATCTTTATTCTGTATCTAACCTGGTTTTTGTTTTTTTTTGTAAAGGGATCTTTATTCTGTATCTAACCTGGTTTTTGTTTTTTTTTGTAAAGGGATCTTTATTCTGTATCTAACCTGGTTTTTGTTTTTTTTTGTAAAAGGATCTTTATTCTGTATCTAACCCGGTTTTTGTTTTTTTTTTGTGAAGGGATCTTTATTCTGTATCTAACCACGTTTATTTTTGTGAAGGGCTCTTTATTCTGTATCTAACCCCGTTTTTGTTTTTTTTTTGTAAAGGGATCTTTATTCTGCATCTAACCCCGTTTTTGTTTTTTTTTGTAAAGGGATCTTTATTCTGTATCTAACCCCGTTTTTGTTTTTTTTTGTAAAGGGATCTTTATTCTGCATCTAACCCCGTTTTTGTTTTTTTTTGTAAAGGGATCTTTATTCTGTATCTAACCTCGTTTTTGTTTTTTTTTGTGAAGGGATCTTTATTCTGTATCTAACCCGGTTTTTTTTTTGCAAAGGTATCTTTACACTGTATCTAACCCAGTTTTTTTTTGTAGAAGGAGCTTTACTCTGTATCTAACCCCGTTTTTGTTTTTTTTTGTAGAAGGAGCTTTACTCTGTATCTATCCCCATTTTTGGTTTTTTTTGTAGAAGGAGCTTTGCTCTGTATCTATCCCCATTTTTGGTTTTTTTTGTAGAAGGAGCTTTACTCTGTATCTATCCCCGTTTTTGATTTTTTTTGTAAAAGGATCTTTATTCTGTATCTAACCCCGTTTTTGTTTTTTTTTGTAGAAGGAGCTTTACTCTGTATCTATCCCCAGTTTTTGTTTTTTCTTTGCAGAGGGATCTTTCCTCTGTATCTAACCCCGTTTTTGTTTTTTTTTGTAGAAGGAGCTTTACTCTGTATCTAACCCCGTTTTTGTTTTTTTTTGTCGAAGGAGCTTTACTCTGTTTCTATCCCCTTTTTTGTTTTTTTTGTAAAAGGAGCTTTACTCTGTATGTAAACCCGTTTTTGTTTTTTTTTGTAGAAGGAGCATTACTCTGTATCTATCCCCATTTTTGGTTTTTTTTGTCGAAGGAGCTTTGCTCTGTATCTATCCCCATTTTTGGGTTTTTTTGCAGAAGGAGCTTTACTCTGTATCTATCCCCGTTTTTGATTTTTTTGTAGAAGGAGCTTTATTCTGTTTCTATCCCCGTTTTTGTTTTTTTTTGCAGAAGGAGCTTTACTCTGTATCGAACACCGTTTTTGTTTTTTTTTTGTAGAAGGAGCTGTATTCTGTATCTAACCCCGTTTTTGTTTTTTTGTGGAGAAGGAGCTTTACTCTGTTTCTATCCCCGTTTTTGGTTTTTTTTGCAGAAGGAGCTTTACTCTGTATCTAACCCCGTTTTTGTTTTTTTTTGTAGAGGGCGCTTTATTCTGTATCTAACCACGTCTTTGTTTTTTTTTGGAAAGGGAGCTTTACTCTGTATCTAACCCCGTTTTTGTTATTTTTTGTAAAGGGATCTTAGTTCTGTATCAAACCCCGTTTTTGTTTTTTTTTGTAAAGGGATCTTTATTCTGTATCTAACCCGGTTTTTGTTTTTTTTTTGCAAAGGGATCTTTATTCTGTATCTAACCCCGTTTTTGTTTTTTTTTGTAAAGGGATCTTTATTCTGTATCTAACCCGGTTTTTGTTTTTTTTTGCAAAGGGATCTTTATTCTGTATCTAACCCCGTTTTTGTTTTTTTTTGTAATGGTATCTTTACTCTGTATCTTACCCCGTTTTTGTTTTTTTTTGTAAAGGGATCTTTACTCTGTATCTAACCCCGTTTTTGTTTTTTTTTGTAAAGGGATCTTTATTCTGTATCAAACCCCGTTTTTGTTTTTTTTTGTAAAGGGATCTTTATTCTGTATCTAACCCGGTTTTTGTTTTTTTTTGCAAAGGGATCTTTACTCTGTATCTAACCCCGTTTTTGTTTTTTTTTGTAAAGGGATCTTTATTCTGTATCTAACCCGGTTTTTGTTTTTTTTTGCAAAGGGATCTTTATTCTGTATCTAACCCCGTTTTTGTTTTTTTTTGTAAATATATCTTTATTCTGTATCAAACCCCTTTTTAGTTTTTTTTTGTAAAGGGATCTTTATTCTGTATCTAACCCCGTTTTTGTTTTTTTATGTAAAGGGATCTTTATTCTGTATCTAACCCGGTTTGTGTTTTTTTTTGTAAAGGGATCTTTATGCTGTCACTAACCCGGTTTTTGTTTTTTTTTGTAAAGGGATCTTTATTCTGTATCTAACCCCGTTTTTGTTTTTTTTTTTGTAAAGGGATCTTTATTCTGTATCTAACCCGGTTTTTGTTTTTATTTGTAAAGGGATCTTTATTCTGTATCTAACCCCGTTTTTGTTTTTTTTTGTAAAGGGATATTTATTCTGTATCAAACCCCGTTTTTGTTTTTTTTTTGTCAAGGGATCTTTACTCTGTATCTAACCCAGTTTTTTTTTGTAAAGGTATCTTAACTCTGTATCTATCCCAGTTTTTTTTTATAGAAGGAGCTTTACTCTGTATCTAACCACGTTTTTGTTTTTTTTTGTAAAGGGATCTTTATTCTGCATCAAACCCCGTTTTTGTTTTTTTTTTGTAAAGGGATCTTTATTCTGTATCTAACCCGGTTTTTGTTTTTCTTTGTAAAGTGATCTTTATTCTGTATCTAACCCGGTTTTTGTTTTTTTTTTGTAAAGGGATCTTTATTCTGTATCTAACCCGGTTTTTGTTTTTTTTTGTAAAGGGATCTTTAATCTGTATCAAACCCCGTTTTTGTTTTTTTTTGTAAAGGGATCTTTATTCTGTATCAAACCCCGTTTTAGTTTTTTTTTTGTAAAGGGATCTTTATTCTGTATCTAACCCGGTTTTTTTTTGTAAAGGGATCTTTATTCTGTATCTAACCCGGTTTTTTTTTGCAAAGGGATCTTTATTCTGTATCTAACCCCGTTTTTGTTTTTTTTTGTAATGGTATCTTTACTCTGTATCTTACCCCGTTTTTGTTTTTTTTTGTAAAGGGATCTTTACTCTGTATCTAACCCCGTTTTTGTTTTTTTTTGTAAAGGGATCTTTATTCTGTATCAAACCCCGTTTTTGTTTTTTTTTGTAAAGGGATCTTTATTCTGTATCTAACCCGGTTTTTGTTTTTATTTGCAAAGGGATCTTTACTCTGTATCTAACCCCGTTTTTGTTTTTTTTTGTAAAGGGATCTTTATTCTGTATCTAACCCGGTTTTTGTTTTTTTTTGCAAAGGGATCTTTATTCTGTATCTAACCCCGTTTTTGTTTTTTTTTGTAAATATATCTTTATTCTGTAACAAACCCCGTTTTTGTTTTTTTTTGTAAAGGGATCTTTATTCTGTATCTAACCCCGTTTTTGTTTTTTTATGTAAAGGGATCTTTATTCTGTATCTAACCCGGTTTGTGTTTTTTTTTGTAAAGGGATCTTTATGCTGTCACTAACCCGGTTTTTGTTTTTTTTTGTAAAGGGATCTTTATTCTGCATCTAACCCCGTTTTTGTTTTTTTTTTGTAAAGGGATCTTTATTCTGTATCTAACCCGGTTTTTGTTTTTTTTTGTAAAGGGATCTTTATTCTGTATCTAACCCCGTTTTTGTTTTTTTTTGTAAAGGGATATTTATTCTGTATCAAACCCCGTTTTTGTTTTTTTTTTGTCAAGGGATCTTTATTCTGTATCTAACCCAGTTTTTTTTTGTAAAGGTATCTTAACTCTGTATCTATCCGAGTTTTTTTTTATAGAAGGAGCTTTACTCTGTATCTAACCACGTTTTTGTTTTTTTTTGTAAAGGGATCTTTATTCTGCATCAAACCCCGTTTTTGTTTTTTTTTTGTAAAGGGATCTTTATTCTGTATCTAACCCGGTTTTTGTTTTTCTTTGTAAAGTGATCTTTATTCTGTATCTAACCCGGTTTTTGTTTTTTTTTTGTAAAGGGATCTTTATTCTGTATCTAACCCGGTTTTTGTTTTTTTTTGTAAAGGGATCTTTAATCTGTATCAAACCCCGTTTTTGTTTTTTTTTGTAAAGGGTTCTTTATTCTGTATCAAACCCCGTTTTAGTTTTTTTTTTGTAAAGGGATCTTTATTCTGTATCTAACCCGGTTTTTTTTTGTAAAGGGATCTTTATTCTGTATCTAACCCCGATTTTGTTTTTTTTTAGAAGGAGCTTTACTCTGTATCTATCCCCGTTTTTGTTTTTTTTTGTGAAGGGATCTTTATTCTGTATCTATCCCCGTTTTTGTTTTTTTTGTAAAGGGTTCTTTATTCTGTATCTAACCCGGTTTTTTTTTTGTAAAGGGATCTTTATTCTGTATCTAACCCCGTTTTTGTTTTTTTTTTGTAAAGGGATCTTTATTCTGTATCTAACCCCGTTTTTGATTTTTTTTTTGTAAAGGGATCTTTATTCTGTATCTAACCCCGTTTTTGTTTTTTTTTTGTAAAGGGATCTTTATTCTGTATCTAACCCTGTTTTTGTTTTTTTTTGTAGAAGGAGCTTTACTCTGTATCTAACCCCGTTTTTGTTTTTTTTTAGAAGGAGCTTTACTCTGTATCTAACCCCGTTTTTGTTTTTTTTTGTGAAGGGATCTTTATTCTGTATCTAACCCCGTTTTTGTTTTTTTTTTGTAAAGGGATCTTTATTCTGTATCTAACCCCGTTTTTGTTTTTTTTTTGTAAAGGGATCTTTATTCTGTATCTAACCCCGTTTTTGTTTTTTTTTTGTAAAGGGATCTTTATTCCGTATCTAACCCCGTTTTTGTTTTTTTTTTGTAGAAGGAGCTTTACTCTGTATCAAATCCCGTTTTTTTTTTAGAAGGAGCTTTACTCTGTATCTCACCCCGTTTTTGTTTTTTTTTGTAGAGGGATCTTTACTCTTTATCGAACCTCGTTTTTGTTTTTTTTTGTTAAGGGATCTTTATTCTGTGTCTAACCCAGTTTTTTTTTGTAGAAGGAGCTTTATTCTGTATCTAACCCCGTTTATGTTTTCTTTTGTCGAAGGAGCTTTACTCTGTATCTAACCTCGTTTTTTTTTTTTTTTTGTAGAAGGAGCTTTACTCTGTATCTAACCCCGGTTTTGTTTTTTTTTGTAGAAGGAGCTTTACTCTGTATCTAACCCCGTTTTTGTTTATTTTGTGAAGCGATCTTTACTCTGTACCTAACCCCGTTTTTGTTTTTTTTTTGTAAAGGGAGCTTTAGTCTGTATCTAACCCGGTTTTTGTTTTTTTTTGTAAAGGGATCTTTATTCTGCATCTAACCCGGTTTTTGTTTTTTTTTGAAAAGGGATCTTTATTCTGTATCTAACCCGGTTTTTGTTTTTTTTTTGTAAAGGGATCTTTATTCTGTATCTATCCCCGTTTTTGTTTTTTTTTGTAAAGGGATCTTTATTCTGCATCTAACCCCGTTTTTGTTTTTTTTTTGTAAAGGGATCTTTATTCTGTATCTAACCCCGTTTTTGTTTTTTTTTTGTAAAGGGATCTTTACTCTGTATCTAACCCCGTTTTTGTTTTTTTTTTGTAAAGGGATCTTTACTCTGTACCTAACCCCGTTTTTGTTTTTTTTTTGTAAAGGGAGCTTTAGTCTGTATCTAACCCGGTTTTTGTTTTTTTTTTGTAAAGGGATCTTTATTCTGCATCTAACCCGGATTTTGTTTTTTTTTATAAAGGGATCTTTATTCTGTATCTAACCCGGTTTTTGTTTTTTTTTGTAAAGGGATCATTATTGTGCATCTAACCCGGTTTTTGTTTTTTTTTGTAAAGGGATCTTTATTCTGTATCTAACCTGGTTTTTTTTTGTAAAAGGATCTTTATTCTGTATCAAACCCCGTTTTTGTTTTTTTTTTGTAAAGGGATCTTTATTCTGTATCTAACCTGGTTTTTGTTTTTTTTTGTAAAGGGATCTTTATTCTGTATCTAACCTGGTTTTTGTTTTTTTTTGTAAAGGGATCTTTATTCTGTATCTAACCTGGTTTTTGTTTTTTTTTGTAAAAGGATCTTTATTCTGTATCTAACCCGGTTTTTGTTTTTTTTTTGTGAAGGGATCTTTATTCTGTATCTAACCCCGTTTTTTTTTGTGAAGGGATCTTTATTCTGTATCTAACCCCGTTTTTGTTTTTTTTTTGTAAAGGGATCTTTATTCTGCATCTAACCCCGTTTTTGTTTTTTTTTGTAAAGGGATCTTTATTCTGTATCTAACCCCGTTTTTGTTTTTTTTTGTAAAGGGATCTTTATTCTGCATCTAACCCCGTTTTTGTTTTTTTTTGTAAAGGGATCTTTATTCTGTATCTAACCTCGTTTTTGTTTTTTTTTTGTGAAGGGATCTTTATTCTGTATCTAACCCGGTTTTTTTTTTGCAAAGGTATCTTTACATTGTATCTAACCCAGTTTTTTTTTGTAGAAGGAGCTTTACTCTGTATCTAACCCCGTTTTTGTTTTTTTTTGTAGAAGGAGCTTTACTCTGTATCTATCCCCATTTTTGGTTTTTTTTGTAGAAGGAGCTTTGCTCTGCATCTATCCCCATTTTTGGTTTTTTTTGTAGAAGGAGCTTTACTCTGTATCTATCCCCGTTTTTGATTTTTTTTGTAAAAGGATCTTTATTCTGTATCTAACCCCGTTTTTGTTTTTTTTTGTGGAAGGAGCTTTACTCTGTATCTATCCCCAGTTTTTGTTTTTTCTTTGCAGAGGGATCTTTCCTCTGTATCTAACCCCGTTTTTGTTTTTTTTTTGTAGAAGGAGCTTTACTCTGTATCTAACCCCGTTTTTGTTTTTTTTTGTAGAAGGAGCTTTACTCTGTTTCTATCCCCGTTTTTGTTTTTTTTGTAAAAGCAGCTTTACTCTGTATCTAACCCCGTTTTTGTTTTTTTTTGTAGAAGGAGCTTTACTCTGTATCTATCCCCATTTTTGGTTTTTTTTGTAGAAGGAGCTTTGCTCTGTATCTATCCCCATTTTTGGTTTTTTTTGTAGAAGGAGCTTTACTCTGTATCGAACCCCGTTTTTGTTTTTTTTTTGTAGAAGGAGCTGTATTCTGTATCTAACCCCGTTTTTGTTTTTTTTTGGAGAAGGAGCTTTACTCTGTTTCTATCCCCGTTTTTGGTTTTTTTTGCAGAAGGAGCTTTACTCTGTATCTAACCCCGTTTTTGTTTTTTTTTGTAGAGGGCGCTTTATTCTGTATCTAACCACGTCTTTGTTTTTTTTTGGAAAGGGAGCTTTACTCTGTATCTAACCCCGTTTTTGTTTTTTTTTGTAAAGGGATCTTAGTTCTGTATCAAACCCCGTTTTTGTTTTTTTTTGTAAAGGGATCTTTATTCTGTATCTAACCCGGTTTTTGTTTTTTTTTGCAAAGGGATCTTTACTCTGTATCTAACCCCGTTTTTGTTTTTTTTTGTAAAGGGATCTTTATTCTGTATCTAACCCGGTTTTTGTTTTTTTTTGCAAAGGGATCTTTATTCTGTATCTAACCCAGTTTTTGTTTTTTTTTGTAATGGTATCTTTACTCTGTATCTTACCCCGTTTTTGTTTTTTTTTTGTGAAGGGATCTTTACTCTGTATCTAACCCCGTTTTTGTTTTTTTTTGTAAAGGGATCTTTATTCTGTATCAAACCCCGTTTTTGTTTTTTTTTGTAAAGGGATCTTTATTCTGTATCTAACCCGGTTTTTGTTTTTTTTTGCAAAGGGATCTTTACTCTGTATCTAACCCCGTTTTTGTTTTTTTTTGTAAAGGGATCTTTATTCTGTATCTAACCCGGTTTTTGTTTTTTTTTGCAAAGGGATCTTTATTCTGTATCTAACCACGTTTTTGTTTTTTTTTGTAAATGGATCTTTATTCTGTATCAAACCCCGTTTTTGTTTTTTTTTGTAAAGGGATCTTTATTCTGTATCTAACCCCGTTTTTGTTTTTTTTTGTAAAGGGATCTTTATTCTGTATCTAACCCGGTTTGTGTTTTTTTTTGTAAAGGGATCTTTATGCTGAAACTAACCCGGTTTTTGTTTTTTTTTGTAAAGCGATCTTTAATCTGTATCAAACCCCGTTTTTGTTTTTTTTTGTAAAGTGATCTTTATTCTGTATCTAACCCCGTTTTTGTTTTTTTTTTGTAAAGGGATCTTTATTCTGTATCTAACCCGGTTTTTGTTTTTTTTTGTAAAGGGATTTTTATTCTGTATCTAACCCCGTTTTTGTTTTTTTTTGTAAAGGGATATTTATTCTGTATCAAACCCCGTTTTTGTTTTTTTTTGTCAAGGGATCTTTATTCTGTATCTAACCCAGTTTTTTTTTGTAAAGGTATCTTAACTCTGTATCTATCCCAGTTTTTTTTTTATAGAAGGAGCTTTACTCTGTATCTAACCACGTTTTTGTTTTTTTTTGTAAAGGGATCTTTATTCTGCATCAAACCCCGTTTTTGTTTTTTTTTTGTAAAGGGATCTTTATTCTGTATCTAACCCGGTTTTTGTTTTTCTTTGTAAAGTGATCTTTATTCTGTATCTAACCCGGTTTTTGTTTTTTTTTTGTAAAGGGATCTTTATTCTGTATCTAACCCGGTTTTTTTTTTTTGGTAAAGGGATCTTTATTCTGTATCTAACCCGGTTTTTTTTTTTTTGTAAAGGGATCTTTATTCTGTATCTAACCCCGAACTTGTTTTTTTTTAGAAGGAGCTTTACTCTGTATCTATCCCCGTTTTTGTTTTTTTTGTGAAGGGATCTTTATTCTGTATCTATCCCCGTTTTTGTTTTTTTTGTAAAGGGTTCTTTATTCTGTATCTAACCCGGTTTTTTTTTTGTAAAGGGATCTTTATTCTGTATCTAACCCCGTTTTTGTTTTTTTTTTGTAAAGGGATCTTTATTCTGTATCTAACCCCGTTTTTGTTTTTTTTTTGTAAAGGGATCTTTATTCTGTATCTAACCCCGTTTTTGTTTTTTTTTTGTAAAGGGATCTTTATTCTGTATCTAACCCTGTTTTTGTTTTTTTTTTGTAGAAGGAGCTTTACTCTGTATCTAACCCCGTTTTTGTTTTTTTTTAGAAGGAGCTTTACTCTGTATCTAACCCCGTTTTTGTTTTTTTTTGTGAAGGGATCTTTATTCTGTATCTAACCCCGTTTTTGTTTTTTTTTGTAAAGGGATCTTTGTTCTGTATCTAACCCGGTTTTTGTTTTTTTTTTGTAAAGGGATCTTTATTCTGTATCTAACCCCGTTTTTGTTTTTTTTTTGTAAAGGGATCTTTATTCTGTATCTAACCCCGTTTTTGTTTTTTTTTTGTAAAGGGATCTTTATTCCGTATCTAACCCCGTTTTTGTTTTTTTTTTGTAGAAGGAGCTTTACTCTGTATCAAATCCCGTTTTTTTTTTAGAAGGAGCTTTACTCTGTATCTCACCCCGTTTTTGTTTTTTTTTGTAGAGGGATCTTTACTCTTTATCGAACCTCGTTTTTGTTTTTTTTTGTTAAGGGATCTTTATTCTGTGTCTAACCCAGTTTTTTTTTGTAGAAGGAGCTTTACTCTGTATCTAACCCCGTTTATGTTTTCTTTTGTCGAAGGAGCTTTACTCTGTATCTAACCTCGTTTTTGTTTTTTTTTGTAGAAGGAGCTTTACTCTGTATCTAACCCAGTTTTTTTTTGTAGAAGGAGCTTTATTCTGTATCTAACCCCGTTTTAGTTTTCTTTTGTCGAAGGAGCTTTACTCTGTATCTAACCCCGTTTTTGTTTTTTTTTTGTAGAAGGAGCTTTACTCTGCATCTAACCCCGTTTTAGTTTTCTTTTGTCGAAGGAGCTTTACTCTGAATCTAACCCCGTTTTTGTTTTTTTTTTGTAGAAGGAGCTTTACTCTGTACCTAACCCCGTTTTTGTTTTTTTTTGTAGAAGGAGCTTTACTCTGTATCTAACCACGTTTTTGTTTTTTTTTGTTAGGGGATCTTTACTCTTTATCGAACCCCGTTGTTGTTTTTTTTTGTAGAAGGAGCTTTACTCTGTACCTAACCCCGTTTTTGTTTTTTTTTGTAGAAGGAGCTTTACTCTGTATCTAACCACGTTTTTGTTTTTTTTTGTTAGGGGATCTTTACTCTTTATCGAACCCCGTTGTTGTTTTTTTTTGTAAAGGTATCTTAACTCTGTATCTAACCCAGTTTTTTTTTTGTGGAAGGAGCTTTACTCTGTATCTAACCCCGTTTTTTTTTGTAGAAGGAGCTTTATTCTGTATCTAACCACGTTTTTGTTTTTTTTTTGTAAAGGGATCTTTACTCTTTATCGAACCCCATTGTCTTTTTTTGTAAAGGGATCTTAACTCTGTATCTCACCCAATTTTTTTTTTATAGAAGGAGCTTAACTCTGTATCTAACCACGTTCTTGTTTTTTATTGTAAAGGGATCTTTATTCTGTATCTAACCCAGTCTTTTTTTTGCGGAAGGAGCTTTACTCTTTATCGAACCCCGTTGTTGTTTTTTTTTGTAAAGGGATCTTAACTCTGTATCTAACCCAATTTTTTTTTAATAGAAGGAGCTAAACTCTGTATCTAACCACGTTCTTGTTTTTTTTTGTAAAGGGATCTTTATTCTGTATCTAACCCGGTTTATGTTTTTTTTTTGTAAAGGGATCTTTATTCTGTATCTAACCCGGTTTTTGTTTTTTTTTGTAAAGTGATCTTTATTCTGTATCTAACCCCGTTTTGTTTTTTTTTGTAAAGGGATCTTTATTCTGTATCTAACCCGGTTTTTGGTTTTTTTTGTACAGGGATCTTTATTCTGTATCTAACCCGGTTTTTGTTTTTTTTTGTAAAGGGATCTTTATTCTGTATCAAACCCTGTTTTAGTTTTTTTTTGTAAAGGGATCTTTATTCTGTATCTAACCAGGTTTTTTTTTTTGTAAAGGGACCTTTATTCTGTATCTAACCCCGTTTTTGTTTTTTTTTGTAGAAGGACCTTTACTCTGCATCTAACCCCGATTTTGTTTTTTTTTAGAAGGAGCTTTACTCTGTATCTATCCCCGTTTTTGTTTTTTTTGGTGAAGGGATCTTTATTCTGTATCTATCCCCGTTTTTGTTTTTTTTTGCAAAGGGATCTTTACTCTGTATCTAACCCCGTTTTTGTTTTTTTTTGTAAAGTGATCTTTATTCTGTATCTAACCCGGTTTTTGTTTTTTTTTGCAAAGGGATCTTTATTCTGTATCTAACCACGTTTTTGTTTTTTTTTGTAAATGGATCTTTATTCTGTATCAAACCCCGTTTTTGTTTTTTTTTGTAAAGGGATCTTTATTCTGTATCTTACCCCGTTTTTGTTTTTTTTTGTAAAGGGATCTTTATTCTGTATCTAACCCGGTTTGTGTTTTTTTTTGTAAAGGGATCTTTATGCTGTCACTAACCCGGTTTTTGTTTTTTTTTGTAAAGGGATCTTTATTCTGTATCAAACCCCGTTTTTGTTTTTTTTTGTAAAGTGATCTTTATTCTGTATCTAACCCGGTTTTTGTTTTTTTTTGTAAATGGATCTTTATTCTGTATCTAACCCCGTTTTTGTTTTTTTTTTGTAAAGGGATCTTTATTCTGTATCTAACCCAGTTTTTTTTTTAAAGGTATCTTAACTCTGTATCTATCCCAGTTTTTTTTTTATAGAAGGAGCTTTACTCTGTATCTAACCACGTTTTTGTTTTTTTTTGTAAAGGGATCTTTATTCTGCATCAAACCCCGTTTTTGTTTTTTTTTTGTAAAGGGATCTTTATTCTGTATCTAACCCGGTTTTTGTTTTTCTTTGTAAAGTGATCTTTATTCTGTATCTAACCCGGTTTTTGTTTTTTTTTTGTTAAGGGATCTTTATTCTGTATCTAACCCGGTTTTTGTTTTTTTTTGTAAAGGGATCTTTAATCTGTATCAAACCCCGTTTTTGTTTTTTTTTGTAAAGGGATCTTTATTCTGTATCAAACCCCGTTTTAGTTTTTTTTTGTAAAGGGATCTTTATTCTGTATCTAACCCGGTTTTTTTTTTTGTAAAGGGATCTTTATTCTGTATCTAACCCCGATTTTGTTTTTTTTTAGAAGGAGCTTTACTCTGTATCTATCCCCGTTTTTGTTTTTTTTTGTGAAGGGATCTTTATTCTGTATCTATCCCCGTTTTTGTTTTTTTTGTAAAGGGTTCTTTATTCTGTATCTAACCCGGTTTTTTTTTTGTAAAGGGATCTTTATTCTGTATCTAACCCCGTTTTTGTTTTTTTTTTGTAAAGGGATCTTTATTCTGTATCTAACCCCGTTTTTGTTTTTTTTTTGTAAAGGGATCTTTATTCTGTATCTAACCCCGTTTTTGTTTTTTTTTTGTAAAGGGATCTTTATTCTGTATCTAACCCTGTTTTTGTTTTTTTTTGTAGAAGGAGCTTTACTCTGTATCTAACCCCGTTTTTGTTTTTTTTTAGAAGGAGCTTTACTCTGTATCTAACCCCGTTTTTGTTTTTTCTTGTGAAGGGATCTTTATTCTGTATCTAACCCCGTTTTTGTTTTTTTTTGTAAAGGGATCTTTGTTCTGTATCTAACCCGGTTTTTGTTTTTTTTTGTAAAGGGATCTTTATTCTGTATCTAACCCCGTTTTTGTTTTTTTTTTGTAAAGGGATCTTTATTCTGTATCTAACCCCGTTTTTGTTTTTTTTTTGTAAAGGGATCTTTATTCCGTATCTAACCCCGTTTTTGTTTTTTTTTTGTAGAAGGAGCTTTACTCTGTATCAAATCCCGTTTTTTTTTTAGAAGGAGCTTTACTCTGTATCTCACCCCGTTTTTGTTTTTTTTTTGTAGAGGGATCTTTACTCTTTATCGAACCTCGTTTTTGTTTTTTTTTGTTAAGGGATCTTTATTCTGTGTCTAACCCAGTTTTTTTTTGTAGAAGGAGCTTTACTCTGTATCTAACCCCGTTTATGTTTTCTTTTGTCGAAGGAGCTTTACTCTGTATCTAACCTCGTTTTTGTTTTTTTTTTTGTAGAAGGAGCTTTACTCTGTATCTAACCCAGTTTTTTTTTGTAGAAGGAGCTTTATTCTGTATCTAACCCCGTTTTAGTTTTCTTTTGTCGAAGGAGCTTTACTCTGTATCTAACCCCGTTTTTGTTTTTTTTTGTAGAAGGAGCTTTACTCTGTATCTAACCCCGTTTTTGTTTTTTTTTGTAGAAGGAGCTTTACTCTGTATCTAACCACGTTTTTGTTTTTTTTTGTTAGGGGATCTTTACTCTTTATCGAACCCCGTTGTTGTTTTTTTTTGTAAAGGTATCTTAACTCTGTATCTAACCCAGTTTTTTTTTTGTGGAAGGAGCTTTACTCTGTATCTAACCCCGTTTTTTTTTTGTAGAAGGAGCTTTATTCTGTATCTAACCACGTTTTTGTTTTTTTTTTGTAAAGGGATCTTTACTCTTTATCGAACCCCGTTGTTTTTTTTTGTAAAGGGATCTTAACTCTGTATCTCACCCAATTTTTTTTTTATAGAAGGAGCTTAACTCTGTATCTAACCACGTTCTTGTTTTTTTTTGTAAAGGGATCTTTATTCTGTATCTAACCCGGATTTTGTTTTTTTTTATAAAGGGATCTTTATTCTGTATCTAACCCGGTTTTTGTTTTTTTTTGTAAAGGGATCATTATTGTGCATCTAACCCGGTTTTTTTTTTGTAAAGGGATCTTTATTCTGTATCTAACCCCGTTTTTGTTTTTTTTTTGTAAAGGGATCTTTATTCTGTATCTAACCCCGTTTTTGTTTTTTTTTTGTAAAGGGATCTTTATTCTGTATCTAACCCCGTTTTTGTTTTTTTTTTGTAAAGGGATCTTTATTCTGTATCTAACCCTGTTTTTGTTTTTTTTTGTAGAAGGAGCTTTACTCTGTATCTAACCCCGTTTTTGTTTTTTTTTAGAAGGAGCTTTACTCTGTATCTAACCCCGTTTTTGTTTTTTTTTGTGAAGGGATCTTTATTCTGTATCTAACCCCGTTTTTGTTTTTTTTTGTAAAGGGATCTTTGTTCTGTATCTAACCCGGTTTTTGTTTTTTTTTTGTAAAGGGATCTTTATTCTGTATCTAACCCCGTTTTTGTTTTTTTTTTGTAAAGGGATCTTTATTCTGTATCTAACCCCGTTTTTGTTTTTTTTTTGTAAAGGGATCTTTATTCCGTATCTAACCCCGTTTTTGTTTTTTTTTGTAGAAGGAGCTTTACTCTGTATCAAATCCCGTTTTTTTTTAGAAGGAGCTTTACTCTGTATCTCACCCCGTTTTTGTTTTTTTTTGTAGAGGGATCTTTACTCTTTATCGAACCTCGTTTTTGTTTTTTTTTGTTAAGGGATCTTTATTCTGTGTCTAACCCAGTTTTTTTTTGTAGAAGGAGCTTTACTCTGTATCTAACCCCGTTTATGTTTTCTTTTGTCGAAGGAGCTTTACTCTGTATCTAACCTCGTTTTTGTTTTTTTTTTGTAGAAGGAGCTTTACTCTGTATCTAACCCAGTTTTTTTTTGTAGAAGGAGCTTTATTCTGTATCTAACCCCGTTTTAGTTTTCTTTTGTCGAAGGAGCTTTACTCTGTATCTAACCCCGTTTTTGTTTTTTTTTTGTAGAAGGAGCTTTACTCTGTATCTAACCCCGTTTTTGTTTTTTTTTGTAGAAGGAGCTTTACTCTGTATCTAACCACGTTTTTGTTTTTTTTTGTTAGGGGATCTTTACTCTTTATCGAACCCCGTTGTTGTTTTTTTTTGTAAAGGTATCTTAACTCTGTATCTAAACCAGTTTTTTTTTTGTGGAAGGAGCTTTACTCTGTATCTAACCCCGTTTTTTTTTTGTAGAAGGAGCTTTATTCTGTATCTAACCACGTTTTTGTTTTTTTTTTGTAAAGGGATCTTTACTCTTTATCGAACCCCGTTGTTTTTTTTTGTAAAGGGATCTTAACTCTGTATCTCACCCAATTTTTTTTTTATAGAAGGAGCTTAACTCTGTATCTAACCACGTTCTTGTTTTTTTTTGTTAAGGGATCTTTATTCTGTATCTAATCCAGTCTTTTTTTTGCGGAAGGAGCTTTACTCTTTATCGAACCCCGTTGTTGTTTTTTTTTGTAAAGGGATCTTAACTCTGTATCTAACCCAATTTTTTTTTAATAGAAGGAGCTAAACTCTGTATCTAACCACGTTCTTGTTTTTTTTTGTAAAGGGATCTTTATTCTGTATCTAACCCGGTTTATGTTTTTTTTTTGTAAAGGGATCTTTATTCTGTATCAAACCCCGTTTTTGTTTTTTTTTGTAAAGGGATCTTTATTCTGTATCTAACCCGGTTTTTGTTTTTTTTTTGCAAAGGGACCTTTATTCTGTATCTAACCCCGTTTTTGTTTTTTTTTTGTAAAGGGATCTTTATTCTGTATCTAACCCGGTTTTTGTTTTTTTTTGTAAAGTGATCTTTATTCTGTATCTAACCCCGTTTTTGTTTTTTTTTTGTAAAGGGATCTTTATTCTGTATCTAACCCAGTTTTTGGTTTTTTTTGTACAGGGATCTTTATTCTGTATCTAACCAGGTTTTTTTTTGTAAAGGGACCTTTATTCTGTATCTAACCCCGTTTTTGTTTTTTTTTGTAGAAGGACCTTTACTCTGCATCTAACCCCGATTTTGTTTTTTTTTTAGAAGGAGCTTTACTCTGTATCTATCCCCGTTTTTGTTTTTTTTTGTGAAGGGATCTTTATTCTGTATCTATCCCCGTTTTTGTTTTTTTTGTAAAGGGATCTTTATTCTGTATCTAACCCGGTTTTTTTTTTGTAAAGGGATCTTTATTCTGTATCTAACCCCGTTTTTGTTTTTTTTTGCAAAGGGATCTTTACTCTGTATCTAACCCCGTTTTTGTTTTTTTTTTGTAAAGGGATCTTTATTCTGTATCTAACCCGGTTTTTGTTTTTTTTTGCAAAGGGATCTTTATTCTGTATCTAACCCCGTTTTTGTTTTTTTTTGTAAATGGATCTTTATTCTGGATCAAACCCCGTTTTTGTTTTTTTTTGTAAAGGGATCTTTATTCTGTATCTAACCCCGTTTTTGTTTTTTTTTGTAAAGGGATCTTTATTCTGTATCTAACCCGGTTTGTGTTTTTTTTTGTAAAGGGATCTTTATGCTGTCACTCACCCGGTTTTTGTTTTTTTTTGTAAAGGGATCTTTATTCTGTATCAAACCCCGTTTTTGTTTTTTTTTGTAAAGGGATCTTTATTCTGTATCTAACCCGTTTTTTGTTTTTTTTTGTAAAGGGACCTTTATTCTGTATCTAACCCCGTTTTTGTTTTTTTTTTGTAAAGGGATCTTTATTCTGTATCTAACCCGGTTTTTGTTTTTTTTTGTAAAGTGATCTTTATTCTGTATCTAACCCCGTTTTTGTTTTTTTTTTGTAAAGGGATCTTTATTCTGTATCTAACCCGGTTTTTGGTTTTTTTTTGTACAGGGATCTTTATTCTGTATCTAACCCGGTTTTTGTTTTTTTTTGTAAAGGGATCTTTATTCTGTATCAAACCCTGTTTTTGTTTTTTTTTGTAAAGGGATCTTTATTCTGTATCTAACCAGGTTTTTTTTTTTGTAAAGGGACCTTTATTCTGTATCTAACCCCGTTTTTGTTTTTTTTTGTAGAAGGACCTTTACTCTGCATCTAACCCCGATTTTTTTTTTTTTTAGAAGGAGCTTTACTCTGTATCTATCCCCGTTTTTGTTTTTTTTTGTGAAGGGATCTTTATTCTGTATCTATCCCCGTTTTTGTTTTTTTTGTAAAGGGATCTTTATTCTGTATCTAACCCGGTTTTTTTTTGTAAAGGGATCTTTATTCTGTATCTAACCCCGTTTTTGTTTTTTTTTGCAAAGGGATCTTTATTCTGTATCTAACCCCGTTTTTGTTTTTTTTTTGTAAAGGGATCTTTATTCTGTATCTAACCCCGTTTTTGTTTTTTTTTTGTAAAGGGATCTTTATTCTGTATCTAACCCTGTTTTTGAATTTTTTTGTAGAAGGAGCTTTACTCTGTATCTAACCCCGTTTTTGTTTTTTTTTAGAAGGAGCTTTACTCTGTATCTAACCCCGTTTTTGTTTTTTTTTGTGAAGGGATCTTTATTCTGTATCTAACCCCGTTTTTGTTTTTTTTTGTAAAGGGATCTTTGTTCTGTATCTAACCCGGTTTTTGTTTTTTTTTTGTAAAGGGATCTTTATTCTGTATCTAACCCCGTTTTTGTTTTTTTTTTGTAAAGGGATCTTTATTCTGTATCTAACCCCGTTTTTGTTTTTTTTTTGTAAAGGGATCTTTATTCCGTATCTAACCCCGTTTTTGTTTTTTTTTTGTAGAAGGAGCTTTACTCTGTATCAAATCCCGTTTTTTTTTTTAGAAGGAGCTTTACTCTGTATCTCACCCCGTTTTTGTTTTTTTTTGTAGAGGGATCTTTACTCTTTATCGAACCTCGTTTTTGTTTTTTTTTGTTAAGGGATCTTTATTCTGTGTCTAACCCAGTTTTTTTTTTGTAGAAGGAGCTTTACTCTGTATCTAACCCCGTTTATGTTTTCTTTTGTCGAAGGAGCTTTACTCTGTATCTAACCTCGTTTTTGTTTTTTTTTTGTAGAAGGAGCTTTACTCTGTATCTAACCCAGTTTTTTTTTGTAGAAGGAGCTTTATTCTGTATCTAACCCCGTTTTAGTTTTCTTTTGTCGAAGGAGCTTTACTCTGTATCTAACCCCGTATTTGTTTTTTTTTTGTAGAAGGAGCTTTACTCTGCATCTAACCCCGTTTTTGTTTTTTTTTGTAGAAGGAGCTTTACTCTGTATCTAACCCCGTTTTTGTTTTTTTTGTAGAAGGAGCTTTACTCTGTATCTAACCCAGTTTTTGTTTTTTTTTGTTAGGGGATCTTTACTCTTTATCGAACCCCGTTGTTGTTTTTTTTTGTAAAGGTATCTTAACTCTGTATCTAACCCAGTTTTTTTTTTGTGGAAGGAGCTTTACTCTGTATCTAACCCCGTTTTTTTTTTGTAGAAGGAGCTTTATTCTGTATCTAACCACGTTTTTGTTTTTTTTTTGTAAAGGGATCTTTACTCTTTATCGAACCCCGTTGTTGTTTTTTTTTGTAAAGGGATCTTAACTCTGTATCTAACCCAATTTTTTTTTTATAGAAGGAGCTTAACTCTGTATCTAACCACGTTCTTGTTTTTTTTTGTAAAGGGGTCTTTATTCTGTATCTAACCCAGTCTTTTTTTTGCGGAAGGAGCTTTACTCTTTATCGAACCCCGTTGTTGTTTTTTTTTGTAAAGGGATCTTAACTCTGTATCTAACCCAATTTTTTTTTAATAGAAGGAGCTAAACTCTGTATCTAACCACGTTCTTGTTTTTTTTTGTAAAGGGATCTTTATTCTGTATCTAATCCGGTTTTTGTTTTTTTTTTGTAAAGGGATCTTTATTCTGTATCAAACCCCGTTTTTGTTTTTTTTTGTAAAGGGATCTTTATTCTGTATCTAACCCGGTTTTTGTTTTTTTTTTGTAAAGGGACCTTTATTCTGTATCTAACCCCGTTTTTGTTTTTTTTTGTAAAGGGATCTTTATTCTGTATCTAACCCGGTTTTTGTTTTTTTTTGTAAAGTGATCTTTATTCTGTATCTAACCCCGTTTTTGTTTTTTTTTTGTAAAGGGATCTTTATTCTGTATCTAACCCGGTTTTTGGTTTTTTTTGTACAGGGATCTTTATTCTGTATCTAACCCTGTTTTTGTTTTTTTTTTGTAAAGGGATCTTTATTCTGTATCTTACCCTGTTTTTGTTTTTTTTTGTAAAGGGATCTTTATTCTGTATCTAACCCGGTTTTTGTTTTTTTTTGTAAAGGGATCTTTATTCTGTATCAAACCCTGTTTTTGTTTTTTTTTTGTAAAGGGATCTTTATTCTGTATCTAACCAGGTTTTTGTTTTTTTTTTGTAAAGGGATCTTTATTCTGTATCTAACCCTGTTTTTGTTTTTTTTTGTAGAAGGAGCTTTACTCTGTATCTAACCCCGTTTTTCTTTTTTTTTAGAAGGAGCTTTACTCTGTATCTAACCCCGTTTTTGTTTTTTTTTGTGAAGGGATCTTTATTCTGTATCTAACCCCGTTTTTGTTTTTTTTTGTAAAGGGATCTTTGTTCTGTATCTAACCCGGTTTTTGTTTTTTTTTTGTAAAGGGATCTTTATTCTGTATCTAACCCCGTTTTTGTTTTTTTTTTGTAAAGGGATCTTTATTCTGTATCTAACCCCGTTTTTGTTTTTTTTTTAAAGGGATCTTTATTCCGTATCTAACCCCGTTTTTGTTTTTTTTTTGTAGAAGGATGTTTACTCTGTATCAAATCCCGTTTTTTTTTTGGAAGGAGCTTTACTCTGTATCTCACCCCGTTTTTGTTTTTTTTTGCAGAGGGATCTTTACTCTTTATCGAACCTCGTTTTTGTTTTTTTTTGTTAAGGGATCTTTATTCTGTGTCTAACCCAGTTTTTTTTTGTAGAAGGAGCTTTACTCTGTATCTAACCCCGTTTATGTTTTCTTTTGTCGAAGGAGCTTTACTCTGTATCTAACCTCGTTTTTGTTTTTTTTTTTGTAGAAGGAGCTTTACTCTGTATCTAACCCAGTTTTTTTTTGTAGAAGGAGCTTTATTCTGTATCTAACCCCGTTTTAGTTTTCTTTTGTCGAAGGAGCTTTACTCTGGATCTAACCCCGTTTTTTTTTTGTAGAAGGAGCTTTACTCTGCATCTAACCCCGTTTTTGTTTTTTTTTTGTAGAAGGAGCTTTACTCTGTATCTAACCACGTTTTTGTTTTTTTTTGTTAGGGGATCTTTACTCTTTATCGAACCCCGTTGTTGTTTTTTTTTGTAAAGGTATCTTAACTCTGTATCTAACCCAGTTTTTTTTTTGTGGAAGGAGCTTTACTCTGTATCTAACCCCGTTTTTTTTTGTAGAAGGAGCTTTATTCTGTATCTAACCACGTTTTTGTTTTTTTTTTGTAAAGGGATCTTTACTCTTTATCGAACCCCGTTGTTTTTTTTTTGTAAAGGGATCTTAACTCTGTATCTCACCCAATTTTTTTTTTATAGAAGGAGCTTAACTCTGTATCTAACCACGTTCTTGTTTTTTTTTGTAAAGGGATCTTTATTCTGTATCTAACCCAGTCTTTTTTTTGCGGAAGGAGCTTTACTCTTTATCGAACCCCGTTGTTGTTTTTTTTTGTAAAGGGATCTTAACTCTGTATCTAACCCAATTTTTTTTTAAGAGAAGGAGCTAAACTCTGTATCTAACCACGTTCTTGTTTTTTTTTGTAAAGGGATCTTTATTCTGTATCTAACCCGGTTTATGTTTTTTTTTTGTAAAGGGATCTTTATTCTGTATCAAACCCCGTTTTTGTTTTTTTTTGTAAAGGGATCTTTATTCTGTATCTAACCCGGTTTTTGTTTTTTTTTTGTAAAGGGACCTTTATTCTGTATCTAACCCCGTTTTTGTTTTTTTTTTGTAAAGGGATCTTTATTCTGTATCTAACCCGGTTTTTGTTTTTTTTTGTAAAGTGATCTTTATTCTGTATCTAACCCCGTTTTTGTATTTTTTTTGTAAAGGGATCTTTATTCTGTATCTAACCCGGTTTTTGGTTTTTTTTGTACAGGGATCTTTATTCTGTATCTAACCCGGTTTTTGTTTTTTTTTGTAAAGGGATCTTTATTCTGTATCAAACCCTGTTTTTGTTTTTTTTTGTAAAGGGATCTTTATTCTGTATCAAACCAGGTTTTTTTTTTTGTAAAGGGACCTTTATTCTGTATCTAACCCCGTTTTTGTTTTTTTTTGTAGAAGGACCTTTACTCTGCATCTAACCCCGATTTTGTTTTTTTTTAGAAGGAGCTTTCCTCTGTATCTATCCCCGTTTTTGTTTTTTTTTGTGAAGGGATCTTTATTCTGTATCTATCCCCGTTTTTGTTTTTTTTTTGTAAAGGGATCTTTATTCTGTATCTAACCCCGTTTTTGTTTTTTTTTTGTAAAGGGATCTTTATTCTGTATCTAACCCCGTTTTTGTTTTTTTTTTGTAAAGGGATCTTTATTCCGTATCTAACCCCGTTTTTGTTTTTTTTTTGTAGAAGGAGCTTTACTCTGTATCAAATCCCGTTTTTTTTAGAAGGAGCTTTACTCTGTATCTCACCCCGTTTTTGTTTTTTTTTGTAGAGGTATCTTTACTCTTTATCGAACCTCGTTTTTGTTTTTTTTTGTTAAGGGATCTTTATTCTGTGTCTAACCCAGTTTTTTTTTGTAGAAGGATCTTTATTCTGTATCTAACCCCGTTTATGTTTTCTTTTGTCGAAGGAGCTTTACTCTGTATCTAACCTCGTTTTTGCTTTTTTTTTGTAGAAGGAGCTTTACTCTGTATCTAACCCAGTTTTTTTTTGTAGAAGGAGCTTTATTCTGTATCTAACCCCGTTTTAGTTTTCTTTTGTCGAAGGAGCTTTACTCTGTATCTAACCCCGTTTTTGTTTTTTTTTTGTAGAAGGAGCTTTACTCTGCATCTAACCCCGTTTTTGTTTTTTTTTGTAGAAGGAGCTTTACTCTGTATCTAACCCCGTTTTTGTTTTTTTTTGTAGAAGGAGCTTTACTCTGTATCTAACCACGTTTTTGTTTTTTTTTGTTAGGGGATCTTTACTCTTTATCGAACCCCGTTGTTGTTTTTTTTTGTAAAGGTATCTTAACTCTGTATCTAACCCAGTTTTTTTTTTGTGGAAGGAGCTTTACTCTGTATCTAACCCCGTTTTTTTTTGTAGAAGGAGCTTTATTCTGTATCTAACCACGTTTTTGTTTTTTTTTTGTAAAGGGATCTTTACTCTTTATCGAACCCCGTTGTTTTTTTTTGTAAAGGGATCTTAACTCTGTATCTCACCCAATTTCTTTTTTATAGAAGGAGCTTAACTCTATATCTAACCACGTTCTTGTTTTTTTTTGTAAAGGGATCTTTATTCTGTATCTAACCCAGTCTTTTTTTTGCGGAAGGAGCTTTACTCTTTATCGAACCCCGTTGTTGTTTTTTTTTGTAAAGGGATCTTAACTCTGTATCTAACCCAATTTTTTTTTAATAGAAGGAGCTAAACTCTGTATCTAACCACGTTCTTGTTTTTTTTTGTAAAGGGATCTTTATTCTGTATCTAACCCGGTTTATGTTTTTTTTTTGTAAAGGGATCTTTATTCTGTATCAAACCCCGTTTTTGTTTTTTTTTGTAAAGGGATCTTTATTCTGTATCTAACCCGGTTTTTGTTTTTTTTTTGTAAAGGGACCTTTATTCTGTATCTAACCCCGTTTTTGTTTTTTTTTTGTAAAGGGATCTTTATTCTGTATCTAACCCGGTTTTTGTTTTTTTTTGTAAAGTGATCTTTATTCTGTATCTAACCCCGTTTTTGTTTTTTTTTTGTAAAGGGATCTTTATTCTGTATCTAACCCGGTTTTTGGTTTTTTTTGTACAGGGATCTTTATTCTGTATCTAACCCGGTTTTTGTTTTTTTTTGTAAAGGGATCTTTATTCTGTATCAAACCCTGTTTTTGTTTTTTTTTGTAAAGGGATCTTTATTCTGTATCTAACCAGGTTTTTTTTTGTAAAGGGACCTTTATTCTGTATCTAACCCCGTTTTTGTTTTTTTTTGTAGAAGGACCTTTACTCTGCATCTAACCCCGATTTTGTTTTTTTTTAGAAGGAGCTTTACTCTGTATCTATCCCCGTTTTTGTTTTTTTTTGTGAAGGGATCTTTATTCTGTATCAAACCCCGTTTTTCTTTTTTTTTGTAAAGGGATCTTTATTCTGTATCTAACCAGGTTTTTGTTTTTTTTTTGTAAAGGGACCTTTATTCTGTATCTAACCCCGTTTTTGTTTTTTTTTTGTAGAAGGACCTTTACTCTGCATCTAACCCCGATTTTTGTTTTTTTTTGCAAAGGGATCTTTATTCTGTATCTAACCCCGTTTTTGTTTTTTTTTGTAAAGGGATCTTTATTCTGTATCTAACCCGGTTTGTGTTTTTTTTTGTAAAGGGATCTTTATGCTGTCACTAACCCGGTTTTTGTTTTTTTTTGTAAAGGGATCTTTATTCTGTATCAAACCCCGTTTTTGTTTTTTTTTGTAAAGTGATCTTTATTCTGTATCTAACCCCGTTTTTGTTTTTTTTTTTGTAAAGGGATCTTTATTCTGTATCTAACCCGGTTTTTGTTTTTTTTTGTAAAGGGATCTTTATTCTGTATCTAACCCCGTTTTTGTTTTTTTTTGTAAAGGGATATTTATTCTGTATCAAACCCCGTTTTTGTTTTTTTTTTTGTCAAGGGATCTTTATTCTGTATCTAACCCAGTTTTTTTCTGTAAAGGTATCTTAACTCTGTATCTATCCCAGTTTTTTTTTTATAGAAGGAGCTTTACTCTGTATCTAACCACGTTTTTGTTTTTTTTTGTAAAGGGATCTTTATTCTGCATCAAACCCCGTTTTTGTTTTTTATTTGTAAAGGGATCTTTATTCTGTATCTAACCCGGTTTTTGTTTTTCTTTGTAAAGTGATCTTTATTCTGTATCTAACCCGGTTTTTGTTTTTTTTTTGTAAAGGGATCTTTATTCTGTATCTAACCCGGTTTTTGTTTTTTTTTGTAAAGGGATCTTTAATCTGTATCAAACCCCGTTTTTGTTTTTTTTTGTAAAGGGATCTTTATTCTGTATCAAACCCCGTTTTAGTTTTTTTTTGTAAAGGGATCTTTATTCTGTATCTAACCCGGATTTTTTTTTTTGGAAAGGGATCTTTATTCTGTATCTAACCCCGATTTTGTTTTTTTTTAGAAGGAGCTTTACTCTGTATCTATCCCCGTTTTTGTTTTTTTTGTAAAGGGTTCTTTATTCTGTATCTAACCCGGTTTTTTTTTTGTAAAGGGATCTTTATTCTGTATCTAACCCCGTTTTTGTTTTTTTTTTTGTAAAGGGATCTTTATTCTGTATCTAACCCCGTTTTTGTTTTTTTTTTGTAAGGGATCTTTATTCTGTATCTAACCCTGTTTTTGTTTTTTTTTGTAGAAGGAGCTTTACTCTGTATCTAACCCCGTTTTTGTTTTTTTTTAGAAGGAGCTTTACTCTGTATCTAACCCCATTTTTGTTTTTTTTTGTGAAGGGATCTTTATTCTGTATCTAACCCCGTTTTTGTTTTTTTTTGTAAAGGGATCTTTGTTCTGTATCTAACCCGGTTTTTGTTTTATTTTTGTAAAGGGATCTTTATTCTGTATCTAACCCCGTTTTTGTTTTTTTTTTGTAAAGGGATCTTTATTCTGTATCTATCCCCGTTTTTGTTTTTTTTTTGTAAAGGGATCTTTATTCCGTATCTAACCCCGTTTTTGTTTTTTTTTTGTAGAAGGAGCTTTACTCTGTATCAAATCCCGTTTTTTTTTTAGAAGGAGCTTTACTCTGTATCTCACCCCGTTTTTGTTTTTTTTTGTAGAGGGATCTTTACTCTTTATCGAACCTCGTTTTTGTTTTTTTTTGTTAAGGGATCTTTATTCTGTGTCTAACCCAGTTTTTTTTTGTAGAAGGAGCTTTACTCTCTATCTAACCCCGTTTATGTTTTCTTTTGTCGAAGGAGCTTTACTCTGTATCTAACCTCGTTTTTTTTTTGTAGAAGGAGCTTTATTCTGTATCTAACCCCGTTTTATTTTTCTTTTGTCGAAGGAGCTTTACTCTGTATCTAACCCCGTTTTTGTTTTTTTTTTGTAGAAGGAGCTTTACTCTGCATCTAACCCCGTTTTTGTTTTTTTTTGTAGAAGGAGCTTTACTCTGTATCTAACCCCGTTTTTGTTTTTTTTTGTAGAAGGAGCTTTACTCTGTATCTAACCACGTTTTTGTTTTTTTTTGTTAGGGGATCTTTACTCTTTATCGAACCCCGTTGTTTTTTTTTTTTGTAAAGGTATCTTAACTCTGTATCTAACCCAGTTTTTTTTTTGTGGAAGGAGCTTTACTCTGTATCTAACCCCGTTTTTTTTTGTAGAAGGAGCTTTATTCTGTATCTAACCACGTTTTTGTTTTTTTTTTGTAAAGGGATCTTTACTCTTTATCGAACCCCGTTGTTGTTTTTTTTTGTAAAGGGATCTTAACTCTGTATCTAACCCAATTTTTTTTTTATAGAAGGAGCTTAACTCTGCATCTAACCACGTTCTTGTTTTTTTTTGTAAAGGGGTCTTTATTCTGTATCTAACCCAGTCTTTTTTTTGCGGAAGGAGCTTTACTCTTTATCGAACCCCGTTGTTGTTTTTTTTTGTAAAGGGATCTTAACTCTGTATCTAACCCAATTTTTTTTTAAGAGAAGGAGCTAAACTCTGTATCTAACCACGTTCTTGTTTTTTTTTGTAAAGGGATCTTTATTCTGTATCTAACCCGGTTTTTGTTTTTTTTTTGTAAAGGGATCTTTATTCTGTATCAAACCCCGTTTTTGTTTTTTTTTGTAAAGGGATCTTTATTCTGTATCTAACCCGGTTTTTGTTTTTTTTTTGTAAAGGGACCTTTATTCTGTATCTAACCCCGTTTTTGTTTTTTTTTTTGTAAAGGGATCTTTATTCTGTATCTAACCCGGTTTTTGTTTTTTTTTTGTAAAGTGATCTTTATTCTGTATCTAACCCCGTTTTTGTTTTTTTTTTGTAAAGGGATCTTTATTCTGTATCTAACCCGGTTTTTGGTTTTTTTTGTACAGGGATCTTTATTCTGTATCTAACCCTGTTTTTGTTTTTTTTTGTAAAGGGATCTTTATTCTGTATCTTACCCTGTTTTTGTTTTTTTTTGTAAAGGGATCTTTATTCTGTATCTAAACCGGTTTTTGTTTTTTTTTGTAAAGGGATCTTTATTCTGTATCAAACCCTGTTTTTGTTTTTTTTTGTAAAGGGATCTTTATTCTGTATCTAACCAGGTTTTTGTTTTTTTTTTGTAAAGGGACCTTTATTCTGTATCTAACCCCGTTTTTGTTTTTTTTTGTAGAAGGACCTTTACTCTGCATCTAACCCCGATTTTGTTTTTTTTTAGAAGGAGCTTTACTCTGTATCTATCCCCGTTTTTGTTTTTTTTTTGTAAAGGGATCTTTATTCTGTATCTAACCCAGTTTTTTTTTTGTAAAGGGATCTTTAATCTGTATCAAACCCCGTTTTTGTTTTTTTTTGTGAAGGGATCTTTATTCTGTATCTATCCCCGTTTTTGTTTTTTTTGTAAAGGGATCTTTATTCTGTATCTAACCCGGTTTTTTTTTTGTAAAGGGATCTTTATTCTGTATCTAACCCCGTTTTTGTTTTTTTTTTTGTCAAGGGATCTTTATTCTGTATCTAACCCCGTTTTTGTTTTTTTTTTGTAAAGGAATCTTTATTCTGTATCTAACCCGGTTTTTGTTTTTTTTTTGTAAAGGGATCTTTATTCTGTATCTAACACCGTTTTTGTTTTTTTTTTGTAAAGGGATCTTTATTCTGCATCTCACACCGTTTTTGTTTTTTTTTTGTAAAGGGATCTTTATTCTGTATCTAACCCCGTTTTTGTTTTTTTTTGGAGAAGGAGCTTTACTCTGTATCAAACCCCGTTTTTTTTTAGAAGGAGCTTTACTCTGTATCTCACCCCGTTTTTGTTTTTTTTTGTAGAGGGATCTTTACTCTTTATCGAACCTCGTTTTTGTTTTTTTTTGTTAAGGGATCTTTATTCTGTGTCTAACCCAGTTTTTTTTTGTAGAAGGAGCTTTACTCTGTATCTAACCCCGTTTATGTTTTCTTTTGTCGAAGGAGCTTTACTCTGTATCTAACCCCGTTTTTGTTTTTTTTTGTAGAAGGAGCTTTACTCTGTATCTAACCCAGTTTTTTTTTGTCGAAGGAGCTTTATTCTGTATCTAACCCCGTTTTAGTTTTCTTTTGTCGAAGGAGCTTTACTCTGTATCTAACCCCGTTTTTGTTTTTTTTTTGTAGAAGGAGCTTTACTCTGTATCTAACCCCGTTTTTGTTTTTTTTAGTAGAAGGAGCTTTGCTCTGTTTCTAACCCCGTTTTTTTTTTTTGTAGAAGGAGCTTTACTCTGTATCTAACCACGTTTTTTTTGTAGAAGGAGCTTTATTCTGTATCTATCCACGTTTTTGTTTTTTTTTTGTAAAGGGATCTTTACTCTTTATCGAACCCCGTTGTTGTTTTTTTTTGTAAAGGTATCTTAACTCTGTATCTAACCCAATTTTTTTTTTATAGCAGGAGCTTAACTCTGTATCTAACCACGTTCTTGTTTTTTTTTGTAAAGGGATCTTTATTCTGTATCTAACCCCGTTTTTGTTTTTTTTTTTGTAAAGGGATCTTTATTCTGTATCTAACCCCGTTTTTGTTTTTTTTTTGTAAAGGGATCTTTATTCTGTATCTAACCCCGTTTTTGTTTTTTTTTTGTAAAGGAATCTTTATTTAGTATCTAACCCGGTTTTTGGTTTTTTTTTGTAAAGGGATCTTTATTCTGTATCTAACCCCGTTTTTGTTTTTTTTTTGTAAAGGGATCTTTATTCTGTATCTAACCCCGTTTTTGTTTTTTTTTTGTAAAGGGATCTTTATTCTGTATCTAACCCCGTTTTTGTTTTTTTTTGTAGAAGGAGCTTTACTCTGTATCAAACCCCGTTTTTTTTTTAGAAGGAGCTTTACTCTGTATCTCACCCCGTTTTTGTTTTTTTTTGTAGAGGGATCTTTACTCTTTATCGAACCTCGTTTTTGTTTTTTTTTGTTAAGGGATCTTTATTCTGTATCTAACCCGGTTTTTGTTTTTTTTTGTAAAGTGATCTTTATTCTGTATCTAACCCCGTTTTTGTTTTTTTTTTGTAAAGGGATCTTTATTCTGTATCTAACCCGGTTTTTTTTTTTGTACAGGGATCTTTATTCTGTATCTAACCCGGTTTTTTTTTTTTTGTAGAAGGAGCTTTACTCTGTATCTAACCCAGTTTTTTTTGTAGAAGGAGCTTTATTCTGTATCTAACCCCGTTTTAGTTTTCTTTTGTTGAAGGAGCTTTACTCTGTATCTAACCCCGTTTTTGTTTTTTTTTTGTAGAAGGAGCTTTACTCTGCATCTAACCCCGTTTTTGTTTTTTTTTGTAGAAGGAGCTTTACTCTGTATCTAACCCCGTTTTTGTTTTTTTTTGTAGAAGGAGCTTTACTCTGTATCTAACCACGTTTTTGTTTTTTTTTGTTAGGGGATCTTTACTCTTTATCGAACCCCGTTGTTGTTTTTTTTTGTAAAGGTATCTTAACTCTGTATCTAACCCAGTTTTTTTTTTTGTGGAAGGAGCTTTACTCTGTATCTAACCCCGTTTTTTTTTGTAGAAGGAGCTTTATTCTGTATCTAACCACGTTTTTGTTTTTTTTTTGTAAAGGGATCTTTACTCTTTATCGAACCCCGTTGTTGTTTTTTTTTGTAAAGGGATCTTAACTCTGTATCTAACCCAATTTTTTTTTTATAGAAGGAGCTTAACTCTGTATCTAACCACGTTCTTGTTTTTTTTTGTAAAGGGATCTTTATTCTGTATCTAACCCAGTCTTTTTTTTGCGGAAGGAGCTTTACTCTTTATCGAACCCCGTTGTTGTTTTTTTTAGTAAAGGGATCTTAACTCTGTATCTAACCCAATTTTTTTTTAATAGAAGGAGCTAAACTCTGTATCTAACCACGTTCTTGTTTTTTTTTGTAAAGGGATCTTTATTCTGTATCTAACGCGGTTTTTGTTTTTTTTTTGTAAAGGGATCTTTATTCTGTATCAAACCCCGTTTTTGTTTTTTTTTGTAAAGGGATCTTTATTCTGTATCTAACCCGGTTTTTGTGTTTTTTTTGTAAAGGGACCTTTATTCTGTATCTAACCCCGTTTTTGTTTTTTTTTTGTAAAGGGATCTTTATTCTGTATCTAACCCGGTTTTTGTTTTTTTTTGTAAAGTGATCTTTATTCTGTATCTAACCCCGTTTTTGTTTTTTTTTTGTAAGGGGATCTTTATTCTGTATCTAACCCGGTTTTTGTTTTTTTTTGTACAGGGATCTTTATTCTGTATCTAACCCGGTTTTTGTTTTTTTTTGTAAAGGGATCTTTATTCTGTATCAAACCCTGTTTTTGTTTTTTTTTGTAAAGGGATCTTTATTCTGTATCTAACCAGGTTTTTTTTTGTAAAGGGACCTTTATTCTGTATCTAACCCCGTTTTTGTTTTTTTTTTGTAGAAGGACCTTTACTCTGCATCTAACCCCGATTTTGTTTTTTTTTAGAAGGAGCTTTACTCTGTATCTATCCCCGTTTTTGTTTTTTTTTTGTGAAGGGATCTTTATTCTGTATCTATCCCCGTTTTTGTTTTTTTTGTTAAGGGATCTTTATTCTGTATCTAACCCGGTTTTTTTTTTGTAAAGGGATCTTTATTCTGTATCTAACCCCGTTTTTGTTTTTTTTTGCAAAGGGATCTTTACTCTGTATCTAACCCCGTTTTTGTTTTTTTTTGTAAAGGGATCTTTATTCTGTATCTAACCCGGTTTTTGTTTTTTTTTGCAAAGGGATCTTTATTCTGTATCTAACCCCGTTTTTGTTTTTTTTTGTAAATGGATCTTTATTCTGTATCAAACCCCGTTTTTGTTTTTTTTTGTAAAGGGATCTTTATTCTGTATCTAACCCGGTTTTTGTTTTTTTTTGTAAAGGGATCTTTATTCTGTATCTAACCCGGTTTGTGTTTTTTTTTGTAAAGGGATCTTTATGCTGTCACTAACCCGGTTTTTGTTTTTTTTTGTAAAGGGATCTTTATTCTGTATCAAACCCCGTTTTTGTTTTTTTTTGTAAAGTGATCTTTATTCTGTATCTAACCCCGTTTTTGTTTTTTTTTTGTAAAGGGATCTTTATTCTGTATCTAACGCGGTTTTTGTTTTTTTTTGTAAAGGGATCTTTATTCTGTATCTAACCCCGTTTTTGTTTTTTTTTGTAAAGGTATATTTATTCTGTATCAAACCCCGTTTTTGTTTTTTTTTTGTCAAGGGATCTTTATTCTGTATCTAACCCAGTTTTTTTTTGTAAAGGTATCTTAACTCTGTATCTATCCCAGATTTTTTTTTATAGAAGGAGCTTTACTCTGTATCTAACCCCGTTTTTGTTTTTTTTTGTAGAAGGAGCTTTACTCTGTTTCTAACCCCGTTTTTTTTTGTAGAAGGAGCTTTACTCTGTATCTAACCACGTTTTTGTTTTTCTTTGTAAAGGGATCTTTATTCTGCATCAAACCCCGTTTTTGTTTTTTTTTTGTAAAGTGATCTTTATTCTGTATCTAACCCGGTTTTTGTTTTTTTTTTTGTAAAGGGATCTTTATTCTGTATCTAACCCGGTTTTTGTTTTTTTTTGTAAAGGGATCTTTAATCTGTATCAAACCCCGTTTTTGTTTTTTTTTGTAAAGGGATCTTTATTCTGTATCAAACCCCGTTTTAGTTTTTTTTTGTAAAGGGATCTTTATTCTGTATCTATCCCCGTTTTTGTTTTTTTTTGTGAAGGGATCTTTATTCTGTATCTAACCCGGTTTTTTTTTTGTAAAGGGATCTTTATTCTGTATCTAACCCCGTTTTTGTTTTTTTTTTGTAAAGGGATCTTTATTCTGTATCTAACCCCGTTTTGTTTTTTTTTTTGTAAAGGGATCTTTATTCTGTATCTAACCCCGTTTTTGTTTTTTTTTTGTAAAGGGATCTTTATTCTGTATCTAACCCTGTTTTTGTTTTTTTTTGTAGAAGGAGCTTTACTCTGTATCTAACCCCGTTTTTGTTTTTTTTTAGAAGGAGCTTTACTCTGTATCTAACCCCGTTTTGTTTTTTTTTTGTAAAGGGATCTTTATTCTGTATCTAACCCCGTTTTTGTTTTTTTTTTGTAAAGGGATCTTTATTCTGTATCTAACCCCGTTTTTGTTTTTTTTTGTAAAGGGATCTTTGTTCTGTATCTAACCCGGTTTTTGTTTTTTTTTTGTAAAGGGATCTTTATTCTGTATCTAACCCCGTTTTTGTTTTTTTTTTGTAAAGGGATCTTTATTCTGTATCTAACCCCGTTTTTGTTTTTTTTTTGTAAAGGGATCTTTATTCCGTATCTAACCCCGTTTTTGTTTTTTTTTTGTAGAAGGAGCTTTACTCTGCATCTAACCCCGTTTTTGTTTTTTTTTGTAGAAGGAGCTTTACTCTGTATCTAACCCCGTTTTTGTTTTTTTTTGTAGAAGGAGCTTTACTCTGTATCTAACCACGTTTTTGTTTTTTTTTGTTAGGGGATCTTTACTCTTTATCGAACCCCGTTGTTGTTTTTTTTTGTAAAGGTATCTTAACTCTGTATCTAACCCAGTTTTTCTTTTGTGGAAGGAGCTTTACTCTGTATCTAACCCCGTTTTTTTTTGTAGAAGGAGCTTTATTCTGTATCTAACCACGTTTTTGTTTTTTTTTTGTAAAGGGATCTTTACTCTTTATCGAACCCCGTTGTTGTTTTTTTTTGTAAAGGGATCTTAACTCTGTATCTAACCCAATTTTTTTTTTATAAAGGAGCTTAACTCTGTATCTAACCACGTTCTTGTTTTTTTTTGTAAAGGGATCTTTATTCTGTATCTAACCCAGTCTTTTTTTTGCGGAAGGAGCTTTACTCTTTATCGAACCCCGTTGTTGTTTTTTTTTGAAAAGGGATCTTAACTCTGTATCTAACCCAATTTTTTTTTAATAGAAGGAGCTAAACTCTGTATCTAACCACGTTCTTGTTTTTTTTTGTAAAGGGATCTTTATTCTGTATCTAACCCGGTTTTTGTTTTTTTTTTGTAAAGGGATCTTTATTCTGTATCAAACCCCGTTTTTGTTTTTTTTTGTAAAGGGATCTTTATTCTGTATCTAACCCGGTTTTTGTTTTTTTTTTGTAAAGGGACCTTTATTCTGTATCTAACCCAGTTTTTGTTTTTTTTTTGTAAAGGGATCTTTATTCTGTATCTAACCCGGTTTTTGTTTTTTTTTGTAAAGTGATCTTTATTCTGTATCTAACCCCGTTTTTGTTTTTTTTTTGTAAAGGGATCTTTATTCTGTATCTAACCCGGTTTTTGGTTTTTTTTGTACAGGGACCTTTATTCTGTATCTAACCCGGTTTTTGTTTTTTTTTGTAAAGGGATCTTTATTCTGTATCAAACCCTGTTTTTGTTTTTTTTTGTAAAGGGATCTTTATTCTGTATCTAACCAGGTTTTTGTTTTTTTTTTGTAAAGGGACCTTTATTCTGTATCTAACCCCGTTTTTGTTTTTTTTTGTAGAAGGACCTTTACTCTGCATCTAACCCCGATTTTGTTTTTTTTTAGAAGGAGCTTTACTCTGCATCTATCCCCGTTTTTGTTTTTTTTTGTAAAGGGATCTTTATTCTGTATCTAACCCCGTTTTTGTTTTTTTTTTGTAAAGGGATCTTTATTCTGTATCTAACCCCGTTTTTGTTTTTTTTTTGTAGAAGGAGCTTTACTCTGTATCAAACCCCGTTTTTTTTTTAGAAGGAGCTTTACTCTGTATCTCCCCCCGTTTTTGTTTTTTTTTGTAGAGGGATCTTTAATCTTTATCGAACCTCGTTTTTGTTTTTTTTTGTTAAGGGATCTTTATTCTGTGTCTAACCCAGTTTTTTTTTGTAGAAGGAGCTTTACTCTGTATCTAACCCCGTTTATGTTTTCTTTTGTCGAAGGAGCTTTACTCTGTATCTAACCCCGTTTTTGTTTTTTTTTTTGTAGAAGGAGCTTTACTCTGTATCTAACCCAGTTTTTTTTTGTCGAAGGAGCTTCATTCTGTATCTAACCCCGTTTTAGTTTTCTTTTGTCGAAGGAACTTTACTCTGTATCTAACCCCGTTTTTGTTTTTTTTTTGTAGAAGGAGCTTTACTCTGTATCTAACCCCGTTTTTGTTTTTTTTTGTAGAAGGAGCTTTACTCTGTTTCTAACCCCGTTTTTGTTTTTTTTTTGTAGAAGGAGCTTTACTCTGTATCTAACCACGTTTTTTTTGTAGAAGGAGCTTTATTCTGTATCTAACCACGTTTTTGTTTTTTTTTTGTAAAGGGATCTTTACTCTTTATCGAACCCCGTTGTTGTTTTTTTTTGTAAAGGTATCTTAACTCTGTATCTAACCCAATTTTTTTTTTATAGAAGGAGCTTAACTCTGTATCTAACCACGTTCTTGTTTTTTTTTGTAAAGGGATCTTTATTCTGTATCTAACCCCGTTTTTGTTTTTTTTTTGTAAAGGGATCTTTATTCTGTATCTAACCCCGTTTTTGTTTTTTTTTTGTAAAGGGATCTTTATTCTGTATCTAACCCCGTTTTTGTTTTTTTTTGTAAAGGAATCTTTATTCTGTATCTAACCCGGTTTTTGTTTTTTTTTGTAAAGGGATCTTTATTCTGTCTCTCACCCCGTTTTTGTTTTTTTTTGTAAAGGGATCTTTATTCTGTATCTAACCCCGTTTTTGTTTTTTTTTGTAAAGGGATCTTTATTCTGTATCTAACCCCGTTTTTGTTTTTTTTTGTAGAAGGAGCTTTACTCTGTATCAAACCCCGTTTTTTTTTTAGAAGGAGCTTTACTCTGTATCTCACCCCGTTTTTGTTTTTTTTTGTAGAAGGATCTTTACTCTTTATCGAACCTCGTTTTTGTTTTTTTTTGTTAAGGGATCTTTATTCTGTATCTAACCCGGTTTTTGTTTTTTTTTGTAAAGTGATCTTTATTCTGTATCAAACCCCGTTTTTGTTTTTTTTTTGTAAAGGGATCTTTATTCTGTATCTAACCCGGTTTTTTTTTTTGTACAGGGATCTTTATTCTGTATCTAACCCGGTTTTTGTTTTTTTTTTGTAAAGGGATCTTTATTCTGTATCAAACCCTGTTTTTGTTTTTTTTTGTAAAGGGATCTTTATTCTGTATCTAACCAGGTTTTTGTTTTTTTTTGTAAAGGGACCTTTATTCTGTATCTAACCCCGTTTTTGTTTTTTTTTTGTAAAGGGATCTTTATTCTGTCTCTAACCCGGTTTTTTTTTTTTTGTAAAGGTATCTTTATTCTGCATCTAACCCTGTTTTTGTTTTTTTTTTGTAAAGGGATCTTTATTCTGTATCTAACCCGGTTTTTTTTTTGTAAAGGGATCTTTATTCTGTATCTAACCCCGTTTTTGTTTTTTTTTTGTAAAGGGATCTTTATTCTGTATCTAACCCTGTTTTTGTTTTTATTTGTAGAAGGACCTTTACTCTGTATCTAACCCCATTTTTGTTTTTTTTTGTACAGGGATCTTTATTCTGTATCTTTCCCCGTTTTTGTTTTTTTTGTAAAGGGATCTTTATTCTGTATCTAACCCGGTTTTTTTTTTTTGTAAAGGGATCTTTATTCTGTATCTAACCCCGTTTTTGTTTTTTTTTTTGTAAAGGGATCTTTATTCTGTATCTAACCCGGTTTTTGTTTTTTTTTTTGTAAAGGGATCTTTATTCTGTATCTAACCCCGTTTTTGTTTTTTTTTTTGTAAAGGGATCTTTATTCTGTATCTAACCCGGTTTTTGTTTTTTTTTTGTAAAGGGATCTTTATTCTGTATCTAACCCTGTTTTTGTTTTTTTTTGTAGAAGGACCTTATACTCTGTATCTAACCCCGATTTTGTTTTTTTTAGAAGGAGCTTTACTCTGTATCTATCCCCGTTTTTGTTTTTTTTGTAAAGGGATCTTTATTCTGTATCTAACCCGTTTTATTTTTGGAAAGGGATCTTTATTCTGTATCTAACCCGGTTTTTTTTTTTGTACAGGGACCTTTATTCTGTATCTAACCCCGTTTTTGTTTTTTTTTTGTAAAGGGATCTTTATTCTGTATCTAACCCCGATTTTGTTTTTTTTTAGAAGGAGCTTTACTCTGTATCTATCCCCGTTTTTGTTTTTTTTTTGTGAAGGGATCTTTATTCTGTATCTATCCCCGTTTTTGTTTTTTTTGTAAAGGGATCTTTCTTCTGTATCTAACCCTTTTTTTTTTGTAAAGGGATCTTTATTCTGTATCGCACCCCGTTTTTGTTTTTTTTTTGTAAAGGGATCTTTATTCTGTATCTAACCCCGTTTTTGTTTTTTTTTTGTAAAGGGATCTTTATTCTGTATCTAACCCCGTTTTTGTTTTTTTTTTGTAAAGGGATCTTTATTCTGTATCTAACCCCGTTTTTGTTTTTTTTTGTAAAGGGATCTTTACCCTGTATCTAACCCCGAATTTGTTTTTTTTTGTAAATGGATCTTTATTCTGTATCTAACCCCGTTTTTGTTTTTTTTTGCAAAGGGATCTTTATTCTGTATCTAACCCGGTTTTTGTTTTTTTTTGTAAAGGGATCTTTATTCTGTATCTAACCCGGTTTTTGTTTTTTTTTTGTAAAGGGATCTTTATTCTGTATCTAACCCCGTTTTTGTTTTTTTTTTGTAAAGGGATCTTTATTCTGTATCTAACCCCGTTTTTGGTTTTTTTTTGTCAAGGGATCTTTATTCTGTATCTATCCGAGTTTTTGTTTTTTTTTGTGAAGGGATCTTTATTCTGTATCTATCCCGGTTTTTGTTTTTTTTTGTAAAGGGATCTTTATTCTGTATCTATCCGAGTTTTTTTTTTTTTGTAAAGGGATCTTTATTCTGCATCGAACCCGGTTTTTGTTTTTTTTTGTAAAGGGATCTTTATTCTGTATCTAACCCCATTTTTGCTTTTTTTTGTAAAGGGATCTTTATTCTGTATCTATCCGAGTTTTTTTTTTTGTAAAGGGATCTTTATTCTGTATCTAACCCGGTTTTTGCTTTTTTTTGTAAAGGGATCTTTATTCTGTATCTAACCCCGTTTTTGCTTTTTTTTGTAAAGGGATCTTTATTCTGTATCAAACCCCGTTTTTGTTTTTTTTTGTAAAGGGATCTTTATTCTGTATCTAACCCAGTTTTTGCTTTTTTTTGTAAAGGGATCTTTATTCTGTATCTAACCCGGTTTTTGTTTTTTTTTGTAAAGGGATCTTTATTCTGTATCTAACCCAGTTTTTGCTTTTTTTTGTAAAGGGATCTTTATTCTGTATCTAACCCAGTTTTTGCTTTTTTTTGTAAAGGGATCTTTATTCTGTATCTAACCCGGTTTTTGTTTTTTTTTGCAATGGGATCTTTATTCTGTATCTAACCCAGTTTTTGTTGTTTTTGGAATGGGATCTTTATTCTGTATCTAACCCGGTTTTTGTTTTTTTTTTGTAAAGGGATCTTTATTCTGTATCTAACCCAGTTTTTGCTTTTTTTTGTAAAGGGATCTTTATTCTGTATCTAACCCAGTTTTTGCTTTTTTTTGTAAAGGGATCTTTATTCTGTATCTAACCCGGTTTTTGTTTTTTTTTGTAAAGGGATCTTTATTCTGTATCTAACCCAGTTTTTGCTTTTTTTTGTAAAGGGATCTTTATTCTGTATCTAACCCAGTTTTTGCTTTTTTTTGTAAAGGGATCTTTATTCTGTATCTAAACCCGTTTCTGTTTTTTTTTGTAAAGGGATCTTTATTCTGTATCAAACCCCGTTTTTGTTTTTTTTTGTAAAGGGATCTTTAATCTGTATCTAACCCGCTTTTTGTTTTTTCTTTGTTAAAGGATCTTTATTCTGTATCTAAACCCGTTTTTGTGTTTTTTTGTAAAGGAATCTTTATTCTGTATCTATCCCGGTTTTTGTTTTTTTTTTCTAAAGGGATCTTTATTCTGTATCTAACCCCGTTTTTTTTTTGTAAACGGATCTATATTCTTTATCTAACCCGGTTTTTGTTTTTTTTTGTAAAGGGATCTTTATTCTGTATCTAACCCCATTTTTGCTTTTTTTTGTAAAGGGATCTTTATTCTGTATCTAACCCCGTTTTTGTTTTTTTTTGTAAAGGGATATTTATTCTGTATCTAACCCGGTTTTTGCTTTTTTTTGTAAAGGGATCTTTATTCTGTATCAAACCCCGTTTTTGTTTTTTTTTGTAATGGGATCTTTATTCTGTATCTAACCCAGTTTTTGCTTTTTTTATTAAAGGGATCTTTATTCTGTATCTAACCCGGTTTTTGTTTTTTTTTGTAAAGGGACCCTTATTCTGTATCTATCCCAGTTTTTGTTTTTTTTTGTAAAGGGATCTTTATTCTGTATCAAACCCCGTTTTTGTTTTTTTTTTGTAAAGGGATCTTTACCCTGTTTCTAAACCCGTTTTTGTTTTTTTTTAAAAAAAGAGATCTTTATTCTGTATCTAACCCAGTTTTTGTTCTTTTTGGAATGGGATCTTTATTCTGTATCTAACCCGTTTTTTGTTTTTTTTTGTAAAGGGATCTTTATTCTGTATCTAAAACCGTTTTTGTTTTTTCTTTGTTAAAGGATCTTTATTCTGTATCTAAACCCGTTTTTGTTTTTTTTTTGTAAAGGGATCTGTATTCTGTATCGAACCCCGTTTTTGTTTTTTTTTGTAAAGGGATCTTTATTCTGTATCTAACCCGGTTTTTTTTTTTGTCAAGGGATCTTTATTCTGTATCTATTCCAGTTTTTGGTTTTTTTTGTAAAGGGATCTTTATTCTATATCTAACCTGGTTTTTGTTTTTTTTTTTGTAAAGGGATCTTTATTCTGTATCTAACCCAGTTTTTGTTCTTTTTAGAATGGGATCTTTATTCTGTATCGATCCCCGTTTTTTTTGTAAAAGCATCTTTATTCTGTATCTATCCCAGATTTTGTTTTTTTTCTGTAAAGGGATCTTTATTCTGCATCTATCCCCGTTTTTGTTTTTTTTTGTAAAGGGATCTTATTCTGTATCTAACCCAGTTTTTGTTCTTTTTGGAATGGGATCTATATGCTGTATCGATCCCCGTTTTTGTTTTTTTTTGTAAAGGGATCTTTATTCTGTATCTAACCCAGTTTTTGCTTTTTTTTGTAAAGGGATCTTTATTCTGTATCTAACCCAGTTTTTGCTTTTTTTTGTAAAGGGATCTTTATTCTGTATCTAACCCGGTTTTTGTTTTTTTTTGTAAAGGGATCTTTATTCTGTATCTAACCCAGTTTTTGCTTTTTTTTGTAAAGGGATCTTTATTCTGTATCTAACCCAGTTTTTGCTTTTTTTTGTAAAGGGATCTTTATTCTGTATCTAAACCCGTTTCTGTTTTTTTTTGTAAAGGGATCTTTATTCTGTATCAAACCCCGTTTTTGTTTTTTTTTGTAATGTGATCTTTAATCTGTATCTAACCCGCTTTTTGTTTTTTCTTTGTTAAAGGATCTTTATTCTGTATCTAAACCCGTTTTTGTGTTTTTTTGTAAAGGAATCTTTATTCTGTATCTATCCCGGTTTTTGTTTTTTTTTTGTAAAGGGATCTTTATTCTGTATCTAACCCCGTTTTTTTTTTGTAAACGGATCTATATTCTTTATCTAACCCGGTTTTTGTTTTTTTTTGTAAAGGGATCTTTATTCTGTATCTAACCCCATTTTTGCTTTTTTTTGTAAAGGGATCTTTATTCTGTATCTATCCGAGTTTTTGTTTTTTTTATGTAAAGGGATCTTTATTCTGTATCTAACCCGGTTTTTGCTTTTTTTTGTAAAGGGATCTTTATTCTGTATCAAACCCCGTTTTTGTTTTTTTTTGTAAAGGGATCTTTATTCTGTATCTAACCCAGTTTTTGCTTTTTTTATTAAAGGGATCTTTATTCTGTATCTAACCCGGTTTTTGTTTTTTTTTGTAAAGGGACCCTTATTCTGTATCTATCCCAGTTTCTGTTTTTTTTTGTAAAGGGATCTTTATTCTGTATCAAACCCTTTTTTTGTTTTTTTTTTGTAAAGGGATCTTTACCCTGTTTCTAAACCCGTTTTTGTTTTTTTTTAAAAAAAGAGATCTTTATTCTGTATCTAACCCAGTTTTTGTTCTTTTTGGAATGGGATCTTTATTCTGTATCTAACCCGTTTTTTGTTTTTTTTTGTAAAGGGATCTTTATTCTGTATCTAAAACCGTTTTTGTTTTTTCTTTGTTAAAGGATCTTTATTCTGTATCTAAACCCGTTTTTGTTTTTTTTTTGTAAAGGGATCTGTATTCTGTATCGAACCCCGTTTTTGTTTTTTTTTGTAAAGGGATCTTTATTCTGTATCTAACCCGGTTTTTTTTTTTGTCAAGGGATCTTTATTCTGTATCTATTCCAGTTTTTGGTTTTTTTTGTAAAGGGATCTTTATTCTATATCTAACCTGGTTTTTGTTTTGTTTTTTGTAAAGGGATCTTTATTCTGTATCTAACCCAGTTTTTGTTCTTTTTAGAATGGGATCTTTATTCTGTATCGATCCCCGTTTTTTTTGTAAAAGCATCTTTATTCTGTATCTATCCCAGATTTTGTTTTTTTTCTGTAAAGGGATCTTTATTCTGCATCTATCCCCGTTTTTGTTTTTTTTTGTAAAGGGATCTTATTCTGTATCTAACCCAGTTTTTGTTCTTTTTGGAATGGGATCTATATGCTGTATCGATCCCCGTTTTTGTTTTTTTTTGTAAAGGGATCTTTATTCTGTATCTATCCCAGTTTTTGCTTTTATTTGTAAAGGGATCTTTATTCTGTATCTAACCCGGTTTTTGTTTTTTTTTGTAAAGGGATCTTTATTCTATATTTAACCCGTTTTTGTTTTTTTTTCGTAAAGGGATCTTTATTCTGACTCTTACCCCGTTTATGTTTTTTTTTGTAAAGGGATCTTTATTCTGTATCTATACCAGTTTTTGTTTTTTTTTGTAAAGGGTTCTTTATTCTGTATGTATCCCCGTATTTGTTTTTTTTTGCAAAGGGATCTTTATTCTGTATCTATCCCAGTTTTTGTTTTTTTTTTTGTAAAGGGATCTTTAAGCTTTATCTAGCCCAGTTTTTGTTCTTTTAGGAATGGGATCATTATTCTGTATCTATCCCCGTTTTTGTTTTTTTTTGTAATGGGATCGTTATTCTGTATCGATCCCCGTTTTTGTTTTTTTTCTGTAAAGGGATCTTTATTCTGTATCTAACCCCGTTTTTGGTTCTTTTTTGTCAAGGGATCTTTATTCTGTATCTATCCGAGTTTTTGTTTTTTTTTGTGAAGGGATCTTTATTCTGTATCTATCCCGGTTTTTTTTTTTTGTAAAGTGATCTTTATTCTGTATCTATCCGAGTTTTTGTTTTTTTTTGTAAAGGGAACTTTATTCTGTATCTAACCCGGTTTTTGGTTTTTTTTTGTAAAGGGATCTTTATTCTGCATCGAACCCGGTTTTTGTTTTTTTTTGTAAAGGGATCTTTATTCTGTATCTAACCCCATTTTTGCTTTTTTTTGTAAAGGGATCTTTATTCTGTATCTATCCGAGTTTTTTTTTTTGTAAAGGGATCTTTATTCTGTATCTAACCCGGTTTTTGCTTTTTTTTGTAAAGGGATCTTTATTCTGTATCTAACCCCGTTTTTGTTTTTTTTTTGTAAAGGGTTCTTTATTCTGTATCTAACCCGGTTTTTGCTTTTTTTTGTAAAGGGATCTTTATTCTGTATCAAACCCCGTTTCTGTTTTTTTTTGTAAAGGGATCTTTATTCTGTATCTAACCCAGTTTTTGCTTTTTTTTGTAAAGGGATCTTTATTCTGTATCTAACCCGGATTTTGTTTTTTTTTGTAAAGGGATCTTTATTCTGTATCGAACCCAGTTTTTGCTTTTTTTTGTAAAGGGATCTTTATTCTGTATCTAACCCAGTTTTTGCTTTTTTTTGTGAAGGGATCTTTATTCTGTATCTAACCCGGTTTTTGTTTTTTTTTGCAATGGGATCTTTATTCTGTATCTATCCCAGTTTTTGTTTTTTTTTGTAAAGGGATCTTTATTCTGTATCTAACCCGGTTTTTGTTGTTTTTGGAATGGGATCTATAATCTGTATCAAACCCCGTTTTTGTTTTTTTTTTGTAAAGGGATCTTTACCCTGTATCTAAACCCGTTTTTGTTTTTTTTGGTAAAGGGATCTTTATTCTGCATCTAACCCTGTTTTTGTTTTTTTTTTGTAAAGGGATCTTTATTCTGTATCTAACCCGGTTTTTTTTTTGTAAAGGGATCTTTATTCTGTATCTAACCCCGTTTTTGTTTTTTTTTTGTAAAGGGATCTTTATTCTGTATCTAACCCTGTTTTTGTTTTTATTTGTAGAAGGACCTTTACTCTGTATCTAACCCCATTTTTGTTTTTTTTTGTACAGGGATCTTTATTCTGTATCTTTCCCCGTTTTTGTTTTTTTTGTAAAGGGATCTTTATTCTGTATCTAACCCGGTTTTTTTTTTTTGTAAAGGGATCTTTATTCTGTATCTAACCCCGTTTTTGTTTTTTTTTGTAAAGGGATCTTTATTCTGTATCTAACCCGGTTTTTGTTTTTTTTTTTGTAAAGGGATCTTTATTCTGTATCTAACCCCGTTTTTGTTTTTTTTTTTGTAAAGGGATCTTTATTCTGTATCTAACCCGGTTTTTGTTTTTTTTTTGTAAAGGGATCTTTATTCTGTATCTAACCCTGTTTTTGTTTTTTTTTGTAGAAGGACCTTATACTCTGTATCTAACCCCGATTTTGTTTTTTTTAGAAGGAGCTTTACTCTGTATCTATCCCCGTTTTTGTTTTTTTTGTAAAGGGATCTTTATTCTGTATCTAACCCGTTTTTTTTTTTGTAAAGGGATCTTTATTCTGTATCTAACCCGGTTTTTTTTTTTGTAAAGGGACCTTTATTCTGTATCTAATCCCGTTTTTGTTTTTTTTTTGTAAAGGGATCTTTATTCTGTATCTAACCCCGATTTTGTTTTTTTTTAGAAGGAGCTTTACTCTGTATCTATCCCCGTTTTTGTTTTTTTTTTGTGAAGGGATCTTTATTCTGTATCTATCCCCGTTTTTGTTTTTTTTGTAAAGGGATCTTTCTTCTGTATCTAACCCTTTTTTTTTTGTAAAGGGATCTTTATTCTGTATCGCACCCCGTTTTTGTTTTTTTTTTGTAAAGGGATCTTTATTCTGTATCTAACCCCGTTTTTGTTTTTTTTTTGTAAAGGGATCTTTATTCTGTATCTAACCCCGTTTTTGTTTTTTTTTTGTAAAGGGATCTTTATTCTGTATCTAACCCCGTTTTTGTTTTTTTTTGTAAAGGGATCTTTACCCTGTATCTAACCCCGAATTTGTTTTTTTTTGTAAATGGATCTTTATTCTGTATCTAACCCCGTTTTTGTTTTTTTTTGCAAAGGGATCTTTATTCTGTATCTAACCCGGTTTTTGTTTTTTTTTGTAAAGGGATCTTTATTCTGTATCTAACCCGGTTTTTGTTTTTTTTTTGTAAAGGGATCTTTATTCTGTATCTAACCCCGTTTTTGTTTTTTTTTTTGTAAAGGGATCTTTATTCTGTATCTAACCCCGTTTTTGGTTTTTTTTTGTCAAGGTATCTTTATTCTGTATCTATCCGAGTTTTTGTTTTTTTTTGTGAAGGGATCTTTATTCTGTATCTATCCCGGTTTTTGTTTTTTTTTGTAAAGGGATCTTTATTCTGTATCTATCCGAGTTTTTTTTTTTTTGTAAAGGGATCTTTATTCTGCATCGAACCCGGTTTTTGTTTTTTTTTGTAAAGGGATCTTTATTCTGTATCTAACCCCATTTTTGCTTTTTTTTGTAAAGGGATCTTTATTCTGTATCTATCCGAGCTTTTTTTTTTGTAAAGGGATCTTTATTCTGTATCTAACCCGGTTTTTGATTTTTTTTGTAAAGGGATCTTTATTCTGTATCTAACCCCGTTTTTGCTTTTTTTTGTAAAGGGATCTTTATTCTGTATCAAACCCCGTTTTTGTTTTTTTTTGTAAAGGGATCTTTATTCTGTATCTAACCCAGTTTTTGCTTTTTTTTGTAAAGGGATCTTTATTCTGTATCTAACCCGGTTTTTGTTTTTTTTTGTAAAGGGATCTTTATTCTGTATCTAACCCAGTTTTTGCTTTTTTTTGTAAAGGGATCTTTATTCTGTATCTAACCCAGTTTTTGCTTTTTTTTGTAAAGGGATCTTTATTCTGTATCTAACCCGGTTTTTGTTTTTTTTTGCAATGGGATCTTTATTCTGTATCTAACCCAGTTTTTGTTGTTTTTGGAATGGGATCTTTATTCTGTATCTAACCCGGTTTTTGTTTTTTTTTGTAAAGGGATCTTTATTCTGTATCTAACCCAGTTTTTGCTTTTTTTTGTAAAGGGATCTTTATTCTGTATCTAACCCAGTTTTTGCTTTTTTTTGTAAAGGGATCTTTATTCTGTATCTAACCCGGTTTTTGTTTTTTTTTGTAAAGGGATCTTTATTCTGTATCTAACCCAGTTTTTGCTTTTTTTTGTAAAGGGATCTTTATTCTGTATCTAACCCAGTTTTTGCTTTTTTTTGTAAAGGGATCTTTATTCTGTATCTAAACCCGTTTCTGTTTTTTTTTGTAAAGGGATCTTTATTCTGTATCAAACCCCGTTTTTGTTTTTTTTTGTAATGTGATCTTTAATCTGTATCTAACCCGCTTTTTGTTTTTTCTTTGTTAAAGGATCTTTATTCTGTATCTAAACCCGTTTTTGTGTTTTTTTGTAAAGGAATCTTTATTCTGTATCTATCCCGGTTTTTGTTTTTTTTTTCTAAAGGGATCTTTATTCTGTATCTAACCCCGTTTTTTTTTTGTAAACGGATCTATATTCTTTATCTAACCCGGTTTTTGTTTTTTTTTGTAAAGGGATCTTTATTCTGTATCTAACCCCATTTTTGCTTTTTTTTGTAAAGGGATCTTTATTCTGTATCTATCCGAGTTTTTGTTTTTTTTATGTAAAGGGATCTTTATTCTGTATCTAACCCGGTTTTTGCTTTTTTTTGTAAAGGGATCTTTATTCTGTATCAAACCCCGTTTTTGTTTTTTTTTGTAATGGGATCTTTATTCTGTATCTAACCCAGTTTTTGCTTTTTTTATTAAAGGGATCTTTATTCTGTATCTAACCCGGTTTTTGTTTTTTTTTGTAAAGGGACCCTTATTCTGTATCTATCCCAGTTTTTGTTTTTTTTTGTAAAGGGATCTTTATTCTGTATCAAACCCCGTTTTTGTTTTTTTTTTGTAAAGGGATCTTTACCCTGTTTCTAAACCCGTTTTTGTTTTTTTTTAAAAAAAGAGATCTTTATTCTGTATCTAACCCAGTTTTTGTTCTTTTTGGAATGGGATCTTTATTCTGTATCTAACCCGTTTTTTGTTTTTTTTTGTAAAGGGATCTTTATTCTGTATCTAAAACCGTTTTTGTTTTTTCTTTGTTAAAGGATCTTTATTCTGTATCTAAACCCGTTTTTGTTTTTTTTTTGTAAAGGGATCTGTATTCTGTATCGAACCCCGTTTTTGTTTTTTTTTGTAAAGGGATCTTTATTCTGTATCTAACCCAGTTTTTGCTTTTTTTTGTAAAGGGATCTTTATTCTGTATCTAACCCAGTTTTTGCTTTTTTTTGTAAAGGGATCTTTATTCTGTATCTAACCCGGTTTTTGTTTTTTTTTGTAAAGGGATCTTTATTCTGTATCTAACCCAGTTTTTGCTTTTTTTTGTAAAGGGATCTTTATTCTGTATCTAACCCAGTTTTTGCTTTTTTTTGTAAAGGGATCTTTATTCTGTATCTAACCCAGTTTTTGCTTTTTTTTGTAAAGGGATCTTTATTCTGTATCTAACCCGGTTTTTGTTTTTTTTTGTAAAGGGATCTTTATTCTGTATCTAACCCAGTTTTTGCTTTTTTTTGTAAAGGGATCTTTATTCTGTATCTAACCCAGTTTTTGCTTTTTTTTGTAAAGGGATCTTTATTCTGTATCTAAACCCGTTTCTGTTTTTTTTTGTAAAGGGATCTTTATTCTGTATCAAACCCCGTTTTTGTTTTTTTTTGTAATGTGATCTTTAATCTGTATCTAACCCGCTTTTTGTTTTTTCTTTGTTAAAGGATCTTTATTCTGTATCTAAACCCGTTTTTGTGTTTTTTTGTAAAGGAATCTTTATTCTGTATCTATCCCGGTTTTTGTTTTTTTTTTCTAAAGGGATCTTTATTCTGTATCTAACCCCGTTTTTTTTTTGTAAACGGATCTATATTCTTTATCTAACCCGGTTTTTGTTTTTTTTTGTAAAGGGATCTTTATTCTGTATCTAACCCCATTTTTGCTTTTTTTTGTAAAGGGATCTTTATTCTGTATCTATCCGAGTTTTTGTTTTTTTTATGTAAAGGGATCTTTATTCTGTATCTAACCCGGTTTTTGCTTTTTTTTGTAAAGGGATCTTTATTCTGTATCAAACCCCGTTTTTGTTTTTTTTTGTAATGGGATCTTTATTCTGTATCTAACCCAGTTTTTGCTTTTTTTATTAAAGGGATCTTTATTCTGTATCTAACCCGGTTTTTGTTTTTTTTTGTAAAGGGACCCTTATTCTGTATCTATCCCAGTTTTTGTTTTTTTTTGTAAAGGGATCTTTATTCTGTATCAAACCCCGTTTTTGTTTTTTTTTTGTAAAGGGATCTTTACCCTGTTTCTAAACCCGTTTTTGTTTTTTTTTAAAAAAAGAGATCTTTATTCTGTATCTAACCCAGTTTTTGTTCTTTTTGGAATGGGATCTTTATTCTGTATCTAACCCGTTTTTTGTTTTTTTTTGTAAAGGGATCTTTATTCTGTATCTAAAACCGTTTTTGTTTTTTCTTTGTTAAAGGATCTTTATTCTGTATCTAAACCCGTTTTTGTTTTTTTTTTGTAAAGGGATCTGTATTCTGTATCGAACCCCGTTTTTGTTTTTTTTTGTAAAGGGATCTTTATTCTGTATCTAACCCGGTTTTTTTTTTTGTCAAGGGATCTTTATTCTGTATCTATTCCAGTTTTTGGTTTTTTTTGTAAAGGGATCTTTATTCTATATCTAACCTGGTTTTTGTTTTTTTTTTTGTAAAGGGATCTTTATTCTGTATCTAACCCAGTTTTTGTTCTTTTTAGAATGGGATCTTTATTCTGTATCGATCCCCGTTTTTTTTGTAAAAGCATCTTTATTCTGTATCTATCCCAGATTTTGTTTTTTTTCTGTAAAGGGATCTTTATTCTGCATCTATCCCCGTTTTTGTTTTTTTTTGTAAAGGGATCTTATTCTGTATCTAACCCAGTTTTTGTTCTTTTTGGAATGGGATCTATATGCTGTATCGATCCCCGTTTTTGTTTTTTTTTGTAAAGGGATCTTTATTCTGTATCTAACCCCGTTTTTGCTTTTTTTTGTAAAGGGATCTTTATTCTGTATCTAACCCAGTTTTTGCTTTTTTTTGTAAAGGGATCTTTATTCTGTATCTAACCCGGTTTTTGTTTTTTTTTGTAAAGGGATCTTTATTCTGTATCTAACCCAGTTTTTGCTTTTTTTTGTAAAGGGATCTTTATTCTGTATCTAACCCAGTTTTTGCTTTTTTTTGTAAAGGGATCTTTATTCTGTATCTAAACCCGTTTCTGTTTTTTTTTGTAAAGGGATCTTTATTCTGTATCAAACCCCGTTTTTGTTTTTTTTTGTAATGTGATCTTTAATCTGTATCTAACCCGCTTTTTGTTTTTTCTTTGTTAAAGGATCTTTATTCTGTATCTAAACCCGTTTTTGTGTTTTTTTGTAAAGGAATCTTTATTCTGTATCTATCCCGGTTTTTGTTTTTTTTTTGTAAAGGGATCTTTATTCTGTATCTAACCCCGTTTTTTTTTTGTAAACGGATCTATATTCTTTATCTAACCCGGTTTTTGTTTTTTTTTGTAAAGGGATCTTTATTCTGTATCTAACCCCATTTTTGCTTTTTTTTGTAAAGGGATCTTTATTCTGTATCTATCCGAGTTTTTGTTTTTTTTATGTAAAGGGATCTTTATTCTGTATCTAACCCGGTTTTTGCTTTTTTTTGTAAAGGGATCTTTATTCTGTATCAAACCCCGTTTTTGTTTTTTTTTGTAAAGGGATCTTTATTCTGTATCTAACCCAGTTTTTGCTTTTTTTATTAAAGGGATCTTTATTCTGTATCTAACCCGGTTTTTGTTTTTTTTTGTAAAGGGACCCTTATTCTGTATCTATCCCAGTTTTTGTTTTTTTTTGTAAAGGGATCTTTATTCTGTATCAAACCCCGTTTTTGTTTTTTTTTTGTAAAGGGATCTTTACCCTGTTTCTAAACCCGTTTTTGTTTTTTTTTAAAAAAAGAGATCTTTATTCTGTATCTAACCCAGTTTTTGTTCTTTTTGGAATGGGATCTTTATTCTGTATCTAACCCGTTTTTTGTTTTTTTTTGTAAAGGGATCTTTATTCTGTATCTAAAACCGTTTTTGTTTTTTCTTTGTTAAAGGATCTTTATTCTGTATCTAAACCCGTTTTTGTTTTTTTTTTGTAAAGGGATCTGTATTCTGTATCGAACCCCGTTTTTGTTTTTTTTTGTAAAGGGATCTTTATTCTGTATCTAACCCGGTTTTTTTTTTTGTCAAGGGATCTTTATTCTGTATCCATTCCAGTTTTTGTTTTTTTTTGTAAAGGGATCTTTATTCTATATCTAACCTGGTTTTTGTTTTGTTTTTTGTAAAGGGATCTTTATTCTGTATCTAACCCAGTTTTTGTTCTTTTTAGAATGGGATCTTTATTCTGTATCGATCCCCGTTTTTTTTGTAAAAGCATCTTTATTCTGTATCTATCCCAGATTTTGTTTTTTTTCTGTAAAGGGATCTTTATTCTGCATCTATCCCCGTTTTTGTTTTTTTTTGTAAAGGGATCTTATTCTGTATCTAACCCAGTTTTTGTTCTTTTTGGAATGGGATCTATATGCTGTATCGATCCCCGTTTTTGTTTTTTTTTGTAAAGGGATCTTTATTCTGTATCTATCCCAGTTTTTGCTTTTTTTTTGTAAAGGGATCTTTATTCTGTATCTAACCCGGTTTTTGTTTTTTTTTGTAAAGGGATCTTTATTCTATATTTAACCCGTTTTTGTTTTTTTTTCGTAAAGGGATCTTTATTCTGACTCTTACCCCGTTTATGTTTTTTTTTGTAAAGGGATCTTTATTCTGTATCTATACCAGTTTTTGTTTTTTTTTGTAAAGGGTTCTTTATTCTGTATGTATCCCCGTATTTGTTTTTTTTTGCAAAGGGATCTTTATTCTGTATCTATCCCAGTTTTTGTTTTTTTTTTTGTAAAGGGATCTTTAAGCTTTATCTAGCCCAGTTTTTGTTCTTTTAGGAATGGGATCTTTATTCTGTATCTATCCCCGTTTTTGTTTTTTTTTGTAATGGGATCGTTATTCTGTATCGATCCCCGTTTTTGTTTTTTTTCTGTAAAGGGATCTTTATTCTGTATCTAACCCCGTTTTTGTTTTTTTTTTGTCAAGGGATCTTTATTCTGTATCTATCCGAGTTTTTGTTTTTTTTTGTGAAGGGATCTTTATTCTGTATCTATCCCGGTTTTTTTTTTTTGTAAAGTGATCTTTATTCTGTATCTATCCGAGTTTTTGTTTTTTTTTGTAAAGGGAACTTTATTCTGTATCTAACCCGGTTTTTGGTTTTTTTTTGTAAAGGGATCTTTATTCTGCATCGAACCCGGTTTTTGTTTTTTTTTGTAAAGGGATCTTTATTCTGTATCTAACCCCATTTTTGCTTTTTTTTGTAAAGGGATCTTTATTCTGTATCTATCCGAGTTTTTTTTTTTGTAAAGGGATCTTTATTCTGTATCTAACCCGGTTTTTGCTTTTTTTTGTAAAGGGATCTTTATTCTGTATCTAACCCCGTTTTTGTTTTTTTTTTGTAAAGGGTTCTTTATTCTGTATCTAACCCGGTTTTTGCTTTTTTTTGTAAAGGGATCTTTATTCTGTATCAAACCCCGTTTTTGTTTTTTTTTGTAAAGGGATCTTTATTCTGTATCTAACCCAGTTTTTGCTTTTTTTTGTAAAGGGATCTTTATTCTGTATCTAACCCGGATTTTGTTTTTTTTTTGTAAAGGGATCTTTATTCTGTATCGAACCCAGTTTTTGCTTTTTTTTGTAAAGGGATCTTTATTCTGTATCTAACCCAGTTTTTGCTTTTTTTTGTGAAGGGATCTTTATTCTGTATCTAACCCGGTTTTTGTTTTTTTTTGCAATGGGATCTTTATTCTGTATCTATCCCAGTTTTTGTTTTTTTTTGTAAAGGGATCTTTATTCTGTATCTAACCCGGTTTTTGTTGTTTTTGGAATGGGATCTATAATCTGTATCAAACCCCGTTTTTGTTTTTTTTTTGTAAAGGGATCTTTACCCTGTATCTAAACCCGTTTTTGTTTTTTTTGGTAAAGGGATCTTTATTCTGTATCTAAACCCGTTTCTGTTTTTTTTTGTAAAGGGATCTTTATTCTGCATCTATAACCGGTTTTTGTATTTTTTTTGTAAAGGGATCTTTATTCTGTATCTAACCCGGTTTTTGTATTTTTTTTGTAAAGGGATCTTTATTCTGTATCTAACCCCGTTTTTGTTTTTTTTTGTAAAGGGATCTTTATTCAGCATCTAAAACCGGTTTTTGTATTTTTTTTGTAAAGGGATCTTTATTCTGTATCTAACCCGGTTTTTGTTTTTTCTTTGTTAAAGGATCTTTATTCTGTATCTAACCCGGTTTTTGTTTTTTCTTTGTTAAAGGATCTTTATTCTGTATCTAAACCCGTTTTTGTTTTTTTTTGTAAAGGCATCTTTATTCTGCATCTAAAACCGGTTTTTGTATTTTTTTTGTAAAGGGATCTTTATTCTGTATCTAACCCCGTTTTTGTTTTTTTTTGTAAAGGGATCTTTATTCTGCATCTAAAACCGGTTTTTGTATTTTTTTTGTAAAGGGATCTTTATTCTGTATCTAACCCGGTTTTTGTTTTTTCTTTGTTAAAGGATCTTTATTCTGTATCTAAACCCGTTTTTGTGTTTTTTTGTAAAGGAATCTTTATTCTGTATCTAACCCGGTTTTTGTTTTTTTTTTGTAAAGGGATCTTTATTCTGTATCTAACCCCGTTTTTTTTTTTGTAAACGGATCTATATTCTTTATCTAACCCGGTTTTTGTTTTTTTTTTGTAAAGGGATCTTTATTCTGTATCTATCCGAGTTTTTGTTTTTTTTATGTAAAGGGATCTTTATTCTGTATCTAACCCGGTTTTTGCTTTTTTTTGTAAAGGGATCTTTATTCTGTATCAAACCCCGTTTTTGTTTTTTTTTGTAAAGGGATCTTTATTCTGTATCTAACCCAGTTTTTGCTTTTTTTTGTAAAGGGACCTTTATTCTGTATCTATCCCCGTTTCCGGTTTTTTTTGTAAAGGAATCCTTATTCTGTATCTATCCCAGTTTTTGTTTTTTTTTGTAAAGGGATCTTTATTCTGTATCAAACCCCGTTTTTGTTTTTTTTTTGTAAAGGGATCTTTACCCTGTATCTAAACCCGTTTTTGTTTTTTTTTAAAAAAAGAGATCTTTATTCTGTATCTAACCTAGTTTTTGTTCTTTTTGGAATGGGATCTTTATTCTGTATCTAACCCGTTTTTTGTTTTTTTTTGTAAAGGGATCTTTTTTCTGTATCTAACCCCATTTTTGTTTTTTTTTGTAAAGGGATCTTTACTCTGTATCTAACCTCGTTTTTGTTTTTTTTTTGTAAAGGGATCTTTATTCTGTATCGAACCCAGTTTTTGTCTTTTTTTTGTAAAGGGATCTTTATTCTGTATCAAACCCAGTTTTTGTTCTTTTTGTAAAGGGATCTTTATTCAGTATCTAACCCAGTTTTTGTTCTTTTTGGAATGGGATCTTTATTCTGTATCTAAACCCATTTTTGTTTTTTTTTTGTAAAGGGATCTTTATTCTGTATCTAACCCGGTTTTTTTTTTTTGTAAAGGGATCTTTACTCTGTATCTAACCTCGTTTTTGTTTTTTTTTGTAAAGGGATCTTTATTCTGTATCTAACCCAGTTTTTGTCTTTTTTTTGTAAAGGGATCTTTATTCTGTATCTAACCCGGTTTTTGTCTTTTTTTTGTAAAGGGATCTTTACTCTGTATCTAACCTCGTTTTTGTTTTTTTTTTGTAAAGGGATCTTTATTCTGTATCGAACCCGGTTTTTGTCTTTTTTTTGTAAAGGGATCTTTACTCTGTATCTAACCTCGTTTTTTTTTTTGTAAAGGGATCTTTATTCTGACTCTAACCCCGTTTTTGTTTTTTTTTGTAAAGGGATCTTTATTCTGTATCTATCCCCGTTTTTGTTTTTTTTTGTAAATGGATCTTTATTCTATATTTAACCCGTTTTTGTTTTTTTTTTGTAAAGGGATCTTTATTCTGTCTCTAACCCCGTTTTTGTTTTTTTTTGTAAAGCGATCTTTATTCTATATCTATCCCAGTTTTTGTTTTTTTTTGTAAAGGGATCTTTATTCTGTATCTATCCCAGTTTTTGTTTTTTTTTTGTAAAGGGATCTTCATTCTGTATCTATCCAAGATTTTGTTTTTTTTTGTAAAGGGATCTTTATTCTGTATCTATCCCAGTTTTTTTTTTGTAATGGGATCTTTATTCTGTATCTAACCCAGTTTTTGTTCTTTTTGTAATGGGATCTTTATTCTGTATTTAACTCAGTTTTTGTTTTTTTTTGTAAAGGGATCTTTATTCTGTATCTAACCCCGTTTTTTTTTGTAAAGGGATCTTTATTCTGTTTTTAACTCCTTTTTTTTGTAAAGGGATCTTTATTCCGTATCTAACCCCGTTTTTGTTTTTTTTTTAAATGCGATCTTTATTCTGTATTTAACTCCGTTTTTGTTTTTTTATTGTAAAGGGATCTTTATTCTGTATCTAACCCCGTTTTTGTTTTTTTTTTGTAAAGGGTTCTTTATTCTGTATCTAACCCGGTTTTTGCTTTTTTTTGTAAAGGGATCTTTATTCTGTATCAAACCCCGTTTTTGTTTTTTTTTGTAAAGGGATCTTTATTCTGTATCTAACCCAGTTTTTGCTTTTTTTTGTAAAGGGATCTTTATTCTGTATCTAACCCGGATTTTGTTTTTTTTTGTAAAGGGATCTTTATTCTGTATCGAACCCAGTTTTTGCTTTTTTTTGTAAAGGGATCTTTATTCTGTATCTAACCCAGTTTTTGCTTTTTTTTGTGAAGGGATCTTTATTCTGTATCTAACCCGGTTTTTGTTTTTTTTTGCAATGGGATCTTTATTCTGTATCTATCCCAGTTTTTGTTTTTTTTTGTAAAGGGATCTTTATTCTGTATCTAACCCGGTTTTTGTTGTTTTTGGAATGGGATCTATAATCTGTATCAAACCCCGTTTTTGTTTTTTTTTTGTAAAGGGATCTTTACCCTGTATCTAAACCCGTTTTTGTTTTTTTTGGTAAAGGGATCTTTATTCTGTATCTAAACCCGTTTCTGTTTTTTTTTGTAAAGGGATCTTTATTCTGCATCTATAACCGGTTTTTGTATTTTTTTTGTAAAGGGATCTTTATTCTGTATCTAACCCGGTTTTTGTATTTTTTTTGTAAAGGGATCTTTATTCTGTATCTAACCCCGTTTTTGTTTTTTTTTGTAAAGGGATCTTTATTCAGCATCTAAAACCGGTTTTTGTATTTTTTTTGTAAAGGGATCTTTATTCTGTATCTAACCCGGTTTTTGTTTTTTCTTTGTTAAAGGATCTTTATTCTGTATCTAACCCGGTTTTTGTTTTTTCTTTGTTAAAGGATCTTTATTCTGTATCTAAACCCGTTTTTGTTTTTTTTTGTAAAGGCATCTTTATTCTGCATCTAAAACCGGTTTTTGTATTTTTTTTGTAAAGGGATCTTTATTCTGTATCTAACCCCGTTTTTGTTTTTTTTTGTAAAGGGATCTTTATTCTGCATCTAAAACCGGTTTTTGTATTTTTTTTGTAAAGGGATCTTTATTCTGTATCTAACCCGGTTTTTGTTTTTTCTTTGTTAAAGGATCTTTATTCTGTATCTAAACCCGTTTTTGTGTTTTTTTGTAAAGGAATCTTTATTCTGTATCTAACCCGGTTTTTGTTTTTTTTTTGTAAAGGGATCTTTATTCTGTATCTAACCCCGTTTTTTTTTTTGTAAACGGATCTATATTCTTTATCTAACCCGGTTTTTGTTTTTTTTTTGTAAAGGGATCTTTATTCTGTATCTATCCGAGTTTTTGTTTTTTTTATGTAAAGGGATCTTTATTCTGTATCTAACCCGGTTTTTGCTTTTTTTTGTAAAGGGATCTTTATTCTGTATCAAACCCCGTTTTTGTTTTTTTTTGTAAAGGGATCTTTATTCTGTATCTAACCCAGTTTTTGCTTTTTTTTGTAAAGGGACCTTTATTCTGTATCTATCCCCGTTTCCGGTTTTTTTTGTAAAGGAATCCTTATTCTGTATCTATCCCAGTTTTTGTTTTTTTTTGTAAAGGGATCTTTATTCTGTATCAAACCCCGTTTTTGTTTTTTTTTTGTAAAGGGATCTTTACCCTGTATCTAAACCCGTTTTTGTTTTTTTTTAAAAAAAGAGATCTTTATTCTGTATCTAACCTAGTTTTTGTTCTTTTTGGAATGGGATCTTTATTCTGTATCTAACCCGTTTTTTGTTTTTTTTTGTAAAGGGATCTTTTTTCTGTATCTAACCCCATTTTTGTTTTTTTTTGTAAAGGGATCTTTACTCTGTATCTAACCTCGTTTTTGTTTTTTTTTTGTAAAGGGATCTTTATTCTGTATCGAACCCAGTTTTTGTCTTTTTTTTGTAAAGGGATCTTTATTCTGTATCTAACCCAGTTTTTGTTCTTTTTGTAAAGGGATCTTTATTCAGTATCTAACCCAGTTTTTGTTCTTTTTGGAATGGGATCTTTATTCTGTATCTAAACCCATTTTTGTTTTTTTTTTGTAAAGGGATCTTTATTCTGTATCTAACCCGGTTTTTTTTTTTTGTAAAGGGATCTTTACTCTGTATATAACCTCGTTTTTGTTTTTTTTTGTAAAGGGATCTTTATTCTGTATCTAACCCGGTTTTTGTCTTTTTTTTTGTAAAGGGATCTTTACTCTGTATCTAACCTCGTTTTTGTTTTTTTTTGTAAAGGGATCTTTATTCTGTATCTAACCCAGTTTTTGTCTTTTTTTTGTAAAGGGATCTTTATTCTGTATCTAACCCGGTTTTTGTCTTTTTTTTGTAAAGGGATCTTTACTCTGTATCTAACCTCGTTTTTGTTTTTTTTTTGTAAAGGGATCTTTATTCTGTATCGAACCCGGTTTTTGTCTTTTTTTTGTAAAGGGATCTTTACTCTGTATCTAACCTCGTTTTTTTTTTTGTAAAGGGATCTTTATTCTGACTCTAACCCCGTTTTTGTTTTTTTTTGTAAAGGGATCTTTATTCTGTATCTATCCCCGTTTTTGTTTTTTTTTGTAAATGGATCTTTATTCTATATTTAACCCGTTTTTGTTTTTTTTTTGTAAAGGGATCTTTATTCTGTCTCTAACCCCGTTTTTGTTTTTTTTTGTAAAGCGATCTTTATTCTATATCTATCCCAGTTTTTGTTTTTTTTTGTAAAGGGATCTTTATTCTGTATCTATCCCAGTTTTTGTTTTTTTTTTGTAAAGGGATCTTCATTCTGTATCTATCCAAGATTTTGTTTTTTTTTGTAAAGGGATCTTTATTCTGTATCTATCCCAGTTTTTTTTTTGTAATGGGATCTTTATTCTGTATCTAACCCAGTTTTTGTTCTTTTTGTAATGGGATCTTTATTCTGTATTTAACTCAGTTTTTGTTTTTTTTTGTAAAGGGATCTTTATTCTGTATCTAACCCCGTTTTTTTTTGTAAAGGGATCTTTATTCTGTTTTTAACTCCTTTTTTTTGTAAAGGGATCTTTATTCCGTATCTAACCCCGTTTTTGTTTTTTTTTTAAATGCGATCTTTATTCTGTATTTAACTCCGTTTTTGTTTTTTTATTGTAAAGGGATCTTTATTCTGTATCTAACCCCGTTTTTGTTTTTTTTTTGTGAAGGGATCTTTGTTCTGTATTTAACCCCGTTTTGGTTTTTTTTGTAAAGGGCTCTTTATTCTGTATCTAACCCGGTTTCTGTTTTTTTTTGTAAAGGGATCTTAATTCTGTATCTAACCCGGTTTTTGTTTTTTTTTTGCAAAGGGATCTTTATTCTGTATCTAACCCCGTTTTTTTTTGTAAAGGGATCTTTATTCTGTTTCTAACCCGGTTTTTGTTTTTTTTCTGTAAAGGGATCTTTATTCTGTATCTAAACCCGTTTTTGTTTTTTTTTGTAGAGGGATCTGTATTCTGTATCTGACCTCGTTTTTTTTTGTCAAGGTATCTTTATTCTGTTTCTAACCCGGTTTTTGTTTTTTTTCTGTCAAGGGATCTTTATTCTGTATCTAACCCAGTTTTTGTCTTTTTTTTGTAAAGGGATCTTTATTCTGTATCTAACCCGGTTTTTGTCTTTTTTTTGTAAAGGGATCTTTACTCTGTATCTAACCTCGTTTTTGTTTTTTTTTTGTAAAGGGATCTTTATTCTGTCTCTAACCCCGTTTTTGTTTTTTTTTGTAAAGGGATCTTTATTCTGTATCTATCCCCGTTTTTGTTTTTTTTTGTAAATGTATCTTTATTCTATATTTAACCCGTTTTTGTTTTTTTTTTGTAAAGGGATCTTTATTCTGTCTCTAACCCCGTTTTTGTTTTTTTTTGTAAAGCGATCTTTATTCTATATCTATCCCAGTTTTTGTTTTTTTTTGTAAAGGGATCTTTATTCTGTATCTATCCAAGATTTTGTTTTTTTTTGGAAAGGGATCTTTATTCTGTATCTATCCCAGTTTTTTTTTGTAATGGGATCTTTATTCTGTATCTAACCCAGTTTTTTTTCTTTTTGTAATGGGATCTTTATTCTGTATTTAACTCCGTTTTTGTGTTTTTTGTAATGGGATCTTTATTCTGTATCTAACCCCGTTTTTGTTCTTTTTGTAATGGGATCTTTATTCTGTATTTAACTCAGTTTTTGTTTTTTTTTGTAAAGGGATCTTTATTCTGTATCTAACCCCGTTTTTTTTTGTAAAGGGATCTTTATTCTGTATCTAACCCCGTTTTTTTTTAAATGCGATCTTTATTCTGTATTTAACCCCGTTTTTTTTTTTTGTAAAGGGATCTTTATTCTGTATCTAACCCCGTTTTTTTTTTTTGTGAAGGGATCTTTGTTCTGTATTTAACCCCGTTTTGGTTTTTTTTGTAAAGGGCTCTTTATTCTGTATCTAACCCGGTTTCTGTTTTTTTTTGTAAAGGGATCTTAATTCTGTATCTCACCCAGTTTTTGTTTTTTTTTTTGCAAAGGGATCTTTATTCTGCATCTAACCCCGTTTTTTTTTGTAAAGGGATCTTTATTCTGTTTCTAACCCGGTTTTTGTTTTTTTTCTGTAAAGGGATCTTTATTCTGTATCTAAACCCGTTTTTGTTTTTTTTTGTAGAGGGATCTGTATTCTGTATCTAACCCCGTTTTTTTTTGTAAAGGGATCTTTATTCTGTTTCTAACCCGGTTTTTGTTTTTTTTCTGTAAAGGGATCTTTATTCTGTATCTAAACCCGTTTTTGTTTTTTTTGTAGAGGGATCTGTATTCTGTATCTAACCCCGTTTTTGTTTTTTTTTGTAAAGGGATCTTTATTCTGTATCTAACCCCATTTTTGTTTTTTTTTGTAAAGGGATCTTTCTTCTGTATCTAACCCGTTTTTTTTTTGTAGAGGGATCTTTATTCTATATCTAACCCGGTTTTTGTTTTTTTTTTTGTAAAGGGATCTTTATTCTGCATCTAACCCAGTTTTTGTTCTTTTTGTAATGGGATCTTTATTCTGTATTTAACTCCGTTTTTTTTGGTAAAGGTATCTTTATTCTGTATCGATCCCCGTTTTTGTTTTTTTTTGTAAAGGAATCTTTATTCTGTCTCTATCCCAGTTTTTTTTTTGTAAAGTGATCTTTATTCTGTATCTAACCCTGTTTTTGTTTTTTTTTGTAAAGGGATCTTTATTCTGTATCTATCCCAGTTTTTTTTTTGTAATGGGATCTTTATTCTGTATCTAACCCAGTTTTTGTTCTTTTTGTAATGGGATCTTTATTCTGTATTTAACTCAGTTTTTGTTTTTTTTTGTAAAGGGATCTTTATTCTGTATCTAACCCCGTTTTTTTTTGTAAAGGGATCTTTATTCTGTTTTTAACTCCTTTTTTTTGTAAAGGGATCTTTATTCCGTATCTAACCCCGTTTTTGTTTTTTTTTTAAATGCGATCTTTATTCTGTATTTAACTCCGTTTTTGTTTTTTTATTGTAAAGGGATCTTTATTCTGTATCTAACCCCGTTTTTGTTTTTTTTTTGTGAAGGGATCTTTGTTCTGTATTTAACCCCGTTTTGGTTTTTTTTGTAAAGGGCTCTTTATTCTGTATCTAACCCGGTTTCTGTTTTTTTTTGTAAAGGGATCTTAATTCTGTATCTAACCCGGTTTTTGTTTTTTTTTTGCAAAGGGATCTTTATTCTGTATCTAACCCCGTTTTTTTTTGTAAAGGGATCTTTATTCTGTTTCTAACCCGGTTTTTGTTTTTTTTCTGTAAAGGGATCTTTATTCTGTATCTAAACCCGTTTTTGTTTTTTTTTGTAGAGGGATCTGTATTCTGTATCTGACCTCGTTTTTTTTTGTCAAGGTATCTTTATTCTGTTTCTAACCCGGTTTTTGTTTTTTTTCTGTCAAGGGATCTTTATTCTGTATCTAACCCAGTTTTTGTCTTTTTTTTGTAAAGGGATCTTTATTCTGTATCTAACCCGGTTTTTGTCTTTTTTTTGTAAAGGGATCTTTACTCTGTATCTAACCTCGTTTTTGTTTTTTTTTTGTAAAGGGATCTTTATTCTGTCTCTAACCCCGTTTTTGTTTTTTTTTGTAAAGGGATCTTTATTCTGTATCTATCCCCGTTTTTGTTTTTTTTTGTAAAGGGATCTTTACTCTGTATCTAACCTCGTTTTTGTTTTTTTTTTGTAAAGGGATCTTAATTCTGTATCTCACCCAGTTTTTGTTTTTTTTTTTGCAAAGGGATCTTTATTCTGCATCTAACCCCGTTTTTTTTTGTAAAGGGATCTTTATTCTGTTTCTAACCCGGTTTTTGTTTTTTTTCTGTAAAGGGATCTTTATTCTGTATCTAAACCCGTTTTTGTTTTTTTTTGTAGAGGGATCTGTATTCTGTATCTAACCCCGTTTTTTTTTGTAAAGGGATCTTTATTCTGTTTCTAACCCGGTTTTTGTTTTTTTTCTGTAAAGGGATCTTTATTCTGTATCTAAACCCGTTTTTGTTTTTTTTGTAGAGGGATCTGTATTCTGTATCTAACCCCGTTTTTGTTTTTTTTTGTAAAGGGATCTTTATTCTGTATCTAACCCCATTTTTGTTTTTTTTTGTAAAGGGATCTTTCTTCTGTATCTAACCCGTTTTTTTTTTGTAGAGGGATCTTTATTCTATATCTAACCCGGTTTTTGTTTTTTTTTTTGTAAAGGGATCTTTATTCTGCATCTAACCCAGTTTTTGTTCTTTTTGTAATGGGATCTTTATTCTGTATTTAACTCCGTTTTTTTTGGTAAAGGTATCTTTATTCTGTATCGATCCCCGTTTTTGTTTTTTTTTGTAAAGGAATCTTTATTCTGTCTCTATCCCAGTTTTTTTTTTGTAAAGTGATCTTTATTCTGTATCTAACCCTGTTTTTGTTTTTTTTTGTAAAGGGATCTTTATTCTGTATCTATCCCAGTTTTTTTTTTGTAATGGGATCTTTATTCTGTATCTAACCCAGTTTTTGTTCTTTTTGTAATGGGATCTTTATTCTGTATTTAACTCAGTTTTTGTTTTTTTTTGTAAAGGGATCTTTATTCTGTATCTAACCCCGTTTTTTTTTGTAAAGGGATCTTTATTCTGTTTTTAACTCCTTTTTTTTGTAAAGGGATCTTTATTCCGTATCTAACCCCGTTTTTGTTTTTTTTTTAAATGCGATCTTTATTCTGTATTTAACTCCGTTTTTGTTTTTTTATTGTAAAGGGATCTTTATTCTGTATCTAACCCCGTTTTTGTTTTTTTTTTGTGAAGGGATCTTTGTTCTGTATTTAACCCCGTTTTGGTTTTTTTTGTAAAGGGCTCTTTATTCTGTATCTAACCCGGTTTCTGTTTTTTTTTGTAAAGGGATCTTAATTCTGTATCTAACCCGGTTTTTGTTTTTTTTTTGCAAAGGGATCTTTATTCTGTATCTAACCCCGTTTTTTTTTGTAAAGGGATCTTTATTCTGTTTCTAACCCGGTTTTTGTTTTTTTTCTGTAAAGGGATCTTTATTCTGTATCTAAACCCGTTTTTGTTTTTTTTTGTAGAGGGATCTGTATTCTGTATCTGACCTCGTTTTTTTTTGTCAAGGTATCTTTATTCTGTTTCTAACCCGGTTTTTGTTTTTTTTCTGTCAAGGGATCTTTATTCTGTATCTAACCCAGTTTTTGTCTTTTTTTTGTAAAGGGATCTTTATTCTGTATCTAACCCGGTTTTTGTCTTTTTTTTGTAAAGGGATCTTTACTCTGTATCTAACCTCGTTTTTGTTTTTTTTTGTAAAGGGATCTTTATTCTGTCTCTAACCCCGTTTTTGTTTTTTTTTGTAAAGGGATCTTTATTCTGTATCTATCCCCGTTTTTGTTTTTTTTTGTAAATGTATCTTTATTCTATATTTAACCCGTTTTTGTTTTTTTTTTGTAAAGGGATCTTTATTCTGTCTCTAACCCCGTTTTTGTTTTTTTTTGTAAAGCGATCTTTATTCTATATCTATCCCAGTTTTTGTTTTTTTTTGTAAAGGGATCTTTATTCTGTATCTATCCAAGATTTTGTTTTTTTTTGGAAAGGGATCTTTATTCTGTATCTATCCCAGTTTTTTTTTGTAATGGGATCTTTATTCTGTATCTAACCCAGTTTTTTTTCTTTTTGTAATGGGATCTTTATTCTGTATTTAACTCCGTTTTTGTGTTTTTTGTAATGGGATCTTTATTCTGTATCTAACCCCGTTTTTGTTCTTTTTGTAATGGGATCTTTATTCTGTATTTAACTCAGTTTTTGTTTTTTTTTGTAAAGGGATCTTTATTCTGTATCTAACCCCGTTTTTTTTTGTAAAGGGATCTTTATTCTGTATCTAACCCCGTTTTTTTTTTTTTAAATGCGATCTTTATTCTGTATTTAACCCCGTTTTTTTTTGTAAAGGGATCTTTATTCTGTATCTAACCCCGTTTTTTTTTTTTGTGAAGGGATCTTTGTTCTGTATTTAACCCCGTTTTGGTTTTTTTTGTAAAGGGCTCTTTATTCTGTATCTAACCCGGTTTCTGTTTTTTTTTGTAAAGGGATCTTAATTCTGTATCTCACCCAGTTTTTGTTTTTTTTTTTGCAAAGGGATCTTTATTCTGCATCTAACCCCGTTTTTTTTTGTAAAGGGATCTTTATTCTGTTTCTAACCCGGTTTTTGTTTTTTTCCTGTAAAGGGATCTTTATTCTGTATCTAAAACCGTTTTTGTTTTTTTTTGTAGAGGGATCTGTATTCTGTATCTAACCCCGTTTTTTTTTGTAAAGGGATCTTTATTCTGTTTCTAACCCGGTTTTTGTTTTTTTTCTGTAAAGGGATCTTTATTCTGTATCTAAACCCGTTTTTGTTTTTTTTGTAGAGGGATCTGTATTCTGTATCTAACCCCGTTTTTGTTTTTTTTTGTAAAGGGATCTTTATTCTGTATCTAACCCCATTTTTGTTTTTTTTTGTAAAGGGATCTTTCTTCTGTATCTAACCCGTTTTTTTTTTGTAGAGGGATCTTTATTCTATATCTAACCCGGTTTTTGTTTTTTTTTGTAAAGGGATCTTTATTCTGCATCTAACCCAGTTTTTGTTCTTTTTGTAATGGGATCTTTATTCTGTATTTAACTCCGTTTTTTTTGGTAAAGGTATCTTTATTCTGTATCGATCCCCGTTTTTGTTTTTTTTTGTAAAGGAATCTTTATTCTGTCTCTATCCCAGTTTTTTTTTTGTAAAGTGATTTTTATTCTGTATCTAACCCTGTTTTTGTTTTTTTTTCTAAAGGGATCTTTATTCTGTATCTAACTCTGTTTTTGTTTTTTTTTCTAAAGGGATCTTTATTCTGTATCCAACCCCGTTTTTGTTCTTTTTGGAATGGGATTTTTATTCTGTATCGAACCTCGTTTTTGTTTTTTTTTGTAAAGGGATCTTTATTCTGTATCTATCCCCGTTTTTGTTTCTTTTTGTAAAGGGATCTTTATTCCGTATCTAACCCAGTTTTTGTTCTTTTTGGAATGGGATCTTTATTCTGTATCTATCCCAGTTTTTGTTTTTTTTTGTAAAGGGATCTTTCTTCTGTATCTAACCCGGTTTTTGTACTTTTTGGAATGGGATCTTTATTCTGTATCGATCCCCGTTTTTTTTTTGTAAAGGGATCTGTATTCTGTATCTAACCCGGTTTTTGTCTTTTTTTTGTAAAGGGATCTTTACTCTGTATCTAACCCGGTTTTTGTTTTTTTTTTGTAAAGGGATCTTTATTCTATATTTGACCCGTTTTTTTTTTTTTTTTGTGAAGGGATCTTTATTCTGTCTGGAACCCCGTTTTTGTTTTTTTTTGTAAAGGGATCTTTATTCTGTATCTATCCCCGTTTTTGTTTTTTTTTGTAAAGGGATCTTCATTCCATATTTATCCCGTTTTTGTTTTTTTTGGTAAAGGGATCTTTATTCTGTGTCTAACCCCGTTTTTGTTTTTTTTTGTAAAGCGATCTTTATTCTGTATCTATCCCAGTTTTTGTTTCTTTTTGTAAAGGGATCTTTATTCTGTATCTATCCCCGTTTTTGTTTTTTTTTGTAAAGGGATCTTATTCTGTATCTATCCCAGTTTTTGCTTTTTTTTGTAAAGGGATCTTTATTCTGTATCTATCCCCGTTTTTGTTTTTTTTTGCAAAGGGATCTTATTCTGTATCTATCCAAGTTTTTGTTTTTTTTTGTAAAGGGATCTTTATTCTGTATCTAACCCGGTTTTTTTTTTTTTTTGTAAAGGGATCATTATTCTGTCTCGAACCCCGTTTTTGTTTTTTTTTTTGTGAAGGGATCTTTATTCTGTATCGAACCCGGTTTTTGTTTTTTTTTTATAAAGGGATCTTTACTCTGTATCTAACCCGGTTTTTGTTCTTTTTGGAATGAGATCTTTATTCTGTAACGATCCCCGTTTTTGGTTTTTTTTGTAATGGGATCTTTTTTCTGTATCTAACCCCATTTTTGTTTTTTTTTGTAAAGGGATCTTTATTCTGTATCTAACCCGGTTTCTGTTTTTTTTTGTAAAGGGATCTTAATTCTGTATCTCACCCAGTTTTTGTTTTTTTTTTGCAAAGGGATCTTTATTCTGCATCTAACCCCGTTTTTTTTTGTAAAGGGATCTTTATTCTGTTTCTAACCCGGTTTTTGTTTTTTTTCTGTAAAGGGATCTTTATTCTGTATCTAAACCCGTTTTTGTTTTTTTTTGTAGAGGGATCTGTATTCTGTATCTAACCCCGTTTTTTTTTGTAAAGGGATCTTTATTCTGTTTCTAACCCGGTTTTTGTTTTTTTTCTGTAAAGGGATCTTTATTCTGTATCTAAACCCGTTTTTGTTTTTTTTGTAGAGGGATCTGTATTCTGTATCTAACCCCGTTTTTGTTTTTTTTTGTAAAGGGATCTTTATTCTGTATCTAACCCCATTTTTGTTTTTTTTTGTAAAGGGATCTTTCTTCTGTATCTAACCCGTTTTTTTTTGTAGAGGGATCTTTATTCTATATCTAACCCGGTTTTTGTTTTTTTTTGTAAAGGGATCTTTATTCTATATTTGACCCGTTTTTTTTTTGTAAAGGGATCTTTATTCTGTCTCGAACCCCGTTTTTGTTTTTTTTTTGTAAAGGGATCTTTATTCTGTATCTATCCCCGTTTTTGTTTTTTTTTGTAAAGGGATCTTTATTCTATATTTAACCCGTTTTTGTTTTTTTTTGCAAAGGGATCTTTATTCTGTCTCTAACCCCGTTTTTGTTTTTTTTTGTAAAGCGATCTTTATTCTGTATTTATCCAAGTTTTTGTTTTTTTTTGTAAAGGGATCTTTATTCTGTATCTATCCCAGTTTTTGTTTTTTTTTTGTAAAGGGATCTTTATTCTGTATTTAACTCCGTTTTTGTTTTTTTTTTGTAAAGGGATCTTTATTCTATATTTGACCCGTTTTTTTTTTGTAAAGGGATCTTTATTCTGTCTCGAACCCCGTTTTTGTTTTTTTTTTGTAAAGGGATCTTTATTCTGTATCTATCCACGTTTTTGTTTTTTTTTGTAAAGGGATCTTTATTCTATATTTAACCCGTTTTTGTTTTTTTTTGCAAAGGGATCTTTATTCTGTCTCTAACCCCGTTTTTGTTTTTTTTTGTAAAGCGATCTTTATTCTGTATTTATCCAAGTTTTTGTTTTTTTTTGTAAAGGGATCTTTATTCTGTATCTATCCCAGTTTTTGTTTTTTTTTTGTAAAGGGATCTTTATTCTGTATTTAACTCCGTTTTTGTTTTTTTTTTGTAAAGGGATCTTTATTCTGTATCTATCCCAGTTTTTGTTTTTTTTTGTAAAGGGATCTTTATTCTGTATTTAACTCCGTTTTTGTTTTTTTTTTGTAAAGGGATCTTTATTCTGTATCTAACCCGGTTTCTGTTTTTTTTTGTAAAGGGATCTTAATTCTGTATCTCACCCAGTTTTTGTTTTTTTTTTGCAAAGGGATCTTTATTCTGCATCTAACCCCGTTTTTTTTTGTAAAGGGATCTTTATTCTGTTTCTAACCCGGTTTTTGTTTTTTTTCTGTAAAGGGATCTTTATTCTGTATCTAAACCCGTTTTTGTTTTTTTTTGTAGAGGGATCTGTATTCTGTATCTAACCCCGTTTTTTTTTGTAAAGGGATCTTTATTCTGTTTCTAACCCGGTTTTTGTTTTTTTTCTGTAAAGGGATCTTTATTCTGTATCTAAACCCGTTTTTGTTTTTTTTGTAGAGGGATCTGTATTCTGTATCTAACCCCGTTTTTGTTTTTTTTTGTAAAGGGATCTTTATTCTGTATCTAACCCCATTTTTGTTTTTTTTTGTAAAGGGATCTTTCTTCTGTATCTAACCCGTTTTTTTTTGTAGAGGGATCTTTATTCTATATCTAACCCGGTTTTTGTTTTTTTTTGTAAAGGGATCTTTATTCTGTATCTAACCCAGTTTTTGTTCTTTTTGTAATGGGATCTTTATTCTGTATTTAAATCCCTTTTTGTTTTTTTTGTAATGGGATCTTTATTCTGTATTTAACTCTGTTTTTGTTTTTTTTTGTAAAGCGATCTTTATTCTGTATCTATCCCAGTTTTTGTTTCTTTTTGTAAAGGGATCTTTATTCTGTATCTATCCCCGTTTTTGTTTTTTTTTGTAAAGGGATCTTATTCTGTATCTATCCCAGTTTTTGCTTTTTTTTGTAAAGGGATCTTTATTCTGTATCTATCCCCGTTTTTGTTTTTTTTTGCAAAGGGATCTTATTCTGTATCTATCCAAGTTTTTGTTTTTTTTTGTAAAGGGATCTTTATTCTGTATCTAACCCGGTTTTTTTTTTTTTGTAAAGGGATCTTTATTCTATATTTGAACCGTTTTTTTTTTGTAAAGCGATCTTTATTCTGCATCTATCCCCGTTTTTGTTTTTTTTTGTAAAGGGATCTTTTTCTGTATCTATCCAAGTTTTTGTTTTTTTTTGTCAAGGGATCTTTATTCTGTATCTGTCCCAGTTTTTGTTTTTTTTTGTAAAGGGATCTTTATTCTGTATCTATCCCCGTTTTTGTTTTTTTTTGTAAAGGGATCTTATTCTGTATCTATCCAAGTTTTTGTTTTTTTTTGTAAAGGGATCTTTATTCTGTATCTAACCCAGTTTTTGTTCTTTTTGTAATGGGATCTTTATTCTGTATTTAAATCCCTTTTTGTTTTTTTTGTAATGGGATCTTTATTCTGTATTTAACTCTGTTTTTGTTTTTTTTTGTAAAGGGATCTTTATTCTGTATCTAACCCAGTTTTTGTTCTTTTTGTAATGGGATCTTTATTCTGTATCGAACCCAGTTTTTGTTCTTTTTGTAATGGGATCTTTATTCTGAATTTAACTCCGTTTTTGTTTTTTTTTGTAAAGGGATCTTTATTCTGTATCTAACCCAGTTTTTGTTCTTTTTGTAATGGGATCTTTATTCTGTATTTAACTCCGTTTTTGTTTTTTTTTGTAATGGGATCTTTATTCTGTATCTAACCCAGTTTTTGTTCTTTTTGTAATGGGATCTTTATTCTGTATTTAACTCCGTTTTTGTTTTTTTTTGTAAAGGGATCTTTATTCTGTATCTAACCCCGTTTTTGTTTTTTTTTTGTAAAGGGATCTTTATTCTGTATCTAACCCAGTTTTTGTTCTATTTGTCATGGGATCTTTATTCTGTATCTAACCCGGTTTTTTTTTTTGTAAAGGGATCTTTATTCTGTATCTAACCCGGTTTTTGTTTTTTTTTGTAAAGGGATATTTATTCTGTATCTAACCCCGTTTTTGTTTTTTTTTTGTAAAGGGATCTTTATTCTGTATCTAACCCAGTTTTTGTTCTTTTTGTAATGGGATCTTTATTCTGTATTTAAATCCCTTTTTGTTTTTTTTGTAATGGGATCTTTATTCTGTATTTAACTCTGTTTTTGTTTTTTTTTTGTAAAGGGATCTTTATGCTGTATCTAACCCAGTTTTTGTTCTTTTTGTAATGGGATCTTTATTCTGTATCGAACCCAGTTTTTGTTCTTTTTGTAATGGGATCTTTATTCTGTATTTAACTCCGTTTTTGTTTTTTTTTGTAAAGGGATCTTTATTCTGTATCTAACCCAGTTTTTGTTCTTTTTGTAATGGGATCTTTATTCTGTATTTAACTCCGTTTTTGTTTTTTTTTGTAATGGGATCTTTATTCTGTATCTAACCCAGTTTTTGTTCTTTTTGTAATGGGATCTTTATTCTGTATTTAACTCCGTTTTTGTTTTTTTTTGTAAAGGGATCTTTATTCTGTATCTAACCCCGTTTTTGTTTTTTTTTTGTAAAGGGATCTTTATTCTGTATCTAACCCAGTTTTTGTTCTATTTGTCATGGGATCTTTATTCTGTATCTAACCCGGTTTTTTTTTTTTTGTAAAGGGATCTTTATTCTGTATCTAACCCGGTTTTTGTTTTTTTTTGTAAAGGGATATTTATTCTGTATCTAACCCCGTTTTTGTTTTTTTTTTGTAAAAGGATCTTTATTCTGTATCTAACCACGTTTTTGTTTTTTTTTTGTAAATGGATCTTTATTCTGTATCTAACCCGGTTTTTGTTTTTTTTTGTAAAGGGATCTTTATTCTGTATCTAACCCAGTTTTTGTTTTTTTTTGTAAAGGGATCTTTATTCTGTATCTAACCCCATTTTTGTTTTTTTTTGTAAAGGGATCTTTATTCTGTATCTAACCCCGTTTTTGTTTTTTTTTGTAGAAGGACCTTTACTCTGCATCTAACCTCGTTTTTGTTTTTTTTTGTAAAGGGATCTTTATTCTGTATCTAATACGGTTTTTGTGTTTTTTTGCAAAGGGATCTTTATTCTGTATCTAACACGGTTTTTGTTTTTTTTTGTAAAAGGATCTTTATTCTGTATCTAACCCCGTTTTTGTTTTTTTTTAAAGGGATCTTTATTCTGTATCTAACCTCGTTTTTGTTCTTTTTTTGTAAAGGGATCTTTATTCTGTATCTATCCCCGTTTTTGTTTCTTTTTGTAAAGGGATCTTTATTCTGTATCTAACACAGTTTTTGTTCTTTTTGGAATGGGATCTTTATTCTGTATCTAACCCCGTTTTTGTTTTTTTTTGTAAAGGGATCTTTATTCTGTATCTATCCCCGTTTTTGTTTTTTTTTGTAAAGGGATCTTTATTCCATATTTAACCCGTTTTTGTTTTTTTTTTGTGAAGGGATCTTTATTCTGTGTCTAACCCCGTTTTTGTTTTTTTTTGTAAAGCGATCTTTATTCTGTATCTATCCCAGTTTTTGTTTCTTTTTGTAAAGGGATCTTTATTCTGTATCTATCCCCGTTTTTTTTTGTAAAGGGATCTTATTCTGTATCTATCCCAGTTTTTGTTTTTTTTTGTAAAGGGATCTTTATTCTGTATCTATCCCCGTTTTTGTTTTTTTTTGCAAAGAGATCTTATTCTGTATCTATCCAAGTTTTTGTTTTTTTTTGTAAAGGGATCTTTATTCTGTATCTAACCCGGTTTTTTTTTTTGTAAAGGGATCTTTATTCTATATTTGACCCGTTTTTTTTTTGTAAAGGTATCTTTATTCTGTCTCGAACCCCGTTTTTGTTTTTTTTTTGTAAAGGGATCTTTATTCTGTATCTATCCCCGTTTTTGTTTTTTTTTGTAAAGGGATCTTTATTCTATATTTAACCCGTTTTTGTTTTTTTTTGCAAAGGGATCTTTATTCTGTCTCTAACCCCGTTTTTGTTTTTTTTGTAAAGCGATCTTTATTCTGTATTTATCCCCGTTTTTGTTTTTTTTTGTAAAGGGATCTTTTTCTGTATCTATCCAAGTTTTTGTTTTTTTTTGTAAAGGGATCTTTATTCTGTATCTATCCCAGTTTTTGTTTTTTTTTGTAAAGGGATCTTTATTCTGTATTTAACTCCGTTTTTGATTTTTTTTTGTAAAGGGATCTTTATTCTGTATCTATCCCAGTTTTTGTTTTTTTTTGTAAAGGGATCTTTATTCTGTATTTAACTCCGTTTTTGTTTTTTTTTGTAAAGGGATCTTTATTCTGTATCTAACCCGGTTTCTGTTTTTTTTTGTAAAGGGATCTTAATTCTGTATCTCACCCAGTTTTTGTTTTTTTTTTGCAAAGGGATCTTTATTCTGCATCTAACCCCGTTTTTTTTTGTAAAGGGATCTTTATTCTGTTTCTAACCCGGTTTTTGTTTTTTTTCTGTAAAGGGATCTTTATTCTGTATCTAAACCCGTTTTTGTTTTTTTTTGTAGAGGGATCTGTATTCTGTATCTAACCCCGTTTTTTTTTGTAAAGGGATCTTTATTCTGTTTCTAACCCGGTTTTTGTTTTTTTTCTGTAAAGGGATCTTTATTCTGTATCTAAACCCGTTTTTGTTTTTTTTGTAGATGGATCTGTATTCTGTATCTAACCCCGTTTTTGTTTTTTTTTGTAAAGGGATCTTTATTCTGTATCTAACCCCATTTTTGTTTTTTTTTGTAAAGGGATCTTTCTTCTGTATCTAACCCGTTTTTTTTTGTAGAGGGATCTTTATTCTATATCTAACCCGGTTTTTGTTTTTTTTTGTAAAGGGATCTTTATTCTGTATCTAACCCAGTTTTTGTTCTTTTTGTAATGGGATCTTTATTCTGTATTTAAATCCCTTTTTGTTTTTTTTGTAATGGGATCTTTATTCTGTATTTAACTCTGTTTTTGTTTTTTTTTGTAAAGCGATCTTTATTCTGTATCTATCCCAGTTTTTGTTTCTTTTTGTAAAGGGATCTTTATTCTGTATCTATCCCCGTTTTTGTTTTTTTTTGTAAAGCGATCTTTATTCTGTATCTATCCCAGTTTTTGTTTCTTTTTGTAAAGGGATCTTTATTCTGTATCTATCCCCGTTTTTGTTTTTTTTTGTAAAGGGATCTTTATTCTGTATCTATCCCCGTTTTTGTTTTTTTTTGCAAAGGGATCTTATTCTGTATCTATCCAAGTTTTTTTTTTTGTAAAGGGATCTTTATTCTGTGTCTAACACCGTTTTTGTTTTTTTCTGTAAAGGGATCTTTATTCTGTATCTATCCCCGTTTTTGTTTTTTTTTGTAAAGGGATCTTATTCTGTATCTATCCAAGTTTTTGTTTTTTTTTGTAAAGGGATCTTTATTCTGTATCTAACCCAGTTTTTGTCCTTTTTGTAATGGGATCTTTATTCTGTATTTAAATCCCTTTTTGTTTTTTTTGTAATGGGATCTTTATTCTGTATTTAACTCTGTTTTTGTTTTTTTTTGTAAAGGGATCTTTATTCTGTATCTAACCCAGTTTTTGTTCTTTTTGTAATGGGATCTTTATTCTGTATCGAACCCAGTTTTTGTTCTTTTTGTAATGGGATCTTTATTCTGAATTTAACTCCGTTTTTGTTTTTTTTTGTAAAGGGATCTTTATTCTGTATCTCACCCAGTTTTTGTTCTTTTTGTAATGGGATCTTTATTCTGTATTTAACTCCGTTTTTGTTTTTTTTTGTAATGGGATCTTTATTCTGTATCTAACCCAGTTTTTGTTCTTTTTGTAATGGGATCTTTATTCTGTATTTAACTCCGTTTTTGTTTTTTTTTGTAAAGGGATCTTTATTCTGTATCTAACCCCGTTTTTGTTTTTTTTTTGTAAAGGGATCTTTATTCTGTATCTAACCCAATTTTTGTTCTATTTGTCATGGGATCTTTATTCTGTATCTAACCCGGATTTTTTTTTTTGTAAAGGGATCTTTATTCTGTATCTAACCCGGTTTTTGTTTTTTTTTGTAAAGGGATATTTATTCTGTATCTAACCCCGTTTTTGTTTTTTTTTTGTAAAGGGATCTTTTTTCTGTATCTAACCACGTTTTTGTTTTTTTTTTGTAAAGGGATCTTTATTCTGTATCTAACCCAGTTTTTGTTCTTTTTGTAATGGGATCTTTATTCTGTATTTAAATCCCTTTTTGTATTTTTTTGTAATGGGATCTTTATTCTGTATTTAACTCTGTTTTTGTTTTTTTTTTGTAAAGGGATCTTTATTCTGTATCTAACCCAGTTTTTGTTCTTTTTGTAATGGGATCTTTATTCTGTATCGAACCCAGTTTTTGTTCTTTTTGTAATGGGATCTTTATTCTGTATTTAACTCCGTTTTTGTTTTTTTTTGTAAAGGGATCTTTATTCTGTATCTAACCCAGTTTTTGTTCTTTTTGTAATGGGATCTTTATTCTGTATTTAACTCCGTTTTTGTTTTTTTTTGTAATGGGATCTTTATTCTGTATCTAACCCAGTTTCTGTTCTTTTTGTAATGGGATCTTTATTCTGTATTTAACTCCGTTTTTGTTTTTTTTTGTAAAGGGATCTTTATTCTGTATCTAACCCCGTTTTTGTTTTTTTTTTGTAAAGGGATCTTTATTCTGTATCTAACCCAGTTTTTGTTCTATTTGTCATGGGATCTTTATTCTGTATCTAACCCGGTTTTTTTTTTTGTAAAGGGATCTTTATTCTGTATCTAACCCGGTTTTTGTTTTTTTTTGTAAAGGGATATTTATTCTGTATCTAACCACGTTTTTGTTTTTTTTTTGTAAAGGGATCTTTATTCTGTATCTAACCACGTTTTTGTTTTTTTTTTGTAAAGGGATCTTTATTCTGTGTCTAACCCGGTTTTTGTTTTTTTTTGTAATGGGATCTTTATTCTGTATCTAACCCAGTTTTTGTTTTTTTTTGTAAAGGGATCTTTATTCTGTATCTAACCCCATTTTTGTTTTTTTTTGTAAAGGGATCTTTATTCTGTCTCTTACCCCGTTTTTGTTTTTTTTTTGTAAAGGGATCTTTATTCTATATTTAACCCGTTTTTGTTTTTTTTTTGTAAAGGGATCATTATTCTGTCTCGAACCCCGTTTTTGTTTTTTTTTTTGTGAAGGGATCTTTATTCTGTATCGAACCCGGTTTTTGTTTTTTTTTTATAAAGGGATCTTTACTCTGTATCTAACCCGGTTTTTGTTCTTTTTGGAATGAGATCTTAATTCTGTAACGATCCCCGTTTTTGTTTTTTTTTGTAATGGGATCTTTTTTCTGTATCTAACCCCATTTTTGTTTTTTTTTGTAAAGGGATCTTTATTCTGTATCTAACCCGGTTTTTGTCTTTTTTTTGTAAAGGGATCTTTACTCTGTATCTAACCTCGTTTTTGTTTTTTTTTTGTAAAGGGATCTTTATTCTGTATCTAATACGGTTTTTGTGTTTTTTTGCAAAGGGATCTTTATTCTGTATCTAACACGGTTTTTGTTTTTTTTTTGTAAAGGGATCTTTATTCTGTATCTAACCCCGTTTTTGTTTTTTTTTAAAGGGATCTTTATTCTGTATCTAACCTCGTTTTTGTTCTTTTTTTGTAAAGGGATCTTTATTCTGTATCTATCCCCGTTTTTGTTTCTTTTTGTAAAGGGATCTTTATTCTGTATCTAACCCAGTTTTTGTTCTTTTTGGAATGGGATCTTTATTCTGTATCTAACCCCGTTTTTGTTTTTTTTTGTAAAGGGATCTTTATTCTGTATCTATCCCCGTTTTTGTTTTTTTTTGTAAAGGGATCTTTATTCCATATTTAACCCGTTTTTGTTTTTTTTTTGTGAAGGGATCTTTATTCTGTGTCTAACCCCGTTTTTGTTTTTTTTTGTAAAGCGATCTTTATTCTGTATCTATCCCAGTTTTTGTTTCTTTTTGTAAAGGGATCTTTATTCTGTATCTATCCCCGTTTTTGTTTTTTTTTGCAAAGAGATCTTATTCTGTATCTATCCAAGTTTTTGTTTTTTTTTGTAAAGGGATCTTTATTCTGTATCTAACCCGGTTTTTTTTTTTGTAAAGGGATCTTTATTCTATATTTGACCCGTTTTTTTTTTGTAAAGGGATCTTTATTCTGTCTCGAACCCCGTTTTTGTTTTTTTTTTGTAAAGGGATCTTTATTCTGTATCTATCCCCGTTTTTGTTTTTTTTTGTAAAGGGATCTTTATTCTATATTTAACCCGTTTTTGTTTTTTTTTGCAAAGGGATCTTTATTCTGTCTCTAACCCCGTTTTTGTTTTTTTTTGTAAAGCGATCTTTATTCTGTATTTATCCCCGTTTTTGTTTTTTTTTGTAAAGGGATCTTTTTCTGTATCTATCCAAGTTTTTGTTTTTTTTTGTAAAGGGATCTTTATTCTGTATCTATCCCAGTTTTTGTTTTTTTTTTGTAAAGGGATCTTTATTCTGTATTTAACTCCGTTTTTGTTTTTTTTTTGTAAAGGGATCTTTATTCTGTATCTATCCCAGTTTTTGTTTTTTTTTGTAAAGGGATCTTTATTCTGTATTTAACTCCGTTTTTGTTTTTTTTTTGTAAAGGGATCTTTATTCTGTATCTAACCCGGTTTCTGTTTTTTTTTGTAAAGGGATCTTAATTCTGTATCTCACCCAGTTTTTTTTTTTTTGCAAAGGGATCTTTATTCTGCATCTAACCCCGTTTTTTTTTGTAAAGGGATCTTTATTGTGTTTCTAACCCGGTTTTTGTTTTTTTTCTGTAAAGGGATCTTTATTCTGTATCTAAACCCGTTTTTGTTTTTTTTTGTAGAGGGATCTGTATTCTGTATCTAACCCCGTTTTTTTTTGTAAAGGGATCTTTATTCTGTTTCTAACCCGGTTTTAGTTTTTTTTCTGTAAAGGGATCTTTATTCTGTATCTAAACCCGTTTTTGTTTTTTTTGTAGAGGGATCTGTATTCTGTATCTAACCCCGTTTTTGTTTTTTTTTGTAAAGGGATCTTTATTCTGTATCTAACCCCATTTTTGTTTTTTTTTGTAAAGGGATCTTTCTTCTGTATCTAACCCGTTTTTTTTTGCAGAGGGATCTTTATTCTATATCTAACCCGGTTTTTGTTTTTTTTTTGTGAAGGGATCATTATTCTGCATCTAACCCAGTTTTTGTTCTTTTTGTAATGGGATCTTTATTCTGTATTTAACTCCGTTTTTTTTGGTAAAGGTATCTTTATTCTGTATCGATCCCCGTTTTTGTTTTTTTTTGTAAAGGAATCTTTATTCTGTATCTATCCCAGTTTTTTTTTTGTAAAGTGATCTTTATTCTGTATCTAACCCTGTTTTTGTTTTTTTTTCTAAAGGGATCTTTATTCTGTATCTAACTCTGTTTTTGTTTTTTTTTCTAAAGGGATCTTTATTCTGTATCTAACCCCGTTTTTGTTCTTTTTGGAATGGGATTTTTATTCTGTATCGAACCTCATTTTTTTTTTTTGTAAAGGGATCTTTATTCTGTATCTATCCCCGTTTTTGTTTCTTTTTGTAAAGGGATCTTTATTCCGTATCTAACCCAGTTTTTGTTCTTTTTGTAAAGGCATCTTTATTCTGTATCTAACCCAGTTTTTGTACTTTTTGGAATGGGATCTTTATTCTGTATCGATCCCCGTTTTTTTTTGTAAAGGGATCTGTATTCTGTCTCGAACCCCGTTTTTGTTTTTTTTTGGTAAAGGGATCTTTATTCTGTGTCTAACCCCGTTTTTGTTTTTTTTTGTAAAGCGATCTTTATTTTGTATCTATCCCAGTTTTTGTTTCTTTTTATAAAGGGATCTTTATTCTGTATCTAACCCGGTTTTTTTTTTTTTGTAAAGGGATCTTTATTCTATATTTGAACCGTTTTTTTTTGGTAAAGGGATCTTTATTCTGTCTCGAACCCCGTTTTTGTTTTTTGTTGTAAAGCGATCTTTATTCTGCATCTATCCCCGTTTTTGTTTTTTTTTGTAAAGGGATCTTTTTCTGTATCTATCCAAGTTTTTGTTTTTTTTTGTCAAGGGATCTTTATTCTGTATCTGTCCCAGTTTTTGTTTTTTTTTGTAAAGGGATCTTTATTCTGTATCTATCCCCGTTTTTGTTTTTTTTTGTAAAGGGATCTTATTCTGTATCTATCCAAGTTTTTGTTTTTTTTTGTAAAGGGATCTTTATTCTGTATCTAACCCAGTTTTTGTTCTTTTTGTAATGGGATCTTTATTCTGTATTTAAATCCCTTTTTGTTTTTTTTGTAAAGGGATCTTTATTCTGTATTTAACTCTGTTTTTGTTTTTTTTGGTAAAGGGATCTTTATTCTGTATCTAACCCAGTTTTTGTTCTTTTTGTAATGGGATCTTTATTCTGTATCGAACCCAGTTTTTGTTCTTTTTGTAATGGGATCTTTATTCTGTATTTAACTCCGTTTTTGTTTTTTTTTTGTAAAGGGATCTTTATTCTGTATCTAACCCAGTTTTTGTTCTTTTTGTAATGGGATCTTTATTCTGTATTTAACTCCGTTTTTGTTTTTTTTTGTAATGGGATCTTTATTCTGTATCTAACCCAGTTTTTGTTCTTTTTGTAATGGGATCTTTATTCTGTATTTAACTCCGTTTTTGTTTTTTTTTGTAAAGGGATCTTTATTCTGTATCTAACCCCGTTTTTGTTTTTTTTTTGTATAGGGATCTTTATTCTGTATCTAACCCAGTTTTTGTTCTATTTGTCATGGGATCTTTATTCTGTATCTAACCCGGTTTTTTTTTTTTTGTAAAGGGATCTTTATTCTGTATCTAACCCGGTTTTTGTTTTTTTTTGTAAAGGGATATTTATTCTGTATCTAACCCCGTTTTTGTTTTTTTTTTGTAAAGGGATCTTTATTCTGTATCTAACCACGTTTTTGTTTTTTTTTTGTAAAGGGATCTTTATTCTGTATCTAACCCGGTTTTTGTTTTTTTTTGTAAAGGGATCTTTATTCTGTATCTAACCCAGTTTTTGTTTTTTTTTGTAAAGGGATCTTTATTCTGTATCTAACCCCATTTTTGTTTTTTTTTGTAAAGGGATCTTTATTCTGTATCTTACCCCGTTTTTGTTTTTTTTTTGTAAAGGGATCTTTATTCTATATTTAACCCGTTTTTGTTTTTTTTTTGTAAAGGGATCATTATTCTGTCTCGAACCCCGTTTTTGTTTTTTTTTGTGAAGGGATCTTTATTCTGTATCGAACCCGGTTTTTGTTTTTTTTTTATAAAGGGATCTTTATCTGTATCTAACCCGGTTTTTGTTCTTTTTGGAATGAGATCTTTATTCTGTAACGATCCCCGTTTTTGTTTTTTTTTGTAATGGGATCTTTTTTCTGTATCTAACCCCGTTTTTGTTTTTTTTTGTAATGGGATCTTTTTTCTGTATCTAACCCCATTTTTGTTTTTTTTTGTAAAGGGATCTTTATTCTGTATCTAACCCGGTTTTTGTCTTTTTTTTGTAAAGGGATCTTTACTCTGTATCTAACCTCGTTTTTGTTTTTTTTTGTAAAGGGATCTTTATTCTGTATCTAATACGGTTTTTGTGTTTTTTTGCAAAGGGATCTTTATTCTGTATCTAACACGGTTTTTGTTTTTTTTTGTAAAGGGATCTTTATTCTGTATCTAACCCCGTTTTTTTTTTTAAAGGGATCTTTATTCTGTATCTAACCTCGTTTTTGTTCTTTTTTTGTAAAGGGATCTTTATTCTGTATCTATCCCCATTTTTGTTTCTTTTTGTAAAGGGATCTTTATTCTGTATCTAACCCAGTTTTTGTTCTTTTTGGAATGGGATCTTTATTCTGTAACTAACCCCGTTTTTGTTTTTTTTTGTAAAGGGATCTTTATTCTGTATCTATCCCCGTTTTTTTTTTTTGTAAAGGGATCTTTATTCCATATTTAACCCGTTTTTGTTTTTTTTTTGTGAAGGGATCTTTATTCTGTGTCTAACCCCGTTTTTGTTTTTTTTTTGTAAAGCGATCTTTATTCTGTATCTATCCCAGTTTTTGTTTCTTTTTGTAAAGGGATCTTTATTCTGTATTTAACTCCGTTTTTGTTTTTTTTTTGTAAAGGGATCTTTATTCTGTATCTAACCCAGTTTTTGTTCTTTTTGTAATGGGATCTTTATTCTGTATTTAAATCCCTTTTTGTTTTTTTTGTAAAGGGATCTTTATTCTGTATTTAACTCTGTTTTTGTTTTTTTTTGTAAAGGGATCTTTATTCTGTATCTAACCCAGTTTTTGTTCTTTTTGTAATGGGATCTTTATTCTGTATCGAACCCAGTTTTTGTTCTTTTTGTAATGGGATCTTTATTCTGTATTTAACTCCGTTTTTGTTTTTTTTTGTGAAGGGATCATTATTCTGCATCTAACCCAGTTTTTGTTCTTTTTGTAATGGGATCTTTATGCTGTATTTAACTCCGTTTTTTTTGGTAAAGGTATCTTTATTCTGTATCGATCCCCGTTTTTGTTTTTTTTTGTAAAGGAATCTTTATTCTGTATCTATCCCAGTTTTTTTTTTGTAAAGTGATCTTTATTCTGTATCTAACCCTGTTTTTGTTTTTTTTTCTAAAGGGATCTTTATTCTGTATCTAACTCTGTTTTTGTTTTTTTTTCTAAAGGGATCTTTATTCTGTATCTAACCCCGTTTTTGTTCTTTTTGGAATGGGATTTTTATTCTGTATCGAACCTCGTTTTTTTTTTTTGTAAAGGGATCTTTATTCTGTATCTATCCCCGTTTTTGTTTCTTTTTGTAAAGGGATCTTTATTCCGTATCTAACCCAGTTTTTGTTCTTTTTGTAAAGGCATCTTTATTCTGTATCTAACCCAGTTTTTGTACTTTTTGGAATGGGATCTTTATTCTGTATCGATCCCCGTTTTTTTTTGTAAAGGGATCTGTATTCTGTCTCGAACCCCGTTTTTGTTTTTTTTTGGTAAAGGGATCTTTATTCTGTGTCTAACCCCGTTTTTGTTTTTTTTTGTAAAGCGATCTTTATTCTGTATCTATCCCAGTTTTTGTTTCTTTTTGTAAAGGGATCTTTATTCTGTATCTAACCCGGTTTTTTTTTCTTTGTAAAGGGATCTTTATTCTATATTTGAACCGTTTTTTTTTGGTAAAGGGATCTTTATTCTGTCTCGAACCCCGTTTTTGTTTTTTGTTGTAAAGCGATCTTTATTCTGCATCTATCCCCGTTTTTGTTTTTTTTTGTAAAGGGATCTTTTTCTGTATCTATCCAAGTTTTTGTTTTTTATTGTCAAGGGATCTTTATTCTGTATCTGTCCCAGTTTTTCTTTTTTTTTGTAAAGGGATCTTTATTCTGTATCTATCCCCGTTTTTGTTTTTTTTTGTAAAGGGATCTTATTCTGTATCTATCCAAGTTTTTGTTTTTTTTTGTAAAGGGATCTTTATTCTGTATCTAACCCAGTTTTTGTTCTTTTTGTAATGGGATCTTTATTCTGTATTTAAATCCCTTTTTGTTTTTTTTGTAAAGGGATCTTTATTCTGTATTTAACTCTGTTTTTGTTTTTTTTTGTAAAGGGATCTTTATTCTGTATCTAACCCAGTTTTTGTTCTTTTTGTAATGGGATCTTTATTCTGTATCGAACCCAGTTTTTGTTCTTTTTGTAATGGGATCTTTATTCTGTATTTAACTCCGTTTTTGTTTTTTTTTTGTAAAGGGATCTTTATTCTGTATCTAACCCAGTTTTTGTTCTTTTTGTAATGGGATCTTTATTCTGTATTTAACTCCGTTTTTGTTTTTTTTTGTAAAGGGATCTTTATTCTGTATCTAACCCAGTTTTTGTTCTTTTTGTAATGGGATCTTTATTCTGTATTTAACTCCGTTTTTGTTTTTTTTTGTAAAGGGATCTTTATTCTGTATCTAACCCCGTTTTTGTTTTTTTTTTGTATAGGGATCTTTATTCTGTATCTAACCCAGTTTTTGTTCTATTTGTCATGGGATCTTTATTCTGTATCTAACCCGGTTTTTTTTTTTTTGTAAAGGGATCTTTATTCTGTATCTAACCCGGTTTTTGTTTTTTTTTGTAAAGGGATATTTATTCTGTATCTAACCCCGTTTTTGTTTTTTTTTTGTAAAGGGATCTTTATTCTGTATCTAACCACGTTTTTGTTTTTTTTTTGTAAAGGGATCTTTATTCTGTATCTAACCCGGTTTTTGTTTTTTTTTGTAAAGGGATCTTTATTCTGTATCTAACCCAGTTTTTGTTTTTTTTTGTAAAGGGATCTTTATTCTGTATCTAACCCCATTTTTGTTTTTTTTTGTAAAGGGATCTTTATTCTGTATCTTACCCCGTTTTTGTTTTTTTTTTGTAAAGGGATCTTTATTCTATATTTAACCCGTTTTTGTTTTTTTTTTGTAAAGGGATCATTATTCTGTCTCGAACCCCGTTTTTGTTTTTTTTTGTGAAGGGATCTTTATTCTGTATCGAACCCGGTTTTTGTTTTTTTTTTATAAAGGGATCTTTATCTGTATCTAACCCGGTTTTTGTTCTTTTTGGAATGAGATCTTTATTCTGTAACGATCCCCGTTTTTGTTTTTTTTTGTAATGGGATCTTTTTTCTGTATCTAACCCCGTTTTTGTTTTTTTTTGTAATGGGATCTTTTTTCTGTATCTAACCCCATTTTTGTTTTTTTTTGTAAAGGGATCTTTATTCTGTATCTAACCCGGTTTTTGTCTTTTATTTGTAAAGGGATCTTTACTCTGTATCTAACCTCGTTTTTGTTTTTTTTTGTAAAGGGATCTTTATTCTGTATCTAATACGGTTTTTGTGTTTTTTTGCAAAGGGATCTTTATTCTGTATCTAACACGGTTTTTGTTTTTTTTTGTAAAGGGATCTTTATTCTGTATCTAACCCCGTTTTTTTTTTTAAAGGGATCTTTATTCTGTATCTAACCTCGTTTTTGTTCTTTTTTTGTAAAGGGATCTTTATTCTGTATCTATCCCCATTTTTGTTTCTTTTTGTAAAGGGATCTTTATTCTGTATCTAACCCAGTTTTTGTTCTTTTTGGAATGGGATCTTTATTCTGTAACTAACCCCGTTTTTGTTTTTTTTTGTAAAGGGATCTTTATTCTGTATCTATCCCCGTTTTTTTTTTTTTGTAAAGGGATCTTTATTCCATATTTAACCCGTTTTTGTTTTTTTTTTGTGAAGGGATCTTTATTCTGTGTCTAACCCCGTTTTTGTTTTTTTTTGTAAAGCGATCTTTATTCTGTATCTATCCCAGTTTTTGTTTCTTTTTGTAAAGGGATCATTATTCTGTATCTATCCCCGTTTTTTTTTGTAAAGGGATCTTATTCTGTATCTATCCCAGTTTTTGTTTTTTTTTGTAAAGGGATCTTTATTCTGTATCTATCCCCGTTTTTGTTTTTTTTTGCAAAGAGATCTTATTCTGTATCTATCCAAGTTTTTGTTTTTTTTTGTAAAGGGATCTTTATTCTGTATCTAACCCGGTTTTTTTTTTTGTAAAGGGATCTTTATTCTATATTTGACCCGTTTTTTTTTTGTAAAGGGATCTTTATTCTGTCTCGAACCCCGTTTTTGTTTTTTTTTTGTAAAGGGATCTTTATTCTGTATCTATCCCCGTTTTTGTTTTTTTTTGTAAAGGGATCTTTATTCTATATTTAACCCGTTTTTGTTTTTTTTTGCAAAGGGATCTTTATTCTGTCTCTAACCCCGTTTTTGTTTTTTTTTGTAAAGCGATCTTTATTCTGTATTTATCCCCGTTTTTGTTTTTTTTTGTAAAGGGATCTTTTTCTGTATCTATCCAAGTTTTTGTTTTTTTTTGTAAAGGGATCTTTATTCTGTTTCTATCCCAGTTTTTGTTTTTTTTTTGTAAAGGGATTTTTATTCTGTTTTTAACTCCGTTTTTGTTTTTTTTTTGTAAAGTGATCTTTATTCTGTATCTATCCCAGTTTTTGTTTTTTTTTGTAAAGGGATCTTTATTCTGTATTTAACTCCGTTTTTGTTTTTTTTTGTAAAGGGATCTTTATTCTGTATCTAACCCCGTTTTTGTTTTTTTTTGTAAAGGGATCTTTATTCTGTATCTAACCCAGTTTTTGTTCTATTTGTCATGGGATCTTTATCTGTATTTAACTCCGTTTTTGTTTTTTTTTGTAATGGGATCTTTATTGTGTATCTAACCCAGTTTTTGTTCTTTTTGTAATGGGATCTTTATTCTGTATTTAACTCCGTTTTTGTTATTTTTTGTCATGGGATCTTTATTCTGTATCTAACCCGGTTTTTGTTTTTTTTTGTAAAGGGATCTTTATTCTGTATCTAACCCGGTTTTTGTTTTTTTTTGTAAAGGGATCTGTATTCTGTATCTAACCCCGTTTTTGTTTTTTTTTTGTAAAGGGATCTTTATTCTGTATCTAACCACGTTTTTGTTTTTTTTTTGGAAAGGGATCTTTATTCTGTATCGAACCCGGTTTTTGTTTTTTTTTGTAAAGGTATCTTTGTTCTGTATCTAACCCGGTTTTTGTTTTTTTTTGTAAAGGGATCTGTATTCTGTAACGATCCCCGTTTTTGTTTTTTTTTTTGTAAAGGGATCTTTATTCTGTATCTAACCCAGTTTTTGTTTTTTTTTGTAAAGCGATCTTTATTCTGTATCTAACCCCAATTTTGTTTTTTTTTGTAAAGGGATCTTTATTCTGTATCTTACCCCGTTTTTGGTTTTTTTTTGTAAAGGGATCTTTATTCTATATTTAACCCGTTTTTGTTTTTTTTTGTAAAGGGATCTTTATTCTGTCTCTAACCCCGTTTTTTTTTGTGAAGGGATCTTTATTCTGTATCTAACCCGGTTTTTGTTTTTTTTTAATAAAGGGATCTTTACTCTGTATCTAACCCGGTTTTTGTTCTTTTTGGAATGGGATCTTTATTCTGTAACGATCCCCGTTTTTGTTTTTTTTTGTAAAGGGATCTTTATTCTGTATCTAACCCGGTTTTTGTCTTTTTTTTGTAAAGGGATCTTTACTCTGTATCTAACCTCGTTTTTGTTTTTTTTTGTAAAGGGATCTTTATTCTGTATCTCACACGGTTTTTGTTTTTTTTTGTAAAGGTATCTTTATTCTGTATCTAACCCCGTTTTTGTTTTTTTTTAAAGGGATCTTTATTCTGTATCTAACCTCGTTTTTGTTTTTTTTTGTAAAGAAATCTTTATTCTGTATCTAACCCGGTTTTTGTTTTTTTTTGTAAAGGGATCTTTATTCTGTATCTAACCCCGTTTTTGTTTTTTTTTTGTAACAGGATCTTTATTCTGTATCTAACCCGGTTTTTGTTTTTTTTTTGTAAAGGGATCTTTATTCTGTATCTAACCCGGTTTTTGTTTTTTTTTGTAAAGGGATCTTTATTCTGTATCTAACCCGGTTTTTTTTTTTGTAAAGGTATCTGTATTCTGTAACGATCCCCGTTTTTGTTTTTTTTTGTAAAGGGATCTTTATTCTGTATCTAACCCAGTTTTTGTTTTTTTTTGTAAAGGGATCTTAATTCTGTATCTAACCCCATTTTTGTTTTTTTTTGTAAAGGGATCTTTATTCTGTCTCTAACCCCGTTTTTGTTTTTTTTTTGTAAAGGGATCTTTATTCTGTATCTAACCCGGTTTTTGTTTTTTTTTGTAAAGGGATCTTTATTCTGTATCTAACCCGGTTTTTGTTTTTTTTTTGTAAAGGGATCTTTATTCTGTATCTAACCCAGTTTTTGTTTTTTTTTGTAAAGGGATCTTTATTCTGTATCTAACCCCATTTTTGTTTTTTTTTGTAAAGGGATCTTTATTCTGTATCTTACCCGGTTTTTGTTTTTTTTTTATAAAGGGATCTTTACTCTGTATCTAACCCGTTTTTGTCTTTTTTTTTGTAAAGGGATCTTTACTCTGTATCGAACCTCGTTTTTGTTTTTTTTTGTAAAGGGATCTTTTTCTGTATCTATCCAAGTTTTTGTTTTTTTTTGTAAAGGGATCTTTATTCTGTATCTATCCCAGTTTTTGTTTTTTTTTGTAAAGGGATCTTTATTCTGTATTTAACTCCGTTTTTGTTTTTTTTTGTAAAGGGATCTTTATTCTGTATCTAACCCCGTTTTTGTTTTTTTTTGCAAAGGGATCTTTATTCTGTATCTAACCCAGTTTTTGTTCTATTTGTCATGGGATCTTTATCTGTATTTAACTCCGTTTTTGTTTTTTTTTTGTAATGGGTTCTTTATTCTGTATCTAACCCAGTTTTTGTTCTTTTTGTAATGGGATCTTTATTCTGTATTTAACTCCGTTTTTGTTATTTTTTGTAAAGGGATCTTTATTCTGTATCTAACCCCGTTTTTGTTTTTTTTTTGTAAAGGGATCTTTATTCTGTATCTAACCCAGTTTTTGTTCTCTTTGTCATGGGATCTTTATTCTGTATCTAACCCGGTTTTTGTTTTTTTTTATAAAGGGATCTTTATTCTGTATCTAACCCGGTTTTTGTTTTTTTTTGTAAAGGGATCTTTATTCTGTATCTAACCCCGTTTTTGTTTTTTTTTGTAAAGGGATCTTTATTCTGTATCTAACCACGTTTTTTTTTTTTTGGAAAGGGATCTTTATTCTGTATCGAATCCGGTTTTTGTTTTTTTTTGTAAAGGTATCTTTATTCTGTATCTAACCCGGTTTTTGTTTTTTTTTTGTAAAGGGATCTGTATTCTGTAACGATCCCCGTTTTTGTTTTTTTTTGTAAAGGGATCTTTATTCTGTATCTAACCCAGTTTTTGTTTTTTTTTGTAAAGGGATCTTCATTCTGTATCTAACCCCATTTTTGTTTTTTTTTAAAGGGATCTTTATTCTGTATCTTACCCCGTTTTTGTTTTTTTTTTTGTAAAGGGATCTTAATTCTGTCTCTAACCCCGTTTTTTTTTGTGAAGGGATCTTTATTCTGTATCAAACCCGGTTTTTGTTTTTTTTTTATAAAGGGATCTTTACTCTGTATCTAACCCGGTTTTTGTTCTTTTTGGAATGGGATCTTTATTCTGTAACGATCCCCGTTTTTGTTTTTTTTTGTAAAGGGAACTTTTTTCTGTATCTAACCCCATTTTTGTTTTTTTTTTGTAAAGGGATCTTTATTCTGTATCTAACCCGGTTTTTGTCTTTTTTTTGTAAAGGGATCTTTACTCTGTATCTAACCCCGTTTTTTTTTTAAAGGGATCTTTATTCTGTATCTAACCTCGTTTTTGTTTTTTTTTGCAAAGGGATCTTTATTCTGTATCTATCCCCGTTTTTGTTTCTTTTTGTAAAGGGATCTTTATTCTGTATCTAACCCAGTTTTTGTTCTTTTTGGAATGGGATCTTTATTCTGTATCTAACCCGGTTTTTGTTTTTTTTTTGTAAAGGGATCTTTATTCTGTATCTAACCCCGTTTTTGTTTTTTTTTTGTAAAGGTATCTTTATTCGATATTTGACCCGTTTTTCTTTTTTTGTAAAGGGATCTTTATTCCGTCTCTAACCCCGTTTTTGGTTTTTTTTGTAAAGTGATCTTTATTCTGTATCTAACCCCGTTTTTGTTTTTTTTTGTAAAGGGATCTTTATTCTGTATTTAACTCCGTTTTTGTTTTTTTTTGTAAAGGGATCTTTATTCTGTATCTAACCCCGTTTTTGTTTTTTTTTGTAAAGGGATCTTTATTCTGTATTTAACTCCGTTTTTGTTTTTTTTTGTAAAGGGATCTTTATTCTGTATCTAACCCCGTTTTTGTTTTTTTTTGTAAAGGGATCTTTATTCTGTATCTAACCCAGTTTTTGTTCTATTTGTCATGGGATCTTTATTCTGTATCTAACCCGGTTTTCTTTTTGTAAAGGGATCTTTATTCTGTATCTAACCCGGTTTTTGTTATTTTTTGTAAAGGGATCTTTATTCTGTATCTAACCCCGTTTTTGTTTTTTTTTTGTAAAAGGATCTTTATTCTGTATCTAACCACGTTTTTGTTTTTTTTTTGTAAAGGGATCTTTATTCTGTATCTAACCCAGTTTTTGTTTTTTTTTGTAAAGGGATCTTTATTCTGTATCTAACCCCGTTTTTGTTTTTTTTTTGTAAAGGGATCTTTATTCTGTATCTAACCCAGTTTTTGTTTTTTTTTGTAAAGGGATCTTTATTCTGTATCTAACCCCATTTTTGTTTTTTTTTGCAAAGGGATCTTTATTCTGTATCTAACCCAGTTTTTGTTTTTTTTTGTAAAGGGATCTTTATTCTGTATCTAACCCCATTTTTGTTTTTTTTTGCAAAGGGATCTTTATTCTGTATCTTACCCCGTTTTTGTTTTTTTTTGTAAAGGGATCTTTATTCTATATTTAACCCGTTTTTGTTTTTTTTTGTAAAGGGATCTTTATTCTGTCTCTAACCCCGTTTTTGTTTTTTTTTTGGAAAGGGATCTTTATTCTGTATCTAACCCCGTTTTTGTTTTTTTTTTGAAAGGTATCTTTATTCAATATTTGACCCGTTTTTGTTTTTTTTTGTAAAGGGATCTTTATTCTGTATCTACCCCCGTTTTTGTTTTTTTTTTGTAAAGGGATCTTTATTCTATATTTAACCCGTTTTTGTTTTTTTTTGCAAAGGGATCTTTATTCTGTCTCTAACCCCGTTTTTGTTTTTTTTTGTAAAGGGATCTTTATTCTGTATCTATCCCAATTTTTGTTTTTTTTTGTAAAGGGATCTTTATTCTGTATCTATCCCCGTTTTTGTTTTTTTTTGTAAAGGGATCTTTATTCTGTATCTAACCCCGTTTTTGTTTTTTTTTTGTAAAGGGATCTTTATTCCGTCTCTAACCCCGTTTTTGTTTTTTTTTTGTGAAGGGATCTTTATTCTGTATCTAACCCCGTTTTTGTTTTTTTTTTGTAAAGGGATCTTTATTCTATATTTAACCCGTTTTTGTTTTTTTTTGTAAAGGAATCTTTATTCTGTCTCTAACCCCGTTTTTGTTTTTTTTTTGTAATGGGATCTTTATTCTGTATCTATCCCAGTTTTTGTTTTTTTTTGTGAAGGGATCTTTATTCTGTATCTATCCCCGTTTTTGTTTTTTTTTGTAAAGGGATCTTATTCTGTATCTATCCAAGTTTTTGGTTTTTTTTTGTAAAGGGATCTTTATTCTGTATCTATCCCAGTTTTTGTTTTTTTTTGTAAAGGGATCTTTATTCTGTATCTATCCCCGTTTATGTTTTTTTTTTGTGAAGGGATCTTATTCTGTATCTATCCAAGTTTTTGTTATTTTTTGTGAAGGGATCTTTATTCTGTATCTAACCCAGTTTTTGTTCTTTTTGTAATGGGATCTTTATTCTGTATTTAACTCCGTTTTTGCTTTTTTTGTAATGGGATCTTTATTCTGTATCTAACCCAGCTTTTGTTCTTTTTGTAAAGGGATCTTTATTCTGTATCTAACCCCGTTTTTTTTTGTAAAGGGATCTTTATTCTGTATTTAACTTCGGTTTTTTTTGCAAAGGGATCTTTATTCTGTATCGAACCCAGTTTTTGTTCTTTTTGTAATGGGATCTTTATTCTGTGTTTAGCTCCGTTTTCGTTTTTTTTTGTAAAGGGATCTTTATTCTGTATCTAACCCCGTTTTTGTTTTTTTTTTTGTAAAGGGACCTTAATTCTGTATCTAACCCGGTTTTTGTTTTTTTTTGCAAAGGGATCTGTATTCTGTATCTAACCCCGTTTTTGTTTTTTTTTGTAGAGGGATCTGTATTCTGTATCGAACCCCGTTTTTGGTTTTTTTTGTGAAGGGATCTTTATTCTGTATCTATCCCCGTTTTTGTTTTTTTTTGTAAAGGGATCTTATTCTGTATCTATCCAAGTTTTTGTTTTTTTTTTGTAAAGGGATCTTTATTCTGTATCTATCCCAGTTTTTGTTTTTTTTTGTAAAGGGATCTTTATTCTGTATCTATCCCCGTTTATGTTTTTTTTTTGTGAAGGGATCTTATTCTGTATCTATCCAAGTTTTTGTTTTTTTTGTAAAGGGATCTTTATTCTGTATCTAACCCAGCTTTTGTTCTTTTTGTAAAGGGATCTTTATTCTGTATCTAACCCCGTTTTTGTTTTTTTTTTGAAAGGTATCTTTATTCAATATTTGACCCGTTTTTGTTTTTTTTTGTAAAGGGATCTTTATTCTGTATCTACCCCCGTTTTTGTTTTTTTTTTGTAAAGGGATCTTTATTCTATATTTAACCCGTTTTTGTTTTTTTTTTGCAAAGGGATCTTTATTCTGTCTCTAACCCCGTTTTTGTTTTTTTTTGTAAAGGGATCTTTATTCTGTATCTATCCCAATTTTTGTTTTTTTTTGTAAAGGGATCTTTATTCTGTATCTAACCCCGTTTTTGTTTTTTTTTTGAAAGGTATCTTTATTCAATATTTGACCCGTTTTTGTTTTTTTTTGTAAAGGGATCTTTATTCTGTATCTACCCCCGTTTTTGTTTTTTTTTTGTAAAGGGATCTTTATTCTATATTTAACCCGTTTTTGTTTTTTTTTGCAAAGGGATCTTTATTCTGTCTCTAACCCCGTTTTTGTTTTTTTTTGTAAAGGGATCTTTATTCTGTATCTATCCCAATTTTTGTTTTTTTTTGTAAAGGGATCTTTATTCTGTATCTATCCCCGTTTTTGTTTTTTTTTGTAAAGGGATCTTTATTCTGTATCTAACCCCGTTTTTGTTTTTTTTTTGTAAAGGGATCTTTATTCCGTCTCTAACCCCGTTTTTGTTTTTTTTTTGTGAAGGGATCTTTATTCTGTATCTAACCCCGTTTTTGTTTTTTTTTTGTAAAGGGATCTTTATTCTATATTTAACCCGTTTTTGTTTTTTTTTGTAAAGGAATCTTTATTCTGTCTCTAACCCCGTTTTTGTTTTTTTTTTGTAATGGGATCTTTATTCTGTATCTATCCCAGTTTTTTTTTTTTGTGAAGGGATCTTTATTCTGTATCTATCCCCGTTTTTGTTTTTTTTTGTAAAGGGATCTTATTCTGTATCTATCCAAGTTTTTGGTTTTTTTTTTGTAAAGGGATCTTTATTCTGTATCTATCCCAGTTTTTGTTTTTTTTTGTAAAGGGATCTTTATTCTGTATCTATCCCCGTTTATGTTTTTTTTTTGTGAAGGGATCTTATTCTGTATCTATCCAAGTTTTTGTTATTTTTTGTGAAGGGATCTTTATTCTGTATCTAACCCAGTTTTTGTTCTTTTTGTAATGGGATCTTTATTCTGTATTTAACTCCGTTTTTGCTTTTTTTGTAATGGGATCTTTATTCTGTATCTAACCCAGCTTTTGTTCTTTTTGTAAAGGGATCTTTATTCTGTATCTAACCCCGTTTTTTTTTTTTTGTAAAGGGATCTTTATTCTGTATTTAACTTCGGTTTTTTTTGCAAAGGGATCTTTATTCTGTATCGAACCCAGTTTTTGTTCTTTTTGTAAAGGGATCTTTATTCTGTATCTAACCCCGTTTTTGTTTTTTTTTTTGTAAAGGGATCTTTATTCTGTATCTAACCCCGTTTTTGTTTTTTTTTGTAAAGGGATCTTAATTCTGTATCTAACCCCGTTTTTGTTTTTTTTTTGTAAAGGGACCTTAATTCTGTATCTAACCCGGTTTTTGTTTTTTTTTGCAAAGGGATCTGTATTCTGTATCTAACCCCGTTTTTGTTTTTTTTTGTAGAGGGATCTGTATTCTGTATCGAACCCCGTTTTTGGTTTTTTTTGTGAAGGGATCTTTATTCTGTATCTATCCCCGTTTTTGTTTTTTTTTGTAAAGGGATCTTATTCTGTATCTATCCAAGTTTTTGTTTTTTTTTTGTAAAGGGATCTTTATTCTGTATCTATCCCAGTTTTTGTTTTTTTTTGTAAAGGGATCTTTATTCTGTATCTATCCCCGTTTATGTTTTTTTTTTGTGAAGGGATCTTATTCTGTATCTATCCAAGTTTTTGTTTTTTTTTGTGAAGGGATCTTTATTCTGTATCTAACCCAGTTTTTGTTCTTTTTGTAATGGGATCTTTATTCTGTATTTAACTCCGTTTTTGCTTTTTTTGTAATGGGATCTTTATTCTGTATCTAACCCAGCTTTTGTTCTTTTTGTAAAGGGATCTTTATTCTGTATCTAACCCCGTTTTTGTTTTTTTTTTGTAAAGGGATCTTTATTCTGTATTTAACTTTGGTTTTTTTTGCAAAGGGATCTTTATTCTGTATCGAACCCAGTTTTTGTTCTTTTTGTAATGGGATCTTTATTCTGTGTTTAGCTCCGTTTTCGTTTTTTTTGTAAAGGGATCTTTATTCTGTATCTAACCCCGTTTTTGTTTTTTTTTTTGTAAAGGGATCTTTATTCTGTATCTAACCCCGTTTTTGTTTTTTTTTGTAAAGGGATCTTAATTCTGTATCTAACCCCGTTTTTGTTTTTTTTTTGTAAAGGGATCTTAATTCTGTATCTAACCCGGTTTTTGTTTTTTTTTGCAAAGGGATCTGTATTCTGTATCTAACCCCGTTTTTGTTTTTTTTTGTAGAGGGATCTGTATTCTGTATCGAACCCCGTTTTTGGTTTTTTTTGTAAGGGGATCTTTATTCTGTTTCTAACCCGGTTTTTGGTTTTTTTTTGTAAAGTGATCTTCATTCTGTATCGAAACCCGTTTTTGTTTTTTTTTGTAAAGGGATCTTTATTCTGTATCTAACCCCGTTTTTGTTTTTTTTTGTAAAGGGATCTTTATTCTGTATCTAACCCGGTATTTTTTTTTTGTAAAAGGATCTTTATTCTGTATCTATCCACGTTTTTGTTTTTTTTTGTAAAGGGATCTTTATTCTGTATCTAACCCGGTTTTTGTTTTTTTTTGTAAAGGGATCTTAATTCTGTATCTAACCCGGTTTTTTTTTTTGCAAAGGGATCTTTATTCTGTATCTAAACCCGTTTTTGTTTTTTTTTGTAGAGGGATCTGTATTATGTATCTAACCCCGTTTTTTTTTGTAAAGGGATCTTTATTCTGTTTCTAACACGGTTTTTGTTTTTTTTTTGTAAAGTGATCTTCATTCTGTATCTAAACCCGTTTTTGTTTTTTTTTGTCAAGGGATCTTTATTCTGTATCTAACCCCGTTTTTGTTTTTTTTTGTAAAGGGATCTTTATTCTGTATCTAACCCGGTTTTTTGTTTTTTTGTTTTTTTTTGTAAAGGGTTCTTTATTCTGTATCTAACCCGTTTTTTTTTTTTGTAAAGGGATCTTTATTCTGTATCTATCCCCGTTTTTGTTTCTTTTTGCAAAGGGATCTTTATTCTGTATACATCCCAGTTTTTGTTTTTTTTTTGGAAAGGGATCTTTATTCTGTATCTAACCCCGTTTTTGTTTTTTTTTTGTAAAGGGATCTTTATTCTGTATTTAACTTCGTTTTTTTTTGCAAAGGGATCTTTATTCTGTATCGAACCCCGTTTTTGTTTTTTTTTTGGAAAGGTATCTTTATTCTGTATATAACCCGGTTTTTGTTTTTTTTTGTAAAGGGATCTTAATTCTGTATATAACCCGGTTTTTGTTTTTTTTTTGTAAAGTGATCTTCATTCTGTATCTAACCCCGTTTTTGTTTTTTTTTGTAAAGGGATCTTTATTCTGTATCTAACCCCGTTTTTGTTTTTTTTTTGTAAAGGGATCTTTATTCTGTATCTAACCCGGTTTTTGTTTTTTTTTGTAAAGGGATCTTAATTCTGTATCTAACCCGGTTTTTTTTTTGCAAAGGGATCTTTATTCTGTATCTAAACCCGTTTTTGTTTTTTTTTGTAGAGGGATCTGTATTCTGTATCTAACCCCGTTTTTGTTTTTTTTTGTAAAGGGATCTTTATTCTGTTTCTAACCCGGTTTTTTTTTTTTGTAAAGGGATCTTCATTCTGTATCTAACCCCGTTTTTGTTTTTTTTTGTAAAGGGATCTTTATTCTGTATCTAACCCGGTTTTTTTTTTTGTAAAAGGATCTTTATTCTGTATCTATCCACGTTTTTGTTTTTTTTTGTAAAGGGATCTTTATTCTGTATCTAACCCGGTTTTTGTTTTTTTTTGTAAAGGGATCTTTATTCTGTATCTAACCCGGTTTTTGTTTTTTTTTGTAAAGGGTTCTTTATTCTGTATCTATCCCAGTTTTTGTTTTTTTTTGTAAAGGGATCTTTATTCTGTATTTAGCTCCGTTTTCGTTTTTTTTTGTAAAGGGATCTTTATTCTGTATCTAACCACGTTTTTGTTTTTTTTTTGGAAAGGTATCTTTATTCTGTATATAACCCGGTTTTTGTTTTTTTTTGTAAAGGGATCTTAATTCTGTATATAACCCGGTTTTTGTTTTTTTTTTGTAAAGTGATCTTCATTCTGTATCTAACCCCGTTTTTGTTTTTTTTTGTAAAGGGATCTTTATTCTGTATCTAACCCCGTTTTTGTTTTTTTTTTGTAAAGGGATCTTTATTCTGTATCTAACCCGGTTTTTGTTTTCTTTTGTAAAGGGATCTTAATTCTGTATCTAACCCGGTTTTTTTTTTTGCAAAGGGATCTTTATTCTGTATCTAAACCCGTTTTTGTTTTTTTTTGTAGAGGGATCTGTATTCTGTATCTAACCCCATTTTTGTTTTTTTTTGTAAAGGGATCTTTATTCTGTTTCTAACCCGGTTTTTTTTTTTGTAAAGGGATCTTCATTCTGTATCTAACCCCGTTTTTGTTTTTTTTTGTAAAGGGATCTTTATTCTGTATCTAACCCGGTTTTTTTTTTTGTAAAAGGATCTTTATTCTGTATCTATCCACGTTTTTGTTTTTTTTTTGTAAAGGGATCTTTATTCTGTATCTAACCCGGTTTTTGTTTTTTTTTGTAAAGGGATCTTTATTCTGTATCTAACCCGGTTTTTGTTTTTTTTTGTAAAGGGTTCTTAATTCTGTATCTAACCCGGTTTTTGTTTTTTTTTGCAAAGGGATCTTTATTCTGTATCTGAACCCGTTTTTGTTTTTTTTTTGTAAAGGGATCTTTATTCTGTATCTATCCCAGTTTTTGTTTTTTTTTGTAAAGGGATCTTTATTCTGTATTTAACTCCGTTTTTGTTTTTTTTTGTAAAGGGATCTTTATTCTGTATCTAACCCCGTTTTTGTTTTTTTTTGTAAAGGGATCTTTATTCTGTATCTAACCCAGTTTTTGTTCTATTTGTCATGGGATCTTTATCTGTATTTAACTCCGTTTTTGTTTTTTTTTGTAATGGGATCTTTATTCTGTATCTAACCCAGTTTTTGTTCTTTTTGTAATGGGATCTTTATTCTGTATTTAACTCCGTTTTTGTTATTTTTTGTAAAGGGATCTTTATTCTGTATCTAACCCCGTTTTTGTTTTTTTTTTGTAAAGGGATCTTTATTCTGTATCTAACCCAGTTTTTGTTCTATTTGTCATGGGATCTTTATTCTGTATCTAACCCGGTTTTTGTTTTTTTTTGTAAAGGGATCTTTATTCTGTATCTAACCCGGTTTTTGTTTTTTTTTGTAAAGGGATCTTTATTCTGTATCTAACCCCGTTTTTGTTTTTTTTTTGTAAAGGGATCTTTATTCTGTATCTAACCACGTTTTTGTTTTTTTTTTGAAAAGGGATCTTTACTCTGTATCTAACCCGGTTTTTGTTTTTTTTTTGTAAAGGGATCTGTATTCTGTAACGATCCCCGTTTTTGTTTTTTTTTTTGTAAAGGGATCTTTATTCTGTATCTAACCCAGTTTTTTTTTGTAAAGGGATCTTTATTCTGTATCTAACCCCATTTTTGTTTTTTTTTAAAGGGATCTTTATTCTGTATCTTACCCCGTTTTTGTTTTTTTTTTGTAAAGGGATCTTAATTCTGTCTCTAACCCCGTTTTTTTTTGTGAAGGGATCTTTATTCTGTATCTAACCCGGTTTTTGCTTTTTTTTGTAAAGGGATCTTTATTCTGTATCTAACCCCGTTTTTGTTTTTTTTTTGTAAAGGGATCTTTATTCTGTATCTAACAACGTTTTTGGTTTTTTTTTGGAAAGGGATCTTTATTCTGTATCTAACCCGGTTTTTGTTTTTTTTTGTAAAGGGATCTTTATTCTGTATCTCACCCCGTTTTTGTTTTTTTTTTGTAAAGGGATCTTTATTCTGTATCTAACCACGTTTTTGTTTTTTTTTTGGAAAGGGATCTTTATTCTGTATCTAACCCGGTTTTTATTTTTTGTAAAGGTATCTTTATTCTGTATCTAACCCGGTTTTTGTTTTTTTTTTGTAAAGGGATCTGTATTCTGTAACGATCCCCGTTTTTGTTTTTTTTTTGTAAAGGGATCTTTATTCTGTATCTAACCCCGTTTTTGTTTTTTTTTGTAGAGGGATCTGTATTCTGTATCTAACCCCGTTTTTGTTTTTTTTTGTAAAGGGATCTTTATTCTGTATCTAACCCGGTTTTTGTTTTTTTTTGTAAAGGGATCTTAATTCTGTATCTAACCCGGTTTTTTTTTTTGCAAAGGGATCCTTATTCTGTATCTAAACCCGTTTTTGTTTTTTTTTGTAGAGGGATCTTTATTCTGTATCTATCCCAGTTTTTGTTTTTTTTTGTAAAGGGATCTTTATTCTGTATTTAACTCCGTTTTTGTTTTTTTTTGTAAAGGGATCTTTATTCTGTATCTAACCCCGTTTTTGTTTTTTTTTGTAAAGGGATCTTTATTCTGTATCTAACCCAGTTTTTGTTCTATTTGTCATGGGATCTTTATCTGTATTTAACTCCGTTTTTGTTTTTTTTTGTAATGGGATCTTTATTCTGTATCTAACCCAGTTTTTGTTCTTTTTGTAATGGGATCTTTATTCTGTATTTAACTCCGTTTTTGTTATTTTTTGTAAAGGGATCTTTATTCTGTATCTAACCCCGTTTTTGTTTTTTTTTTGTAAAGGGATCTTTATTCTGTATCTAACCCAGTTTTTGTTCTATTTGTCATGGGATCTTTATTCTGTATCTAACCCGGTTTTTGTTTTTTTTTGTAAAGGGATCTTTATTCTGTATCTAACCCGGTTTTTGTTTTTTTTTGTAAAGGGATCTTTATTCTGTATCTAACCCCGTTTTTGTTTTTTTTTTTGTAAAGGGATCTTTATTCTGTATCTAACCACGTTTTTGTTTTTTTTTTGGAAAGGGATCTTTATTCTGTATCGAACCCGGTTTTTTTTTTTGTAAAGGTATCTTTATTCTGTATCTAACCCGGTTTTTGTTTTTTTTTTGTAAAGGGATCTGTATTCTGTAACGATCCCCGTTTTTGTTTTTTTTTTGTAAAGGGATCTTTATTCTGTATCTAACCCAGTTTTTTTTTGTAAAGGGATCTTTATTCTGTATCTAACCCCATTTTTGTTTTTTTTTAAAGGGATCTTTATTCTGTATCTTACCCCGTTTTTGTTTTTTTTTTTGTAAAGGGATCTTAATTCTGTCTCTAACCCCGTTTTTTTTTTGTGAAGGGATCTTTATTCTGTATCTAACCCGTTTTTTGCTTTTTTTTGTAAAGGGATCTATATTCTGTATCTAACCCCGTTTTTGTTTTTTTATTGTAAAGGGATCTTTATTCTGTATCTAACCACGTTTTTGTTTTTTTTTTGGAAAGGGATCTTTATTCTGTATCTAACCCGGTTTTTGTTTTTTTTTGTAAAGGGATCTTTATTCTGTATCTAACCCCGTTTTTGTTTTTTTTTTTGTAAAGGGATCTTTATTCTGTATCTAACCACGTTTTTGTTTTTTTTTTGTAAAGGGATCTTTATTCTGTATCGAACCCGGTTTTTTTTTTTTGTAAAGGTATCTTTATTCTGTATCTAACCCGGTTTTTGTTTTTTTTTTTGTAAAGGGATCTGTATTCTGTAACGATCCCCGTTTTTGTTTTTTTTTTGTAAAGGGATCTTTATTCTGTATCTAACCCCGTTTTTGTTTTTTTTTTGTAGAGGGATCTGTATTCTGTATCTAACCCCGTTTTTGTTTTTTTTTGTAAAGGGATCTTTATTCTGTTTCTAACCCGGTTTTTTTTTTTTGTAAAGGGATCTTCATTCTGTATCTAACCCCGTTTTTGTTTTTTTTTGTAAAGGGATCTTTATTCTGTATCTAACCTGGTTTTTTTTTTTGTAAAAGGATCTTTATTCTGTATCTATCCACGTTTTTGTTTTTTTTTTGTAAAGGGATCTTTATTCTGTATCTAACCCGGTTTTTGTTTTTTTTTGTAAAGGGATCTTTATTCTGTATCTAACCCGGTTTTTGTTTTTTTTTGTGAAGGGTTCTTAATTCTGTATCTACCCCGGTTTTTGTTTTTTTTTGCAAAGGGATCTTTATTCTGTATCTGAACCCGTTTTTGTTTTTTTTTTGTAAAGGGATCTTTATTCTGTATCTAACCCAGTTTTTGTTCTATTTGTCATGGGATCTTTATCTGTATTTAACTCCGTTTTTTTTTTTTTTGTAATGGGATCTTTATTCTGTATTTAACTCCGTTTTTGTTTTTTTTTGTAAAGGGATCTTTATTCTGTATCTAACCCCGTTTTTGTTTTTTTTTGTAAAGGGATCTTTATTCTGTATCTAACCCAGTTTTTGTTCTATTTGTCATGGGATCTTTATCTGTATTTAACTCCGTTTTTGTTTTTTTTTGTAATGGGATCTTTATTCTGTATCTAACCCAGTTTTTGTTCTTTTTGTAATGGGATCTTTATTCTGTATTTAACTCCGTTTTTGTTATTTTTTGTAAAGGGATCTTTATTCTGTATCTAACCCCGTTTTTGTTTTTTTTTTGTAAAGGGATCTTTATTCTGTATCTAACCCAGTTTTTGTTCTATTTGTCATGGGATCTTTATTCTGTATCTAACCCGGTTTTTGTTTTTTTTTGTAAAGGGATCTTTATTCTGTATCTAACCCGGTTTTTGTTTTTTTTTGTAAAGGGATCTTTATTCTGTATCTAACCCCGTTTTTGTTTTTTTTTTGTAAAGGGATCTTTATTCTGTATCTAACCACGTTTTTGTTTTTTTTTTGGAAAGGGATCTTTATTCTGTATCGAACCCGGTTTTTTTTTTTTTTGTAAAGGTATCTTTATTCTGTATCTAACCCGGTTTTTGTTTTTTTTTTGTAAAGGGATCTGTATTCTGTAACGATCCCCGTTTTTGTTTTTTTTTTGTAAAGGGATCTTTATTCTGTATCTAACCCCGTTTTTGTTTTTTTTTTGTAAAGGGATCTTTATTCTGTATCTAACCCGGTTTTTGTTTTCTTTTGTAAAGGGATCTTAATTCTGTATCTAACCCGGTTTTTTTTTTTGCAAAGGGATCTTTATTCTGTATCTAAACCCGTTTTTGTTTTTTTTTGTAGAGGGATCTGTATTCTGTATCTAACCCCATTTTTGTTTTTTTTTGTAAAGGGATCTTTATTCTGTTTCTAACCCGGTTTTTTTTTTTGTAAAGGGATCTTCATTCTGTATCTAACCCCGTTTTTGTTTTTTTTTGTAAAGGGATCTTTATTCTGTATCTAACCCGGTTTTTTTTTTTGTAAAAGGATCTTTATTCTGTATCTATCCACGTTTTTGTTTTTTTTTTGTAAAGGGATCTTTATTCTGTATCTAACCCGGTTTTTGTTTTTTTTTGTAAAGGGATCTTTATTCTGTATCTAACCCGGTTTTTGTTTTTTTTTGTAAAGGGTTCTTAATTCTGTATCTAACCCGGTTTTTGTTTTTTTTTGCAAAGGGATCTTTATTCTGTATCTGAACCCGTTTTTGTTTTTTTTTTGTAAAGGGATCTTTATTCTGTATCTATCCCAGTTTTTGTTTTTTTTTGTAAAGGGATCTTTATTCTGTATTTAACTCCGTTTTTGTTTTTTTTTGTAAAGGGATCTTTATTCTGTATCTAACCCCGTTTTTGTTTTTTTTTGTAAAGGGATCTTTATTCTGTATCTAACCCAGTTTTTGTTCTATTTGTCATGGGATCTTTATCTGTATTTAACTCCGTTTTTGTTTTTTTTTGTAATGGGATCTTTATTCTGTATCTAACCCAGTTTTTGTTCTTTTTGTAATGGGATCTTTATTCTGTATTTAACTCCGTTTTTGTTATTTTTTGTAAAGGGATCTTTATTCTGTATCTAACCCCGTTTTTGTTTTTTTTTGTAAAGGGATCTTTATTCTGTATCTAACCCCGTTTTTGTTTTTTTTTTGTAAAGGGATCTTTATTCTGTATCTAACCCGGTTTTTGTTTTCTTTTGTAAAGGGATCTTAATTCTGTATCTAACCCGGTTTTTTTTTTTGCAAAGGGATCTTTATTCTGTATCTAAACCCGTTTTTGTTTTTTTTTGTAGAGGGATCTGTATTCTGTATCTAACCCCATTTTTGTTTTTTTTTGTAAAGGGATCTTTATTCTGTTTCTAACCCGGTTTTTTTTTTTGTAAAGGGATCTTCATTCTGTATCTAACCCCGTTTTTGTTTTTTTTTGTAAAGGGATCTTTATTCTGTATCTAACCCGGTTTTTTTTTTTGTAAAAGGATCTTTATTCTGTATCTATCCACGTTTTTGTTTTTTTTTTGTAAAGGGATCTTTATTCTGTATCTAACCCGGTTTTTGTTTTTTTTTGTAAAGGGATCTTTATTCTGTATCTAACCCGGTTTTTGTTTTTTTTTGTAAAGGGTTCTTAATTCTGTATCTAACCCGGTTTTTGTTTTTTTTTGCAAAGGGATCTTTATTCTGTATCTGAACCCGTTTTTGTTTTTTTTTTGTAAAGGGATCTTTATTCTGTATCTATCCCAGTTTTTGTTTTTTTTTGTAAAGGGATCTTTATTCTGTATTTAACTCCGTTTTTGTTTTTTTTTGTAAAGGGATCTTTATTCTGTATCTAACCCCGTTTTTGTTTTTTTTTGTAAAGGGATCTTTATTCTGTATCTAACCCAGTTTTTGTTCTATTTGTCATGGGATCTTTATCTGTATTTAACTCCGTTTTTGTTTTTTTTTGTAATGGGATCTTTATTCTGTATCTAACCCAGTTTTTGTTCTTTTTGTAATGGGATCTTTATTCTGTATTTAACTCCGTTTTTGTTATTTTTTGTAAAGGGATCTTTATTCTGTATCTAACCCCGTTTTTGTTTTTTTTTTGTAAAGGGATCTTTATTCTGTATCTAACCCAGTTTTTGTTCTATTTGTCATGGGATCTTTATTCTGTATCTAACCCGGTTTTTGTTTTTTTTTGTAAAGGGATCTTTATTCTGTATCTAACCCGGTTTTTGTTTTTTTTTGTAAAGGGATCTTTATTCTGTATCTAACCCCGTTTTTGTTTTTTTTTTGTAAAGGGATCTTTATTCTGTATCTAACCACGTTTTTGTTTTTTTTTTGAAAAGGGATCTTTACTCTGTATCTAACCCGGTTTTTGTTTTTTTTTTGTAAAGGGATCTGTATTCTGTAACGATCCCCGTTTTTGTTTTTTTTTTTGTAAAGGGATCTTTATTCTGTATCTAACCCAGTTTTTTTTTGTAAAGGGATCTTTATTCTGTATCTAACCCCATTTTTGTTTTTTTTTAAAGGGATCTTTATTCTGTATCTTACCCCGTTTTTGTTTTTTTTTTGTAAAGGGATCTTAATTCTGTCTCTAACCCCGTTTTTTTTTGTGAAGGGATCTTTATTCTGTATCTAACCCGGTTTTTGCTTTTTTTTGTAAAGGGATCTTTATTCTGTATCTAACCCCGTTTTTGTTTTTTTTTTGTAAAGGGATCTTTATTCTGTATCTAACAACGTTTTTGGTTTTTTTTTGGAAAGGGATCTTTATTCTGTATCTAACCCGGTTTTTGTTTTTTTTTGTAAAGGGATCTTTATTCTGTATCTCACCCCGTTTTTGTTTTTTTTTTGTAAAGGGATCTTTATTCTGTATCTAACCACGTTTTTGTTTTTTTTTTGGAAAGGGATCTTTATTCTGTATCTAACCCGGTTTTTGTTTTTTGTAAAGGTATCTTTATTCTGTATCTAACCCGGTTTTTGTTTTTTTTTTGTAAAGGGATCTGTATTCTGTAACGATCCCCGTTTTTGTTTTTTTTTTGTAAAGGGATCTTTATTCTGTATCTAACCCCGTTTTTGTTTTTTTTTGTAGAGGGATCTGTATTCTGTATCTAACCCCGTTTTTGTTTTTTTTTGTAAAGGGATCTTTATTCTGTATCTAACCCGGTTTTTGTTTTTTTTTGTAAAGGGATCTTAATTCTGTATCTAACCCGGTTTTTTTTTTTGCAAAGGGATCCTTATTCTGTATCTAAACCCGTTTTTGTTTTTTTTTGTAGAGGGATCTTTATTCTGTATCTATCCCAGTTTTTGTTTTTTTTTGTAAAGGGATCTTTATTCTGTATTTAACTCCGTTTTTGTTTTTTTTTGTAAAGGGATCTTTATTCTGTATCTAACCCCGTTTTTGTTTTTTTTTGTAAAGGGATCTTTATTCTGTATCTAACCCAGTTTTTGTTCTATTTGTCATGGGATCTTTATCTGTATTTAACTCCGTTTTTGTTTTTTTTTGTAATGGGATCTTTATTCTGTATCTAACCCAGTTTTTGTTCTTTTTGTAATGGGATCTTTATTCTGTATTTAACTCCGTTTTTGTTATTTTTTGTAAAGGGATCTTTATTCTGTATCTAACCCCGTTTTTGTTTTTTTTTTGTAAAGGGATCTTTATTCTGTATCTAACCCAGTTTTTGTTCTATTTGTCATGGGATCTTTATTCTGTATCTAACCCGGTTTTTGTTTTTTTTTGTAAAGGGATCTTTATTCTGTATCTAACCCGGTTTTTGTTTTTTTTTGTAAAGGGATCTTTATTCTGTATCTAACCCCGTTTTTGTTTTTTTTTTTGTAAAGGGATCTTTATTCTGTATCTAACCACGTTTTTGTTTTTTTTTTGGAAAGGGATCTTTATTCTGTATCGAACCCGGTTTTTTTTTTTGTAAAGGTATCTTTATTCTGTATCTAACCCGGTTTTTGTTTTTTTTTTGTAAAGGGATCTGTATTCTGTAACGATCCCCGTTTTTGTTTTTTTTTTGTAAAGGGATCTTTATTCTGTATCTAACCCAGTTTTTTTTTGTAAAGGGATCTTTATTCTGTATCTAACCCCATTTTTGTTTTTTTTTAAAGGGATCTTTATTCTGTATCTTACCCCGTTTTTGTTTTTTTTTTTGTAAAGGGATCTTAATTCTGTCTCTAACCCCGTTTTTTTTTTGTGAAGGGATCTTTATTCTGTATCTAACCCGTTTTTTGCTTTTTTTTGTAAAGGGATCTATATTCTGTATCTAACCCCGTTTTTGTTTTTTTATTGTAAAGGGATCTTTATTCTGTATCTAACCACGTTTTTGTTTTTTTTTTGGAAAGGGATCTTTATTCTGTATCTAACCCGGTTTTTGTTTTTTTTTGTAAAGGGATCTTTATTCTGTATCTAACCCCGTTTTTGTTTTTTTTTTTGTAAAGGGATCTTTATTCTGTATCTAACCACGTTTTTGTTTTTTTTTTGTAAAGGGATCTTTATTCTGTATCGAACCCGGTTTTTTTTTTTTGTAAAGGTATCTTTATTCTGTATCTAACCCGGTTTTTGTTTTTTTTTTTGTAAAGGGATCTGTATTCTGTAACGATCCCCGTTTTTGTTTTTTTTTTGTAAAGGGATCTTTATTCTGTATCTAACCCCGTTTTTGTTTTTTTTTTGTAGAGGGATCTGTATTCTGTATCTAACCCCGTTTTTGTTTTTTTTTGTAAAGGGATCTTTATTCTGTTTCTAACCCGGTTTTTTTTTTTTGTAAAGGGATCTTCATTCTGTATCTAACCCCGTTTTTGTTTTTTTTTGTAAAGGGATCTTTATTCTGTATCTAACCTGGTTTTTTTTTTTGTAAAAGGATCTTTATTCTGTATCTATCCACGTTTTTGTTTTTTTTTTGTAAAGGGATCTTTATTCTGTATCTAACCCGGTTTTTGTTTTTTTTTGTAAAGGGATCTTTATTCTGTATCTAACCCGGTTTTTGTTTTTTTTTGTGAAGGGTTCTTAATTCTGTATCTACCCCGGTTTTTGTTTTTTTTTGCAAAGGGATCTTTATTCTGTATCTGAACCCGTTTTTGTTTTTTTTTTGTAAAGGGATCTTTATTCTGTATCTAACCCAGTTTTTGTTCTATTTGTCATGGGATCTTTATCTGTATTTAACTCCGTTTTTTTTTTTTTTGTAATGGGATCTTTATTCTGTATTTAACTCCGTTTTTGTTTTTTTTTGTAAAGGGATCTTTATTCTGTATCTAACCCCGTTTTTGTTTTTTTTTGTAAAGGGATCTTTATTCTGTATCTAACCCAGTTTTTGTTCTATTTGTCATGGGATCTTTATCTGTATTTAACTCCGTTTTTGTTTTTTTTTGTAATGGGATCTTTATTCTGTATCTAACCCAGTTTTTGTTCTTTTTGTAATGGGATCTTTATTCTGTATTTAACTCCGTTTTTGTTATTTTTTGTAAAGGGATCTTTATTCTGTATCTAACCCCGTTTTTGTTTTTTTTTTGTAAAGGGATCTTTATTCTGTATCTAACCCAGTTTTTGTTCTATTTGTCATGGGATCTTTATTCTGTATCTAACCCGGTTTTTGTTTTTTTTTGTAAAGGGATCTTTATTCTGTATCTAACCCGGTTTTTGTTTTTTTTTGTAAAGGGATCTTTATTCTGTATCTAACCCCGTTTTTGTTTTTTTTTTTGTAAAGGGATCTTTATTCTGTATCTAACCACGTTTTTGTTTTTTTTTTGGAAAGGGATCTTTATTCTGTATCGAACCCGGTTTTTTTTTTTTTTGTAAAGGTATCTTTATTCTGTATCTAACCCGGTTTTTGTTTTTTTTTTGTAAAGGGATCTGTATTCTGTAACGATCCCCGTTTTTGTTTTTTTTTTGTAAAGGGATCTTTATTCTGTATCTAACCCAGTTTTTTTTTTTTGTAAAGGGATCTTTATTCTGTATCTAACCCCATTTTTGTTTTTTTTTAAAGGGATCTTTATTCTGTATCTTACCCCGTTTTTGTTTTTTTTTTGTAAAGGGATCTTAATTCTGTCTCTAACCCCGTTTTTTTTTTGTGAAGGGATCTTTATTCTGTATCTAACCCGGTTTTTGCTTTTTTTTGTAAAGGGATCTTTATTCTGTATCTAACCCCGTTTTTGTTTTTTTTTTGTAAAGGGATCTTTATTCTGTATCTAACCACGTTTTTGTTTTTTTTTTGGAAAGGGATCTTTATTCTGTATCGAACCCGGTTTTTGCTTTTTTTTGTAAAGGTATCTTTATTCTGTATCTAACCCGGTTTTTGTTTTTTTTTTGTAAAGGGATCTGTATTCTGTAACGATCCCCGTTTTTGTTTTTTTTTGTAAAGGGATCTTTATTCTGTATCTAACCCAGTTTTTGTTTTTTTTTTTGTAAAGGGATCTTTATTCTATATTTAACCCGTTTTTGTTTTTTTTTTGTAAAGGGATCTTAATTCTGTCTCTAACCCCGTTTTTTTTTTTTGTGAAGGGATCTTTATTCTGTATCTAACCCGGTTTTTGTTCTTTTTGTAATGGGATCTTTATTCTGTATTTAACTCCGTTTTTGCTTTTTTTGTAATGGGATCTTTATTCTGTATCTAACCCAGCTTTTGTTCTTTTTGTAAAGGGATCTTTATTCTGTATCTAACCCCGTTTTTGTTTTTTTTTTGTAAAGGGATCTTTATTCTGTATTTAACTTCGTTTTTTTTTGCAAAGGGATCTTTATTCTGTATCGAACCCAGTTTTTGTTCTTTTTGTAATGGGATCTTTATTCTGTGTTTAGCTCCGTTTTCGTTTTTTTTTGTAAAGGGATCTTTATTCTATATTTAACCCGTTTTTGTTTTTTTTTTGTAAAGGGATCTTAATTCTGTCTCTAACCCCGTTTTTTTTTGTGAAGGGATCTTTATTCTGTATCTAACCCGGTTTTTGTTCTTTTTGTAATGGGATCTTTATTCTGTATTTAACTCCGTTTCTGCTTTTTTTGTAATGGTATCTTTATTCTGTATCTAACCCAGCTTTTGTTCTTTTTGTAAAGGGATCTTTATTCTGTATCTAACCAAGTTTTTTTTTTTTGTAAAGGGATCTTTATTCTGTACCTAACCCAGTTTTTGTTCTTTTTGTAATGGGATCTTTATTCTGTATTTAACTCCGTTTTTGCTTTTTTTGTAATGGGATCTTTATTCTGTATCTAACCCAGCTTTTGTTCTTTTTGTAAAGGGATCTTTATTCTGTATCTAACCCCGTTTTTGTTTTTTTTTTGTAAAGGGATCTTTATTCTGTATTTAACTTCGTTTTTTTTTGCAAAGGGATCTTTATTCTGTATCGAACCCAGTTTTTGTTCTTTTTGTAATGGGATCTTTATTCTGTGTTTAGCTCCGTTTTCGTTTTTTTTTGTAAAGGGATCTTTATTCTGTATCTAACCCCGTTTTTGTTTTTTTTTTGTAAAGGGATCTTTATTCTGTATCTAACCCGGTTTTTGTTTTTTTTTGTAAAGGGATCTTAATTCTGTATCTAACCCCGTTTTTGTTTTTTTTTTGTAAAGGGATCTTTATTCTGTATCTAACCCGGTTTTTGTTTTTTTTTGTAAAGGGATCTTAATTCTGTATCTAACCCGGTTTTTGTTTTCTTTTTGCAAAGGGATCTTTATTCTGTATCTAACCCCGTTTTTGTTTTTTTTTGTAGAGGGATCTGTATTCTGTATCTAACCCCGTTTTTGTTTTTTTTTGTAAGGGGATCTTCATTCTGTTTCTAACCCGGTTTTTGGTTTTTTTTTGTAAAGTGATCTTCATTCTGTATCGAAACCCGTTTTTGTTTTTTTTTGTAAAGGGATATTTATTCTGTATCTAACCCCGTTTTTGTTTTTTTTTGTAAAGGGATCTTTATTCTGTATCTAACCCGGTTTTTTTTTTTGTAAAAGGATCTTTATTCTGTATCTATCCACGTTTTTGTTTTTTTTTGTAAAGGGATCTTTATTCTGTATCTAACCCGGTTTTTGTTTTTTTTTGTAAAGGGATCTTAATTCTGTATCTAACCCGGTTTTTGTTTTTTTTTTGCAAAGGGATCTTTATTCTGTATCTAAACCCGTTTTTGTTTTTTTTTGTAGAGGGATCTGTATTATGTATCTAACCCCGTTTTTTTTTTTGTAAAGGGATCTTTATTCTGTTTCTAACCCGGTTTTTGTTTTTTTTTTGTAAAGTGATCTTCATTCTGTATCTAAACCCGTTTTTGTTTTTTTTTGTCAAGGGATCTTTATTCTGTATCTAACCCCGTTTTTGTTTTTTTTTGTAAAGGGATCTTTATTCTGTTTCTAACCCGGATTTTTTTTTTTGTAAAGGGATCTTCATTCTGTATCTAACCCCGTTTTTGTTTTTTTTTGTAAAGGGATCTTTATTCTGTATCTAACCCGTTTTTTTTTTTGTAAAAGGATCTTTATTCTGTATCTATCCACGTTTTTGTTTTTTTTTGTAAAGGGATCTTTATTCTGTATCTAACCCGGTTTTTGTTTTTTTTTTGTAAAGGGATCTTTATTCTGTATTGAACCCGGTTTTTGTTTTTTTTTGTAAAGGGTTCTTAATTCTGTATCTAACCCGGTTTTTGTTTTTTTTTGCAAAGGGATCTTTATTCTGTATTTGAACCCGTTTTTGTTTTTTTTTTGTAAAGGGATCTTTATTCTGTATCTATCCCAGTTTTTGTTTTTTTTTGTAAAGGGATCTTTATTCTGTATTTAACTCCGTTTTTGTTTTTTTTTGTAAAGGGATCTTTATTCTGTATCTAACCCCGTTTTTGTTTTTTTTTGTAAAGGGATCTTTATTCTGTATCTAACCCAGTTTTTGTTCTATTTGTCATGGGATCTTTATCTGTATTTAACTCCGTTTTTGTTTTTTTTTGTAATGGGATCTTTATTCTGTATCTAACCCAGTTTTTGTTCTTTTTGTAATGGGATCTTTATTCTGTATTTAACTCCGTTTTTGTTATTTTTTGTAAAGGGATCTTTATTCTGTATCTAACCCCGTTTTTGTTTTTTTTTTGTAAAGGGATCTTTATTCTGTATCTAACCCAGTTTTTGTTCTATTTGTCATGGGATCTTTATTCTGTATCTAACCCGGTTTTTGTTTTTTTTTGTAAAGGGATCTTTATTCTGTATCTAACCCGGTTTTTGTTTTTTTTTGTAAAGGGATCTTTATTCTGTATCTAACCCCGTTTTTGTTTTTTTTTTTGTAAAGGGATCTTTATTCTGTATCTAACCACGTTTTTGTTTTTTTTTTGTAAATGGATCTTTATTCTGTATCTAACCCGGTTTTTGTTTTTTTTTGTAAAGGGATCTTTATTCTGTATCTAACCCAGTTTTTGTTTTTTTTTGTAAAGGGATCTTTATTCTGTATCTAACCCCATTTTTGTTTTTTTTTGTAAAGGGATCTTTATTCTGTATCTAACCCGGTTTTTGTTTTTTTTTTGTAAAGGGATCTGTATTCTGTAACGATCCCCGTTTTTGTTTTTTTTTTGTAAAGGGATCTTTATTCTGTATCTAACCCAGTTTTTTTTTTTTGTAAAGGGATCTTTATTCTGTATCTAACCCCATTTTTGTTTTTTTTTAAAGGGATCTTTATTCTGTATCTTACCCCGTTTTTGTTTTTTTTTTGTAAAGGGATCTTAATTCTGTCTCTAACCCCGTTTTTTTTTTGTGAAGGGATCTTTATTCTGTATCTAACCCTGTTTTTGCTTTTTTTTGTAAAGGGATCTTTATTCTGTATCTAACCCCGTTTTTGTTTTTTTTTTGTAAAGGGATCTTTATTCTGTATCGAACCACGTTTTTGTTTTTTTTTTGGAAAGGGATCTTTATTCTGTATCGAACCCGGTTTTTGCTTTTTTTTGTAAAGGTATCTTTATTCTGTATCTAACCCGGTTTTTGTTTTTTTTTTGTAAAGGGATCTGTATTCTGTAACGATCCCCGTTTTTGTTTTTTTTTGTAAAGGGATCTTTATTCTGTATCTAACCCAGTTTTTGTTTTTTTTTTTGTAAAGGGATCTTTATTCTATATTTAACCCGTTTTTGTTTTTTTTTTTGTAAAGGGATCTTAATTCTGTCTCTAACCCCGTTTTTTTTTTTTGTGAAGGGATCTTTATTCTGTATCTAACCCGGTTTTTGTTCTTTTTGTAATGGGATCTTTATTCTGTATTTAACTCCGTTTTTGCTTTTTTTGTAATGGGATCTTTATTCTGTATCTAACCCAGCTTTTGTTCTTTTTGTAAAGGGATCTTTATTCTGTATCTATCCAAGTTTTTTTTTTTGTAAAGGGATCTTTATTCTGTACCTAACCCAGTTTTTGTTCTTTTTGTAATGGGATCTTTATTCTGTATTTAACTCCGTTTTTGCTTTTTTTGTAATGGGATCTTTATTCTGTATCTAACCCAGCTTTTGTTCTTTTTGTAAAGGGATCTTTATTCTGTATCTAACCCCGTTTTTGTTTTTTTTTTGTAAAGGGATCTTTATTCTGTATTTAACTTCGTTTTTTTTGCAAAGGGATCTTTATTCTGTATCGAACCCAGTTTTTGTTCTTTTTGTAATGGGATCTTTATTCTGTGTTTAGCTCCGTTTTCGTTTTTTTTTGTAAAGGGATCTTTATTCTGTATCTAACCCCGTTTTTGTTTTTTTTTGTAAAGGGATATTTATTCTGTATCTAACCCCGTTTTTGTTTTTTTTTGTAAAGGGATCTTTATTCTGTATCTAACCCGGTTTTTTTTTTTGTAAAAGGATCTTTATTCTGTATCTATCCACGTTTTTGTTTTTTTTTGTAAAGGGATCTTTATTCTGTATCTAACCCGGTTTTTGTTTTTTTTTGTAAAGGGATCTTAATTCTGTATCTAACCCGGTTTTTGTTTTTTTTTTGCAAAGGGATCTTTATTCTGTATCTAAACCCGTTTTTGTTTTTTTTTGTAGAGGGATCTGTATTATGTATCTAACCCCGTTTTTTTTTTTGTAAAGGGATCTTTATTCTGTTTCTAACCCGGTTTTTGTTTTTTTTTTGTAAAGTGATCTTCATTCTGTATCTAAACCCGTTTTTGTTTTTTTTTGTCAAGGGATCTTTATTCTGTATCTAACCCCGTTTTTGTTTTTTTTTGTAAAGGGATCTTTATTCTGTTTCTAACCCGGATTTTTTTTTTTGTAAAGGGATCTTCATTCTGTATCTAACCCCGTTTTTGTTTTTTTTTGTAAAGGGATCTTTATTCTGTATCTAACCCGTTTTTTTTTTTGTAAAAGGATCTTTATTCTGTATCTATCCACGTTTTTGTTTTTTTTTGTAAAGGGATCTTTATTCTGTATCTAACCCGGTTTTTGTTTTTTTTTTGTAAAGGGATCTTTATTCTGTATTGAACCCGGTTTTTGTTTTTTTTTGTAAAGGGTTCTTAATTCTGTATCTAACCCGGTTTTTGTTTTTTTTTGCAAAGGGATCTTTATTCTGTATTTGAACCCGTTTTTGTTTTTTTTTTGTAAAGGGATCTTTATTCTGTATCTATCCCAGTTTTTGTTTTTTTTTGTAAAGGGATCTTTATTCTGTATTTAACTCCGTTTTTGTTTTTTTTTGTAAAGGGATCTTTATTCTGTATCTAACCCCGTTTTTGTTTTTTTTTGTAAAGGGATCTTTATTCTGTATCTAACCCAGTTTTTGTTCTATTTGTCATGGGATCTTTATCTGTATTTAACTCCGTTTTTGTTTTTTTTTGTAATGGGATCTTTATTCTGTATCTAACCCAGTTTTTGTTCTTTTTGTAATGGGATCTTGATTCTGTATTTAACTCCGTTTTTGTTATTTTTTGTAAAGGGATCTTTATTCTGTATCTAACCCCGTTTTTGTTTTTTTTTTGTAAAGGGATCTTTATTCTGTATCTAACCCAGTTTTTGTTCTATTTGTCATGGGATCTTTATTCTGTATCTAAACAGGTTTTTGTTTTTTTTTGTAAAGGGATCTTTATTCTGTATCTAACCCGGTTTTTGTTTTTTTTTGTAAAGGGATCTTTATTCTGTATCTAACCCCGTTTTTGTTTTTTTTTTTGTAAAGGGATCTTTATTCTGTATCTAACCACGTTTTTGTTTTTTTTTTGTAAATGGATCTTTATTCTGTATCTAACCCGGTTTTTGTTTTTTTTTGTAAAGGGATCTTTATTCTGTATCTAACCCAGTTTTTGTTTTTTTTTGTAAAGGGATCTTTATTCTGTATCTAACCCCATTTTTGTTTTTTTTTGTAAAGGGATCTTTATTCTGTATCTAACCCGGTTTTTGTTTTTTTTTTGTAAAGGGATCTGTATTCTGTAACGATCCCCGTTTTTGTTTTTTTTTTGTAAAGGGATCTTTATTCTGTATCTAACCCAGTTTTTTTTTTTGTAAAGGGATCTTTATTCTGTATCTAACCCCATTTTTGTTTTTTTTTAAAGGGATCTTTATTCTGTATCTTACCCCGTTTTTGTTTTTTTTTTGTAAAGGGATCTTAATTCTGTCTCTAACCCCGTTTTTTTTTTGTGAAGGGATCTTTATTCTGTATCTAACCCGGTTTTTGCTTTTTTTTGTAAAGGGATCTTTATTCTGTATCTAACCCCGTTTTTGTTTTTTTTTTGTAAAGGGATCTTTATTCTGTATCTAACCACGTTTTTGTTTTTTTTTTGGAAAGGGATCTTTATTCTGTATCGAACCCGGTTTTTGCTTTTTTTTGTAAAGGTATCTTTATTCTGTATCTAACCCGGTTTTTGTTTTTTTTTTGTAAAGGGATCTGTATTCTGTAACGATCCCCGTTTTTGTTTTTTTTTGTAAAGGGATCTTTATTCTGTATCTAACCCAGTTTTTGTTTTTTTTTTTGTAAAGGGATCTTTATTCTATATTTAACCCGTTTTTGTTTTTTTTTTGTAAAGGGATCTTAATTCTGTCTCTAACCCCGTTTTTTTTTTTTGTGAAGGGATCTTTATTCTGTATCTAACCCGGTTTTTGTTCTTTTTGTAATGGGATCTTTATTCTGTATTTAACTCCGTTTTTGCTTTTTTTGTAATGGGATCTTTATTCTGTATCTAACCCAGCTTTTGTTCTTTTTGTAAAGGGATCTTTATTCTGTATCTAACCCCGTTTTTGTTTTTTTTTTGTAAAGGGATCTTTATTCTGTATTTAACTTCGTTTTTTTTTGCAAAGGGATCTTTATTCTGTATCGAACCCAGTTTTTGTTCTTTTTGTAATGGGATCTTTATTCTGTGTTTAGCTCCGTTTTCGTTTTTTTTTGTAAAGGGATCTTTATTCTATATTTAACCCGTTTTTGTTTTTTTTTTGTAAAGGGATCTTAATTCTGTCTCTAACCCCGTTTTTTTTTGTGAAGGGATCTTTATTCTGTATCTAACCCGGTTTTTGTTCTTTTTGTAATGGGATCTTTATTCTGTATTTAACTCCGTTTTTGCTTTTTTTGTAATGGTATCTTTATTCTGTATCTAACCCAGCTTTTGTTCTTTTTGTAAAGGGATCTTTATTCTGTATCTATCCAAGTTTTTTTTTTTTGTAAAGGGATCTTTATTCTGTACCTAACCCAGTTTTTGTTCTTTTTGTAATGGGATCTTTATTCTGTATTTAACTCCGTTTTTGCTTTTTTTGTAATGGGATCTTTATTCTGTATCTAACCCAGCTTTTGTTCTTTTTGTAAAGGGATCTTTATTCTGTATCTAACCCCGTTTTTGTTTTTTTTTTGTAAAGGGATCTTTATTCTGTATTTAACTTCGTTTTTTTTTGCAAAGGGATCTTTATTCTGTATCGAACCCAGTTTTTGTTCTTTTTGTAATGGGATCTTTATTCTGTGTTTAGCTCCGTTTTCGTTTTTTTTTGTAAAGGGATCTTTATTCTGTATCTAACCCCGTTTTTGTTTTTTTTTTGTAAAGGGATCTTTATTCTGTATCTAACCCGGTTTTTGTTTTTTTTTGTAAAGGGATCTTAATTCTGTATCTAACCCCGTTTTTGTTTTTTTTTTTGTAAAGGGATCTTTATTCTGTATCTAACCCGGTTTTTGTTTTTTTTTGTAAAGGGATCTTAATTCTGTATCTAACCCGGTTTTTGTTTTCTTTTTGCAAAGGGATCTTTATTCTGTATCTAACCCCGTTTTTGTTTTTTTTTGTAGAGGGATCTGTATTCTGTATCTAACCCCGTTTTTGTTTTTTTTTGTAAGGGGATCTTCATTCTGTTTCTAACCCGGTTTTTGGTTTTTTTTTGTAAAGTGATCTTCATTCTGTATCGAAACCCGTTTTTGTTTTTTTTTGTAAAGGGATCTTTATTCTGTATCTAACCCCGTTTTTGTTTTTTTTTGTAAAGGGATCTTTATTCTGTATCTAACCCGGTTTTTTTTTTTGTAAAAGGATCTTTATTCTGTATCTATCCACGTTTTTGTTTTTTTTTGTAAAGGGATCTTTATTCTGTATCTAACCCGGTTTTTGTTTTTTTTTGTAAAGGGATCTTAATTCTGTATCTAACCCGGTTTTTGTTTTTTTTTTGCAAAGGGATCTTTATTCTGTATCTAAACCCGTTTTTGTTTTTTTTTGTAGAGGGATCTGTATTATGTATCTAACCCCGTTTTTTTTTTTGTAAAGGGATCTTTATTCTGTTTCTAACCCGGTTTTTGTTTTTTTTTTGTAAAGTGATCTTCATTCTGTATCTAAACCCGTTTTTGTTTTTTTTTGTCAAGGGATCTTTATTCTGTATCTAACCCCGTTTTTGTTTTTTTTTGTAAAGGGATCTTTATTCTGTTTCTAACCCGGTTTTTTTTTTTTGTAAAGGGATCTTCATTCTGTATCTAACCCCGTTTTTGTTTTTTTTTGTAAAGGGATCTTTATTCTGTATCTAACCCGTTTTTTTTTTTGTAAAAGGATCTTTATTCTGTATCTATCCACGTTTTTGTTTTTTTTTGTAAAGGGATCTTTATTCTGTATCTAACCCGGTTTTTGTTTTTTTTTTGTAAAGGGATCTTTATTCTGTATTGAACCCGGTTTTTGTTTTTTTTTGTAAAGGGTTCTTAATTCTGTATCTAACCCGGTTTTTGTTTTTTTTTGCAAAGGGATCTTTATTCTGTATTTGAACCCGTTTTTGTTTTTTTTTTGTAAAGGGATCTTTATTCTGTATCTATCCCAGTTTTTGTTTTTTTTTGTAAAGGGATCTTTATTCTGTATTTAACTCCGTTTTTGTTTTTTTTTGTAAAGGGATCTTTATTCTGTATCTAACCCCGTTTTTGTTTTTTTTTGTAAAGGGATCTTTATTCTGTATCTAACCCAGTTTTTGTTCTATTTGTCATGGGATCTTTATCTGTATTTAACTCCGTTTTTGTTTTTTTTTGTAATGGGATCTTTATTCTGTATCTAACCCAGTTTTTGTTCTTTTTGTAATGGGATCTTTATTCTGTATTTAACTCCGTTTTTGTTATTTTTTGTAAAGGGATCTTTATTCTGTATCTAACCCCGTTTTTGTTTTTTTTTTGTAAAGGGATCTTTATTCTGTATCTAACCCAGTTTTTGTTCTATTTGTCATGGGATCTTTATTCTGTATCTAACCCGGTTTTTGTTTTTTTTTGTAAAGGGATCTTTATTCTGTATCTAACCCGGTTTTTGTTTTTTTTTGTAAAGGGATCTTTATTCTGTATCTGACCCCGTTTTTGTTTTTTTTTTTGTAAAGGGATCTTTATTCTGTATCTAACCACGTTTTTGTTTTTTTTTTGGAAAGGGATCTTTATTCTGTATCGAACCCGGTTTTTGTTTTTTTTTGTAAAGGTATCTTTATTCTGTATCTAACCCGGTTTTTGTTTTTTTTTTGTAAAGGGATCTGTATTCTGTAACGATCCCCGTTTTTGTTTTTTTTTTGTAAAGGGATCTTTATTCTGTATCTAACCCAGTTTTTGTTTTTTTTTGTAAAGGGATCTTTATTCTGTATCTAACCCCATTTTTGTTTTTTTTTAAAGGGATCTTTATTCTGTATCTTACCCCGTTTTTGTTTTTTTTTTGTAAAGGGATCTTTATTCTATATTTAACCCGTTTTTGTTTTTTTTTTGTAAAGGGATCTTAATTCTGTCTCTAACCCCGTTTTTTTTTTGTGAAGGGATCTTTATTCTGTATCTAACCCGGTTTTTGCTTTTTTTTGTAAAGGGATCTTTATTCTGTATCAAACCCCGTTTTTGTTTTTTTTTGTAAAGGGATCTTTATTCTGTATCTAACCCGGTTTTTGTTTTTTTTTGTAAAGGGATCTTTATTCTGTATCTGACCCCGTTTTTGTTTTTTTTTTTGTAAAGGGATCTTTATTCTGTATCTAACCACGTTTTTGTTTTTTTTTTGGAAAGGGATCTTTATTCTGTATCGAACCCGGTTTTTGTTTTTTTTTGTAAAGGTATCTTTATTCTGTATCTAACCCGGTTTTTGTTTTTTTTTTGTAAAGGGATCTGTATTCTGTAACGATCCCCGTTTTTGTTTTTTTTTTGTAAAGGGATCTTTATTCTGTATCTAACCCAGTTTTTGTTTTTTTTTGTAAAGGGATCTTTATTCTGTATCTAACCCCATTTTTGTTTTTTTTTAAAGGGATCTTTATTCTGTATCTTACCCCGTTTTTGTTTTTTTTTTGTAAAGGGATCTTTATTCTATATTTAACCCGTTTTTGTTTTTTTTTTGTAAAGGGATCTTAATTCTGTCTCTAACCCCGTTTTTTTTTTGTGAAGGTATCTTTATTCTGTATCTAACCCGGTTTTTGCTTTTTTTTGTAAAGGGATCTTTATTCTGTATCTAACCCCGTTTTTGTTTTTTTTTTTGTAAAGGGATCTTTATTCTGTATCTAACCACGTTTTTGTTTTTTTTTTGGAAAGGGATCTTTATTCTGTATCGAACCCGGTTTTTGCTTTTTTTTGTAAAGGTATCTTTATTCTGTATCTAACCCGGTTTTTGTTTTTTTGTTGTAAAGGGATCTGTATTCTGTAACGATCCCCGTTTTTGTTTTTTTTTTGTAAAGGGATCTTTATTCTGTATCTAACCCAGTTTTTGTTTTTTTTTGTAAAGGGATCTTTATTCTGTATCTAACCCCATTTTTTTTTTTTTTTTAAAGGCATCTTTATTCTGTATCTTACCCCGATTTTGTTTTTTTTTTGTAAAGGGATCATTATTCTATATTTAACCCGGTTTTTTTTTGTAAAGGGATCTTAATTCTGTCTCTAACCCCGTTTTTTTTTTGTGAAGGGATCTTTATTCTGTATCTAACCCCATTTTTGTTTTTTTTTGAAAAGGGATCTTTATTCTGTATCTAACCCGGTTTTTGTCTTTTTTTTGTAAAGGGATCTTTACTCTGTATCTAACCTCGTTTTTGTTTTTTTTTGTAAAGGGATCTTTATTCTGTATCTCACACGGTTTTTGTTTTTTTTTGTAAAGGGATCTTTATTCTGTATCTAACCCCGTTTTTTTTTAAAGGGATCTTTATTCTGTATCTAACCTCGTTTTTGTTTTTTTTTGCAAAGGGATCTTTATTCTGTATCTATCACCGTTTTTGTTTCTTTTTGTAAAGGGATCTTTATTCTGTATCTAACCCGGTTTTTGTTTTTTTTTGGTAAAGGGATCTTTATTCTGTATCTAACCCCGTTTTTGTTTTTTTTTGTAAAGGTATCTTTATTCGATATTTGACCCGTTTTTCTTTTTTTTTTGTAAAGGGATCTTTATTCCGTCTCTAACCCCGTTTTTGGTTTTTTTTGTAAAGTGATCTTTATTCTGTATCTAACCCCGTTTTTGTTTTTTTTTGTAAAGGGATCTTTATTCTGTATTTAACTCCGTTTTTGTTTTTTTTTGTAAAGGGATCTTTATTCTGTATCTAACCCCGTTTTTGTTTTTTTTTGTAAAGGGATCTTTATTCTGTATTTAACTCCGTTTTTGTTTTTTTTTGCAAAGGGATCTTTATTCTGTATCGAACCCCGTTTTTGTTTTTTTTTTGTAAAGGGATCTTTATTCTGTATCTAACCCAGTTTTTGTTCTATTTGTCATGGGATCTTTATTCTGTATCTAACCCGGTTTTTGTTTTTTTTTTTGTAAAGGGATCTTTGTTCTGTATCTAATCCGGTTTTTGTTTTTTTTTGTAAAGGGATCTTTATTCTGTATCTAACCCCGTTTTTGTTTTTTTTTTGTAAAAGTATCTTTATTCTGTATCTAACCACGTTTTTGTTTTTTTTTTGTAGAGGGATCTTTATTCTGTATCTAACCCGGTTTTTGTTTTTTTTTTGTAAAGGGATCTTTATTCTGTATTTAACTCCGTTTTTGTTTTTTTTTGTAAAGGGATCTTTATTCTGTATCTAACCCCGTTTTTGTTTTTTTTTGTAAAGGGATCTTTATTCTGTATCTAACCCAGTTTTTGTTCTATTTGTCATGGGATCTTTATCTGTATTTAACTCCGTTTTTGTTTTTTTTTGTAATGGGATCTTTATTCTGTATCTAACCCAGTTTTTGTTCTTTTTGTAATGGGATCTTTATTCTGTATTTAACTCCGTTTTTGTTATTTTTTGTAAAGGGATCTTTATTCTGCATCTAACCCCGTTTTTGTTTTTTTTTTGTAAAGGGATCTTTATTCTGTATCTAACCCAGTTTTTGTTCTATTTGTCATGGGATCTTTATTCTGTATCTAACCCGGTTTTTGTTTTTTTTTGTAAAGGGATCTTTATTCTGTATCTAACCCGGTTTTTGCTTTTTTTTGTAAAGGGATCTTTATTCTGTATCTAACCCCGTTTTTGTTTTTTTTTGTAAAGGGATCTTTATTCTGTATCTAACCACGTTTTTGTCTTTTTTTTGGAAAGGGATCTTTATTCTGTATCGAACCCGGTTTTTGTTTTTTTTTGTAAAGGTATCTTTATTCTGTATCTAACCCGGTTTTTGTTTTTTTTTTGTAAAGGGATCTGTATTCTGTAACGATCCCCGTTTTTGTTTTTTTTTTGTAAAGGATCTTTATTCTGTATCTAACCCAGTTTTTGTTTTTTTTTGTAAAGGGATCTTTATTCTGTATCTAACCCCATTTTTGTTTTTTTTTAAAGGGATCTTTATTCTGTATCTTACCCCGTTTTTGTTTTTTTTTTGTAAAGGGATCTTTATTCTATATTTAACCCGTTTTTGTTTTTTTTTTTGTAAAGGGATCTTAATTCTGTCTCTAACCCCGTTTTTTTTTGTGAAGGGATCTTTATTCTGTATCTAACCCGGTTTTTGTTCTTTTTGGAATGGGATCTTTATTCTGTATCTAACCCAGTTTTTGTTCTTTTTTGTAAAGGGATCTTTATTCTGTATTTAACTCCGTTTTTGTTTTTTTTTGTAAAGGGAACTTTTTTCTGTATCTAACCCCATTTTTGTTTTTTTTTGTAAAGGGATCTTTATTCTGTTTCTAACCCGGTTTTTGTCTTTTTTTTGTAAAGGGATCTTTACTCTGTATCTAACCTCGTTTTTGTTTTTTTTGTAAAGGGATCTTTATTCTGTATCTCACACGGTTTTTGTTTTTTTTTGTAAAGGGATCTTTATTCTGTATCTAACCTCGTTTTTGTTTTTTTTTGCAAAGGGATCTTTATTCTGTATCTATCCCCGTTTTTGTTTCTTTTTGTAAAGGGATCTTTATTCTGTATCTAACCCAGTTTTTGTTCTTTTTGGAATGGGATCTTTATTCTGTATCTAACCCGGTTTTTGTTTTTTTTTTGTAAAGGGATCTTTATTCTGTATCTAACCCCGTTTTTGTTTTTTTTTTGTAAAGGTATCTTTATTCGATATTTGACCCGTTTTTCTTTTTTTTTTGTAAAGGGATCTTTATTCCGTCTCTAACCCCGTTTTTGGTTTTTTTTGTAAAGTGATCTTTATTCTGTATCTAACCCCGTTTTTGTTTTTTTTTGTAAAGGGATCTTTATTCTGTATTTAACTCCGTTTTTGTTTTTTTTTGTAAAGGGATCTTTATTCTGTATCTAACCCCGTTTTTGTTTTTTTTTGTAAAGGGATCTTTATTCTGTATTTAACTCCGTTTTTGTTTTTTTTTGTAAAGGGATCTTTATTCTGTATCTAACCCCGTTTTTGTTTTTTTTTGTAAAGGGATCTTTATTCTGTATTTAACTCCGTTTTTGTTTTTTTTTGTAAAGGGATCTTTATTCTGTATCTAACCCCGTTTTTGTTTTTTTTTTGTAAAGGGATCTTTATTCTGTATCTAACCCAGTTTTTGTTCTATTTGTCATGGGATCTTTATTCTGTATCTAACCCGGTTTTTGTTTTTTTTTTTGTAAAGGGATCTTTATTCTGTATCTAACCCGGTTTTTGTTTTTTTTTGTAAAGGGATCTTTATTCTGTACCTAACCCCGTTTTTTTTTTTGTAAAAGTATCTTTATTCTGTATCTAACCACGTTTTTGTTTTGTTTTTTGTAAAGGGGTCTTTATTCTGTATCTAACCCGGTTTTTGTTTTTTTTTGTAAAGGGATCTTTATTCTGTATCTAACCCGGTTTTTTTTTTTTGTAAAGGTATCTGTATTCCGTAACGATCCCCGTTTTTGTTTTTTTTTGCAAAAGGGATCTTTATTCTGTATCTAACCCAGTTTTTGTTTTTTTTTGTAAAGGGATCTTTATTCTGTATCTCACCCCATTTTTGTTTTTTTTTTGCAAAGGGATCTTTATTCTGTATCTTACCCCGTTTTTGTTTTTTTTTTGTAAAGGGATCTTTATTCTATATTTAACCCGTTTTTGTTTTTTTTGTGAAGGGATCTTTAATCTGTCTCTAACCCCGTTTTTGTTTTTTTTTTGTGAAGGGATCTTTATTCAATATTTGACCCGTTTTTGTTTTTTTTTGTAAAGGGATCTTTATTCTGTATCTACCCCCGTTTTTGTTTTTTTTTTGTAAAGGGATCTTTATTCTATATTTAACCCGTTTTTGTTTTTTTTTGTAAAGGGATCTTTATTCTGTCTCTAACCCCGTTTTTGTTTTTTTTTGTAAAGGGATCTTTATTCTGTATCTATCCCAATTTTTGTTTTTTTTTGTAAAGGGATCTTTATTCTGTATCTATCCCCGTTATTGTTTTTTTTTGTAAAGGGATCTTATTCTGTATCTAACCCGGTTTTTTTTTTTGTAAAGGGATCTTTATTCCGTCTCTAACCCCGTTTTTGTTTTTTTTTTGTAAAGGGATCTTTATTCTGTATCTAACCCCGTTTTTGTTTTTTTTTTGTAAAGGGATCTTTATTCTATATTTAACCCGTTTTTGTTTTTTTTTGTAAAGGAATCTTTATTCTGTCTCTAACCCCGTTTTTGTTTTTTTTTTGTAAAGGGATCTTTATTCTGTATCTATCCCAGTTTTTGTTTTTTTTTGTGAAGGGATCTTTATTCTGTATCTATCCCCGTTTTTGTTTTTTTTTGTAAAGGGATCTTATTCTGTATCTATCCAAGTTTTTGTTTTTTTTTGTAAAGGGATCTTTATTCTGTATCTATCCCAGTTTTTGTTTTTTTTTGGAAAGGGATCTTTATTCTGTATCTATCCCCGTTTATGTTTTTTTTTTGTGAAGGGATCTTATTCTGTATCTATCCAAGTTTTTTTTTTTGTAAAGGGATCTTTATTCTGTATCTAACCCAGTTTTTGTTCTTTTTGTAATGGGATCTTTATTCTGTATTTAACTCCGTTTTTGCTTTTTTTGTAATGGGATCTTTATTCTGTATCTAACCCAGCTTTTGTTCTTTTTGTAAAGGGATCTTTATTCTGTATCTAACCCCGTTTTTGTTTTTTTTTTAGTAAAGGGATCTTTATTCTGTATTTAACTTCGTTTTTTTTTGCAAAGGGATCTTTATTCTGTATCGAACCCAGTTTTTGTTCTTTTTGTAATGGGATCTTTATTCTGTGTTTAGCTCCGTTTTCGTTTTTTTTTGTAAAGGGATCTTTATTCTGTATCTAACCCCGTTTTTGTTTTTTTTTTGTAAAGGGATCTTTATTCTGTATCTAACCCGGTTTTTGTTTTTTTTTGTAAAGGGATCTTAATTCTGTATCTAACCCCGTTTTTGTTTTTTTTTTGTAAAGGGATCTTTATTCTGTATCTAACCCGGTTTTTGTTTTTTTTTGTAAAGGGATCTTAATTCTGTATCTAACCCGGTTTTTGTTTTTTTTTTGCAAAGGGATCTTTATTCTGTATCTAACCCCGTTTTTGTTTTTTTTTGTAGAGGGATCTGTATTCTGTATCTAACCCCGTTTTTGTTTTTTTTTGTAAAGGGATCTTTATTCTGTATTTAACTCCGTTTTTGTTTTTTTTTGTAAAGGGATCTTTATTCTGTATCTAACCCCGTTTTTGTTTTTTTTTGTAAAGGGATCTTTATTCTGTATTTAACTCCGTTTTTGTTTTTTTTTGTAAAGGGATCTTTATTCTGTATCTAACCCCGTTTTTGTTTTTTTTTTGTAAAGGGATCTTTATTCTGTATCTAACCCAGTTTTTGTTCTATTTGTCATGGGATCTTTATTCTGTATCTAACCCGGTTTTTGTTTTTTTTTTTGTAAAGGGATCTTTATTCTGTATCTAACCCGGTTTTTGTTTTTTTTTGTAAAGGGATCTTTATTCTGTATCTAACCCCGTTTTTTTTTTTGTAAAAGTATCTTTATTCTGTATCTAACCACGTTTTTGTTTTGTTTTTTGTAAAGGGGTCTTTATTCTGTATCTAACCCGGTTTTTGTTTTTTTTTGTAAAGGGATCTTTATTCTGTATCTAACCCGGTTTTTTTTTTTTGTAAAGGTATCTGTATTCCGTAACGATCCCCGTTTTTGTTTTTTTTTGCAAAAGGGATCTTTATTCTGTATCTAACCCAGTTTTTGTTTTTTTTTGTAAAGGGATCTTTATTCTGTATCTCACCCCATTTTTGTTTTTTTTTTGCAAAGGGATCTTTATTCTGTATCTTACCCCGTTTTTGTTTTTTTTTTGTAAAGGGATCTTTATTCTATATTTAACCCGTTTTTGTTTTTTTTGTGAAGGGATCTTTAATCTGTCTCTAACCCCGTTTTTGTTTTTTTTTTGTGAAGGGATCTTTATTCAATATTTGACCCGTTTTTGTTTTTTTTTGTAAAGGGATCTTTATTCTGTATCTACCCCCGTTTTTGTTTTTTTTTTGTAAAGGGATCTTTATTCTATATTTAACCCGTTTTTGTTTTTTTTTGTAAAGGGATCTTTATTCTGTCTCTAACCCCGTTTTTGTTTTTTTTTGTAAAGGGATCTTTATTCTGTATCTATCCCAATTTTTGTTTTTTTTTGTAAAGGGATCTTTATTCTGTATCTATCCCCGTTATTGTTTTTTTTTGTAAAGGGATCTTATTCTGTATCTAACCCGGTTTTTTTTTTTGTAAAGGGATCTTTATTCCGTCTCTAACCCCGTTTTTGTTTTTTTTTTGTAAAGGGATCTTTATTCTGTATCTAACCCCGTTTTTGTTTTTTTTTTGTAAAGGGATCTTTATTCTATATTTAACCCGTTTTTGTTTTTTTTTGTAAAGGAATCTTTATTCTGTCTCTAACCCCGTTTTTGTTTTTTTTTTGTAAAGGGATCTTTATTCTGTATCTATCCCAGTTTTTGTTTTTTTTTGTGAAGGGATCTTTATTCTGTATCTATCCCCGTTTTTGTTTTTTTTTGTAAAGGGATCTTATTCTGTATCTATCCAAGTTTTTGTTTTTTTTTGTAAAGGGATCTTTATTCTGTATCTATCCCAGTTTTTGTTTTTTTTTGGAAAGGGATCTTTATTCTGTATCTATCCCCGTTTATGTTTTTTTTTTGTGAAGGGATCTTATTCTGTATCTATCCAAGTTTTTTTTTTTGTAAAGGGATCTTTATTCTGTATCTAACCCAGTTTTTGTTCTTTTTGTAATGGGATCTTTATTCTGTATTTAACTCCGTTTTTGCTTTTTTTGTAATGGGATCTTTATTCTGTATCTAACCCAGCTTTTGTTCTTTTTGTAAAGGGATCTTTATTCTGTATCTAACCCCGTTTTTGTTTTTTTTTTAGTAAAGGGATCTTTATTCTGTATTTAACTTCGTTTTTTTTTGCAAAGGGATCTTTATTCTGTATCGAACCCAGTTTTTGTTCTTTTTGTAATGGGATCTTTATTCTGTGTTTAGCTCCGTTTTCGTTTTTTTTTGTAAAGGGATCTTTATTCTGTATCTAACCCCGTTTTTGTTTTTTTTTTGTAAAGGGATCTTTATTCTGTATCTAACCCGGTTTTTGTTTTTTTTTGTAAAGGGATCTTAATTCTGTATCTAACCCCGTTTTTGTTTTTTTTTTGTAAAGGGATCTTTATTCTGTATCTAACCCGGTTTTTGTTTTTTTTTGTAAAGGGATCTTAATTCTGTATCTAACCCGGTTTTTGTTTTTTTTTTGCAAAGGGATCTTTATTCTGTATCTAACCCCGTTTTTGTTTTTTTTTGTAGAGGGATCTGTATTCTGTATCTAACCCCGTTTTTGTTTTTTTTTGTAAGGGGATCTTTATTCTGTTTCTAACCCGGTTTTTGGTTTTTTTTTGTAAAGTGATCTTCATTCTGTATCGAAACCCGTTTTTGTTTTTTTTTGTAAAGGGATCTTTATTCTGTATCTAACCCCGTTTTTGTTTTTTTTTGTAAAGGGATCTTTATTCTGTATCTAACCCGGTTTTTGTTTTTTTTTGTAAAGTGATCTTAATTCTGTATCTAACCCGGTTTTTGTTTTTTTCTTTTGTAAAGGGATCTTTATTCTGTATCTAAACCCGTTTTTGTTTTTTTTTGTAGAGGGATCTGTATTATGTATCTAACCCCGTTTTTTTTTTGTAAAGGGATCTTTATTCTGTTTCTAACCCGGTTTTTGTTTTTTTTTTGTAAAGTGATCTTCATTCTGTATCTAAACCCGTTTTTGTTTTTTTTTGTCAAGGGATCTTTATTCTGTATCTAACCCCGTTTTTGTTTTTTTTTGTAAAGGGATCTTTATTCTGTATCTAACCCGGTTTTTTGTTTTTTTGTTTTTTTTTTGTAAAGGGATCTTTATTCTGTATCTAACCCGTTTTTTGTTTTTTTTTGTAAAGGGATCTTTATTCTGTATCTATCCCCGTTTTTGTTTCTTTTTGCAAAGGGATCTTTATTCTGTATACATCCCAGTTTTTTTTTTTTTGTAAAAGGATCTTTATTCTGTATCTATCCACGTTTTTGTTTTTTTTTGTAAAGGGATCTTTATTCTGTATCTAACCCGGTTTTTGTTTTTTTTTTTGTAAAGGGATCTTAATTCTGTATCTAACCCGGTTTTTGTTTTTTTTTTTTTGCAAAGGGATCTTTATTCTGTATCTAAACCCGTTTTTGTTTTTTTTTGTAGAGGGATCTGTATTATGTATCTAACCCCGTTTTTTTTTTGTAAAGGGATCTTTATTCTGTTTCTAACCCGGTTTTTGTTTTTTTTTTGTAAAGTGATCTTCATTCTGTATCTAAACCCGTTTTTGTTTTTTTTTGTCAAGGGATCTTTATTCTGTATCTAACCCGGTTTTTGTTTTTTTTTGTAAAGGGATCTTTATTCTGTATCTAACCCGGTTTTTTGTTTTTTTGTTTTTTTTTTGTAAAGGGATCTTTATTCTGTATCTAACCCGTTTTTTGTTTTTTTTTGTAAAGGGATCTTTATTCTGTATCTATCCCCGTTTTTGTTTCTTTTTGCAAAGGGATCTTTATTCTGTATACATCCCAGTTTTTTTTTTTTTGGAAAGGGATCTTTATTCTGTATCTAACCCCGTTTTTGTTTTTTTTTTGTAAAGGGATCTTTATTCTGTATCTAACCCGGTTTTTGTTTTTTTTTGTAAAGGGATCTTAATTCTGTATCTAACCCGGTTTTTGTTTTTTTTTTGTAAAGTGATCTTCATTCTGTATCTAAACCCGTTTTTGTTTTTTTTTGTAAAGGGATCTTTATTCTGTATCTAACCCCGTTTTTGTTTTTTTTTGTAAAGGGATCTTTATTCTGTATCTAACCCCGTTTTTGTTTTTTTTTTGTAAAGGGATCTTTATTCGGTATCTAACCCGGTTTTTGTTTTTTTTTGTAAAGGGATCTTAATTCTGTATCTAACCCGGTTTTTTTTTTTGCAAAGGGATCTTTATTCTGTATCTAAACCCGTTTTTGGTTTTTTTTGTAGAGGTATCTGTATTCTGTATCTAACCCCGTTTTTGTTTTTTTTTTGTAAAGGGATCTTTATTCTGTTTCTAACCCGGTTTTTTTTTTTTGTAAAGTGATCTTCATTCTGTATCTAACCCCGTTTTTGTTTTTTTTTGTAAAGGGATCTTTATTCTGTATCTAACCTGTTTTTTTTTTTGTAAAAGGATCTTTATTCTGTATCTATCCACGTTTTTGTTTTTTTTTGTAAAGGGATCTTTATTCTGTATCTAACCCGGTTTTTTTTTTTGTAAAGGGATCTTTATTCTGTATCTAACCCGGTTTTTGTTTTTTTTTGTAAAGGGTTCTTAATTCTGTATCTAACCCGGTTTTTTTTTTTGCAAAGGGATCTTTATTCTGTATCTAAACCCGTTTTTGTTTTTTTTTGTTGAGGGATCTGTATTATGTATCTGACCCCGTTTTTGTTTTTTTTTGTAAAGGGATCTTTATTCTGTTTCTAACCCGGTTTTTGTTTTTTTTTTGTAAAGTGATCTTCATTCTGTATCTAACCCCGTTTTTGTTTTTTTTTGTAAAGGGATCTTTATTCTGTATCTAACCCGGTTTTTTTTTTTTGTAAAAGGATCTTTATTCTGTATCTATCCACGTTTTTTTTTTTGTAAAGGGATCTTTATTCTGTATCTATCCCAGTTTTTGTTTTTTTTTGTGAAGGGATCTTTATTCTGTATCTATCCCCGTTTTTGTTTTTTTTTGTAAAGGGATCTTATTCTGTATCTATCCAAGTTTTTTTTTTGTAAAGGGATCTTTATTCTGTATCTATCCCAGTTTTTGTTTTTTTTTGGAAAGGGATCTTTATTCTGTATCTATCCCCGTTTATGTTTTTTTTTTGTGAAGGGATCTTATTCTGTATCAATCCAAGTTTTTTTTTTTGTAAAGGGATCTTTATTCTGTATCTAACCCAGTTTTTGTTCTTTTTGTAATGGGATCTTTATTCTGTATTTAACTCCGTTTTTGCTTTTTTTGTAATGGGATCTTTATTCTGTATCTAACCCAGCTTTTGTTCTTTTTGTAAAGGGATCTTTATTCTGTATCTAACCCCGTTTTTGTTTTTTTTTTGTAAAGGGATCTTTATTCTGTATTTAACTTCGTTTTTTTTTGCAAAGGGATCTTTATTCTGTATCGAACCCAGTTTTTGTTCTTTTTGTAATGGGATCTTTATTCTGTGTTTAGCTCCGTTTTCGTTTTTTTTTGTAAAGGGATCTTTATTCTGTATCTAACCCGGTTTTTATTTTTTTTTTTGCAAAGGGATCTTTATTCTGTATCTAACCCCGTTTTTGTTTTTTTTTGTAGAGGTATCTGTATTCTGTATCTAACCCCGTTTTTGTTTTTTTTTTGTAAGGGGATCTTTATTCTGTTTCTAACCCGGTTTTTGGTTTTTTTTTGTAAAGTGATCTTCATTCTGTATCGAAACCCGTTTTTGTTTTTTTTTGTAAAGGGATCTTTATTCTGTATCTAACCCCGTTTTTGTTTTTTTTTGTAAAGGGATCTTTATTCTGTATCTAACCCGGTTTTTTTTTTTGTAAAAGGATCTTTATTCTGTATCTATCCACGTTTTTGTATTTTTTTGGAAAGGGATCTTTATTCTGTATCTAACCCGGTTTTTGTTTTTTTTTGTAAAGGGATCTTAATTCTGTATCTAACCCGGTTTTTGTTTTTTTTTTTTGCAAAGGGATCTTTATTCTGTATCTAAACCCGTTTTTGTTTTTTTTGTAGAGGGATCTGTATTATGTATCTAACCCCGTTTTTTTTTTGTAAAGGGATCTTTATTCTGTTTCTAACCCGGTTTTTGTTTTTTTTTTGTAAAGTGATCTTCATTCTGTATCTAAACCCGTTTTTGTTTTTTTTTGTCAAGGGATCTTTATTCTGTATCTAACCCCGTTTTTGTTTTTTTTTGTAAAGGGATCTTTATTCTGTATCTAACCCGGTTTTTTGTTTTTTTGTTTTTTTTTTGTAAAGGGATCTTTATTCTGTATCTAACCCGTTTTTTGTTTTTTTTTTGTAAAGGGATCTTTATTCTGTATCTATCCCCGTTTTTGTTTCTTTTTGCAAAGGGATCTTTATTCTGTATACATCCCAGTTTTTGTTTTTTTTTTGTAAAGGGATCTTTATTCTGTATCTAACCCCGTGTTTGTTTTTTTTTTGTAAAGGGATCTTTATTCTGTATTTAACTTCGTTTTTTTTTGCAAAGGGATCTTTATTCTGTATCGAACCCAGTTTTTGTTCTTTTTGTAATGGGATCTTTATTCTGTATTTAGCTCCGTTTTCGTTTTTTTTTGTAAAGGGATCTTTATTCTGTATCTAACCCCGTTTTTGTTTTTTTTTTGTAAAGGGATCTTTATTCTGTATCTAACCCGGTTTTTGTTTTTTTTTGTAAAGGATCTTAATTCTGTATCTAACCCGGTTTTTGTTTTTTTTTTGTAAAGTGATCTTCATTCTGTATCTAAACCCGTTTTTGTTTTTTTTTGTAAAGGGATCTTTATTCCGTATCTAAACCCGTTTTTGTTTTTTTTTGTAAAGGGATCTTTATTCTGTATCTAACCCCGTTTTTGTTTTTTTTTTGTAAAGGGATCTTTATTCTGTATCTAACCCGGTTTTTGTTTTTTTTTGTAAAGGGATCTTAATTCTGTATCTAACCCGGTTTTTTTTTTTGCAAAGGGATCTTTATTCTGTATCTAAACCCGTTTTTGGTTTTTTTTGTAGAGGGATCTGTATTCTGTATCTAACCCCGTTTTTGTTTTTTTTTTGTAAAGGGATTTTTATTCTGTTTCTAACCCGGTTTTTTTTTGTAAAGTGATCTTCATTCTGTATCTAACCCCGTTTTTGTTTTTTTTTGTAAAGGGATCTTTATTCTGTATCTGACCCGTTTTTTTTTGTAAAAGGATCTTTATTCTGTATCTATCCACGTTTTTGTTTTTTTTTGTAAAGGGATCTTTATTCTGTATCTAACCCGGTTTTTTTTTTTGTAAAGGGATCTTTATTCTGTATCTAACCCGGTTTTTGTTTTTTTTTGTAAAGGGTTCTTAATTCTGTATCTAACCCGGTTTTTGTTTTTTTTTGCAAAGGGATCTTTATTCTGTATCTAAACCCGTTTTTGTTTTTTTTTGTTGAGGGATCTGTATTATGTATCTGACCCCGTTTTTGTTTTTTTTTGTAAAGGGATCTTTATTCTGTTTCTAACCCGGTTTTTGTTTTTTTTTTGTAAAGTGATCTTCATTCTGTATCTAACCCCGTTTTTGTTTTTTTTTGTAAAGGGATCTTTATTCTGTATCTAACCCGGTTTTTTTTTTTTTGTAAAAGGATCTTTATTCTGTATCTATCCACGTTTTTGTTTTTTTTTTGTAAAGGGATCTTTATTCTGTATCTAACCCGGTTTTTGTTTTTTTTTGTAAAGGGATCTTAATTCTGTATCTAACCCGGTTTTTTTTTTGCAAAGGGATCTTTATTCTGTATCTAAAACCGTTTTTGGTTTTTTTTGTAGAGGGATCTGTATTCTGTATCTAACCCCGTTTTTGTTTTTTTTTGTAAAGGGATCTTTATTCTGTATCTAACCCCGTTTTTGTTTTTTTTTGTAAAGGGATCTTTATTCTGTATACATCCCAGTTTTTGTTTTTTTTTGTAAATGTATCTTTATTCTGTATCTAACCCAGTTTTTGTTTTTTTTTTGTAAAGGAATCTTTATTCTGTATCTAACCCGGTTTTTGTTTTTTTTTTGTAAAAGGATCTTTATTCCGTCTCTAACCCCGTTTTTGTTTTTTTTTGTAAAGGGATCTTTATTCTGTATCTATCCCCGTTTTTGTTTTTTTTTGTAAAGGGATCTTTATTCTATATTTAACCCGTTTTGTTTTTTTTTGCAAAGGAATCTTTATTCTGTCTCTAACCCCGTTTTTGTTTTTTTCTTGTAAAGGGATCTTTATTCTGTATCTATCCCAGTTTTTTTTTTCAAAAGGGATCTTTATTCTGTATCTATCCCCGTTTTTGTTTTTTTTTGTAAAGGGATCTTATTCTGTATCTATCCAAGTTTTTGTTTTTTTTTGTAAAGGGATCTTTATTCTGTATCTATCCCAGTTTTTGTTTTTTTTTGTAAAGAGATCTTTATTCTGTATCTATCCCCGTTTTTGTTTTTTTTTTTGTGAAGGGATCTTATTCTGTATCTATCCAAGTCTTTTTTTTTGTAAAGTGATCTTAATTCTGTATCTAACCCGGATTTTGTTTTTTTTTGCAACGGGATCTTTATTCTGTATCTAAACCCGTTTTTGTTTTTTTTTTGCAGAGGGATCTGTATTCTGTATCTAAACCCGTTTTTGTTTTTTTTTGTAAAGAGATCTTTATTCTGTTTCTAACCCGGTTTTTTTTTGTAAAGTGATCTTCATTCTGTATCTATACCTGTTTTTGTTTTTTTTTGTAAAGGGATCTTCATTCTGTATCTAAACCCGTTTTTGTTTTTTTTTGTAAAGGTATCTTTATTCTGTATCTAACCCGGTTTTTGTTCTTTTTGTAATGGGATCTTTATTCTGTATTTAACTCCGTTTTTGCTTTTTTTGTAATGGGATCTTTATTCTGTATTTAACTCCGTTTTTGTTTTTTTTTGGAAAGGGATCTTTATTCTGTATCTAACCCCGTTTTTGTTTTTTTTTTGTAAAGGGATCTTTATTCTGTATTTAACTTCGTTTTTTTTTGTAAAGGGATCTTTATTCTGTATCGAACCCAGTTTTTGTTGTTTTTGTAATGGGATCTTTATTCTGTATTTAGCTCCGTTTTCGTTTTTTTTTGTAAAGGGATCTTTATTCTGTATCTAACCCCGTTTTTGTTTTTTTTTTTGTAAAGGGATCTTTATTCTGTATCTAACCCCGTTTTTGTTTTTTTTTTTGCAAAGGGATCTTTATTCTGTATCTAAACCCGTTTTTGTTTTTTTTTTGTAGAGGGATCTGTATTCTGTATCTAACCCCGTTTTCGTTTTTTTTTGTAAAGGGATCTTTATTCTGTTTCTAACCCGTTTTTTTTTTGTAAAGTGATCTTCATTCTGTATCTAAACCCTTTTTTGTTTTTTTTTGTAAAGGGATCTTCATTCTGTATCTAACCCGGTTTTTGTTTTTTTTTGCAAAGGGATCTTTATTCTGTATCTAACCCCGTTATTGTTATTTTTTTGTAAAGGGATCTTTATTCTGTATCTAACTCCGTTTTTGTTTTCTTTTTGAAAAGGGATCTTTATTCTGTATCTAACCCGGTTTTTGTTTTTTTTTGTAAAGGGATCTTTATTCTGTATCTAACCCCGTTTTTGTTTTTTTTGTAAAGGGATCTTTATTCTGTATCTAACCCCGTTTTTGGTTTTTTTTGTAAGGGATCTTTATTCTGTATCTAACCCCGTTTTTGTTTTCTTTTGAAAAGGGATCTTTATTCTGTATCTAACCCGGTTTTTGTTTTTTTTTGTAAAGGGATATTTATTCTGTATCTAACCCCGTTTTTGTTTTTTTTGTAAAGGGATCTTTATTCTGTATCTAACCCCGTTTTTGGTTTTTTTTGTAAGGGATCTTTATTCTGTATCTAACCCCGTTTTTGTTTTCTTTTGAAAAGGGATCTTTATTCTGTATCTAACCCGGTTTTTGTTTTTTTTTTGTAAAGGGATCTTTATTCTGTATCTAACCCGGTTTTTGTTTTTTTTTTGTAAAGGGATCTTTATTCTGTATCTAACCCGGTTTTTGTTTTTTTTTTGTAAAGGGATCTTTATTCTGTATCTAACCCGGTTTTTGTTTTTTGTAAAGGGATCTTTATTCTGTATCTAACCCAGTTTTTGTTTTTTTTTGCAACGGGATCTTTATTCTGTATCTAACCCGGTTTTTTTTTAAAGGGATCTTTATTCTGTATCTAACCCCGTTTTTGTTTTTTTTTGTAAAGGGATCTTTATTCTGTATCTAACCCGGTTTTTGTTTTTTTTTGTAAAGGGATCTTTATTCTGTATCTAACCCCGTTTTTGTTTTTTTTTGTAAAGGGATCTTTATTCTGTATCTAACCCCGTTTTTGTTTTTTTTTGTAAAGGGATCT